>NW_016107493.1:3424274-3431320 GCF_001604975.1 Cebus imitator | reverse complement strand
AAAAAAAAAAAAAAGATTTTATAACAGGAGGATGAATGGAATAAGCTATAAAGTCTTCACTGTTGTAATTGGTCCTGAGGTCAATAAAGAGAACACCTCTGTCCTCTACCACATATTCAAGATTCTCACCTTACTGACTGATCTGGAATGCTTGTCCCTGATGAGGTACTATGATATGGCAACATAATACACAATACGTATTTGAGGCTGGGCACAGTGCTTCACACCTGTAATTCTAGCACTTTGGGAGGCCAAGGCATGTGGATTGTCTGAGCTCAGGAGTTGGAGACCAGCCTGGGCAACATGGGAAACCCTGTTTCTATGAAAATACAAAAAACTAGCTGGGTGTGCTGGTGCACACCTGTAGTCTCAACTACTTGGGAGGCTTAGGCACAAGAATCACTTGAACCCGGGAGGCAGAGGTTGCAGTGAGCTGAGATTGCACCACTGGCCTCCTGTCTGGGTGACAGCAAGAGACTCTGTCTCAAAAAAGAAAAAAAGGAGATACATATTGATCTTTGTCTCCAGTTCAGACTTCCTAAAAGCCTTTAAACTGCCTAGGAGATAAGAGGTGAAAAAAAGAGGGGGAGATGAGGCTGGGCGCAGTGGCTCGCTCCTGTAATTCCAGCACATTGGGAGGCTGAGGCAGGTGGATCATGAGATCAGAAGTTCGAGACCAGCCTGGCCAACATGGTAAAACCCTGTTTCTACTAAAAATACAAGATTTAGCTAAGCGTGGTGGCATACGCCTGTAGTCCCAGCTACTCAGGAGGCTGAGACAGCAGAATCACTTGAACCTGGGAGGCAGAGGCTGCAATGAGCTGAGACTGTACCACTGCACTCTAGACTGGGCAACAGAGGGAGACCGTCTTCTAAAAAAAAAAAAAAAAAAAAAAAAAAAAAAAAAAGGGGAGAAGGTAAAATCAGCTTCTTTTGTTATATTCATAACAGGCCCCTTTCAACCACACCTGAGTTCATGTTTATGTGTGAAACATAAACATTTCCATTTTTTGGAAAGCCTCCAAGTACGGGGATTTGTTGCCAGAAGAACCAATCATGAGATGAGAGGGTGGAAACTTTCAGCCCTGCCTTCCTGATCTCTGGGATAGGGAGAAGGTCTGGAGAGTGACTGAATCACTAATGGCTGATGATTTAATCAGTCATGCCTACCTAATGGCACCTCCATAACACTCACAAATGATGGGGTGTGGGGAGCTTTGGGGTTGGTGAACACATGGAGGTGCTAGGAGGGTGGGGGCCTGGAGATGGCCTGGAAGCTCCACGCCCCTCCCTAGCACCTTGCCCTAGGCAGCTCTTCCACCTGGCTGTTCCTGAGCTGTATCCTTTATAATAAACTGGTAGTCTAGAAGTAAACTGCTTTCCTGAGTCCTGTGAGCTATTCTTCCAAATTACTGAACCCAAAGAGCAAGTCATGGGAACTACAAACCTCCAATTTACAGCCAGTCAGCTCTCAGCTGCCATTTGTAAATTCTCCCAATACTTTGAAGAGTTGACCTCTTTGGACTGCCCTTTTCCTTTCTCAGGGATCTTAGCCCCTCTCAAGTAATCACTGCCTTGGTAACTGCCCAGGGTTTTTAAACCTCAGTATTTCACATTTTGTCCAGGTTTTCTAGTTATTTTTAGTGAGAGGGTTTGTTTGGAGTAAGTGATCCTACCATAGCTAGAAGCAGAACTCCCAAGCCTACAATAATGAAGGAAGAAAAGTGAACATAAAAAGGATTTCTTGGGCTCTGTTAACAAAGACCAACCAAATAGAAACCGAACAGTCTATGGCCATACAACCCTGAATGCACCTGATCTGTTCTCTCTCCCTCTTCCTCCCTCTCCTTCATTCTTTTTATTTATTTATTTCGCTCTTTTTAAAAAAAAAAAAAAATCTTCCCCCCCCCCTTCCAGAAAAAAAAAAAAAAAAGATAATCAGTATGAAAATCCCATTACCTTCTGGTTCTCTCTCTATGCATTTGCACCTGCCCATATGTACACATTTTAAAACTTAGCGAGACGGCTGTAATTATTGTTCTGCCTCCTTTTTTACACTTAACAAATACAAGTATTTCTGTAAAAAGTCTGACAGACTGTACTTCCCAGAAATGTCCACAACAATATCTCTACTTCACATGCTCTTTGGAACTAGTAACTGCTTCAAATAATGGACTATGGGAGACATCATGCCAGATAATAAAATGTCATGCAACTTCCATCTGGTCTTCACAGAACACCTGCTCTCTGGCAGCTCCCTCTTGGAGGGCTACCTTTTGGAATCCAGTCGTCAGCTATGAGAAGCTGTCACATAGAAAGACTACATGTAAGTAACCTTTGGACAGCCCTGGTCTTCAAGTCATCCCAAATCAGGGCTAATGACTCCAAGCCTCTATCATGTGAATTACTTCCCTTCCCAAGTGTTTGGATTTTCTCAGATAGGGCCCAAGCATGTGGGACAGAGGCAATCAATCTCCACTGTGCTCTACCTGAATTACTGAACCACAGAATCTGTGAGCATACTAACATGGTTATTGTTTTATGCCACTGAACTTTAGCATATAGCAACCTATAACTGAAATAAGTTTTTGGGATTGGAATTGCTGAATTAAAAAATATGTTCATTTTGGCCAGGTGCGGTGGCTCATGCCTATAATCTTAGCACTCTGAGGTCGAGGCAGGCAGAATGCCTGAGCTCAGGCGTTCAAGACCAGCCTGGGCAACACAATGAATCCTATTAGCTGGGCGTGGTGGCAGGTGCCTGTAGTCCCAGCTACTTAGGAGGCTGAGGCACAAGAATCGCTTGAACTCGGAGGCGAGGTTGCAGTGAGCCGAGATTGTGCCACTGGACTCCAGCCTGGACAACAGAGCTAGACTCTGTCTCCAAAAAAAAGAAAATTTTTCATTTACAATTCTGACTCAATGCCAATTGCTTCTTATCAGTCATTGATTAAAAAATAAATACGAAATCTGGCTGGGCATGGTGGCTTATGTCTGTAATCCCAGCACTTTGAGAGGCTGAGGCGGGCTGATCATCTAAGGTCAGGAATTTGAGACCAGCCTGGCCAACATGGCGAAACCACGTCTCTACTAAAAATACAATTACTCAGGCATGGTGGCACACACCTGTAATCCCAGCTACTCGGGAGGCTGAAGCAGGGAGAATTGCTTGAACTGGGAGGCAGAGGTTGCAGTGAGCCGAGATCGTGCCATTGTACTCTAGCCTGGGCAACAGAGCAAGACTCCACCTCAAAAAGTAATAATAAATAAAAATAAAATAAAAATAGAAAGTCTGAACAGACCTATAACAATAAATTGAATTTGTAATACAAAAAGTTTGCACAAAGAAAAGCTCAGGCCTAGATGCCTTCTCTGGTGAATTCTCTCATCAAAGCCGTCATCTCTGCAGGCTAGAGCGACATGCCACACAGAGCACACAGCTCTGCCTCGTGCTGACACCAGACCAACACAGCGGGAGCTGGGGCAGCAGCAACAGGCCCCTAAGCATAGACCATGGCATCTCAGACTGTCTCTGCATGAGGAATTAAGGAAGAAAATATAGTATCAAAATATCAAAAGTGCACAGGTTGATCAGATAAAAAATGAACATTGTAACAAAGAGCCCCACGTTGGGCATTTCTAGTTAGCGCTTGGCGGGCCTGGCAGCCAGGGAAGGATCTTCAGCCTGACCAGAAGCCTTTCCACACAGCAGCTCACAACATGCTCAACATTAAAGCTTTTTTTTTTTTTAACTCTATCACCCAGGCTGAGTGCAGTGGCGTGATGATGGCTCACTGCAGTCTTGATTTGCAGGGCACAAGTGATCCTCCCACCTCAGCCTCCCAAGAAGCTGGAACCACAGGTGCACGCCATTATGGCCAGCTAATTTTTTTCTAGAGACACAGTCTCAGTCTTGCTATGTTGCCCAGGCTGTCCCAACCCCTGAGCTCAAGCCATCCTCCTCCTCGGCCTCACAAAGTGTCGGGATTACAGGCGTGAATCATCACTCTGGCCAACATTAAAGCTTTTTTTCCCCTCCCATTAAAAACTCAGAGAATGGGCCAGGCACAGTGGCTTACGCCTGTAATGTGCAACACTTGATGGCTACCCCAGTGCCCTTGTCCCTGTCACTGGCACAGGCATGACTTAAGCTTGGGGTGGCCGACTTGGCCTTAGGGGCAGCTTTGGTGGGGTCATACCGTGTCTGTATGGTCCAGCCTGAGCAGCTCCAGCCGCTGGGTCCGTGCCGGCTTCCGCGGGAAGCCCATGCGCATCAGCGAGTTCAGTGCTTTCTCATCCTCTGAGGCTGACAGCTGCTGCTGTATCTCATCCGGCTATGATGTACTCGTTTCACCTGGTGGCAAACATGGCGCACAGCAAGAAGGTGGTCACGTCCTCCTCAGGGGCGAACACCTGGAGCTCATTGCGCAGCTTCATCCTGGTCTGGGTAACGCTGGTCTTCTTCTCATATTTGCCCTTTAGCTTGGCGAGGGCCACCTTAGCGGCCTGCTTGCTGACCTGCAGCACAGTGCGCAGCGTGGGGAGCTGCTCCCGCTTGGTGCTCAGCGCGACTTTAACTTGAGGATCTCTTCCATGAGAGCCTCCTTGAACTTGTCTGTGGTTGGGCCCAGCTCTTTCAAGGTGGTGCGCCCCCACGACCGCTCCATTGTGCGGTTCACAGCTGCCTGCAGGTGCTTGATCTGGTGGCAGATGATGCGAATCAGGTGGCAGATATTCATGAGCTCCCAGCGTGGGTCACCCAGGGGTGATAGCAGCGAGGGGCTGGTGTCCCTGGTCCCACTGTGTGCTTGGCCTGCCTCTGCAGCCAGCAGCCCCTTGGGTAGGAGGAGGGAGGAGTACCCCTCTGGAGCTGGTGCAGCTGGCCCAGCCCTCGGGTAGTTAGTCCCCCATGACAGAGCTGGGCCTCCAGTTGCTGCACAGGTGCACGTGATAGTAGAGGCTGGCCTTTCCTGTGCAGAAGCCTTTTAACTTGGCATAATCCTATATTCTCCATGTTTTTGTCAGTTGCCTGTGCTTGTAGGGTATTGCTCGAGAAATTTTTGCCCAGCCAATGTCCTGGAGAGTTTCCCTAGTGTTTTCTTGTAGTAGTTTCATACTTTGAGTTCTTAAAGTCTTTATTTTTTAATTTATTTTATTTTATTTTTAGAAATGGGGTTTCACCATGTTGGCCAGGCTGGTCTTGAACTCCTGACCTCAAGTGATCCTCTCACCTCTGCCTCCCAAAGTGCTGGGATTACAGGTGTGAGCCACCGCACCCAGATTTTTTTTTTTTTTTTTTTTTGAGACGGAGTTTTGCTCTAGTGCCGAGGCTAGAATGCAATGGCTCGATCTCGGCTCACTTCGCCTCCTGGGCTCAAGTGATTCTCCTGCCTCGGCCTCCTAAATAGCTGAGATTACAGGCATTCGTCACCACGCCCAGCAAATTTTATATTTTTAGTAGAGATGGGGTTTCACCATGTTGGTCAGGCTGGTCTTGAACTCCAGACCTAGGGGATCCTCCCACCTTGGCCTCCTAAAGCGCTGGGATTACAGGAGTGAGCCACCATGCCCGGCCCTAGACTTGTTTTTCATCCATTTTGATTTGATTTTTGTATATGGCAAGAGATGGGGTCTAGTTTTATTCTGCATATGAATATCCAGTTTTCCTCATTTACTGAAAAGACTGTATGTACTTTCTCTACTGTATGTTCTTGGCATCTTTGCCAAAAATGAGTGTACTGTGGATGATATGGATTTACTTCTGGGTTCTTTATTCTGTTTCATTGGTCTGTGTGCCTGTTTCTTTTCTTTCTTTTTTCTTTTTTTGAGATGGAGTTTTGCTCTTGTTGCCCAGGCTGGAGAGCAATGGCAAAATCTTGGCTCACCGCAACCTCCACCTCCCAGGTTCAAGTGATTCTCCTGGCTCAGCCTCCGAGTAGCTGGGATTACAGGTGCCTAATACCACGCTCGACTAATTTTTGTATTTTTAGTAGAGACAGGGTTTCTCCATGTTGGTCAGGTTGGTCTCAAACTCCCTACCTCAGGTGATCCACCCACCTTGGCCTCCCAATATGCTGAGATTATAGGTGTGAACCACCATGCCTGGCATCTGTGCCTGTTTCTAAACCAGTACCACGCTGTTCCAGTTACCCCAGCTCTGTAGTATAATTTGTAGTATAATTTGAAGATTCCTCCTGTTTTTTCTTTCTCAGGATATCTTTGTCTATTCTGGGTCTATTAGAGTTCCATATAAAGTTTAGGAGTATTTTATTTTAGGACTATTTTTTTCTTTTTTTAATTTTAATTTTTTAACCACAACCTTGCTTTGAAGGATGATTTTTTTCTATTTCTGTGAAGAATATCTTTGGTATTTTGATAGGGATTACAATGAATTTGTAGATTGCTTTGGGTAATATGGACATTTTAACAATATTGATTCTTTCAATCCATGAACATGGAATATATTTCCATTTTTTGGTATCCTCTTTAATTTCTTTCATCAATATTTTATAGTTTTTATTGTCGAGTTTTTCTGTTTGTTTTGAGATAGAGTTTTGCTGCAACCTCTGCCTCCCTAGCTCAAGCCAACCCTCCGACCTCAGCTGAGACTACAGGTCAGGTCACCATGCCTGGCTAATTTTCATACTTTTTGTAGAGATGGGGTGCCATCTTGTCCAGGCTGGTCTCAAACTCTCAAGTTCAAGCAATCTGCCCGCTTCAGCCTCCTAAAGTGCTGGGATTACAAGCATAAGCCACTGCACCTGACCTATTGTAGATATCTTTGACTTCTTTGTTCATTCCTAGGTATTTGATTTTATTTGTAGATATTACAAATGGGATTCCACAACCAGCAGGATGCAGAAAATGCTTCCCAAGAATTTGTTGAATCCCAAAGCATGGCTTTTTACACTACAGGAATAAACAAAAATTTCTCATTGGCAAAATGTGTTGATTGTAATGAGGTTCCTATTTTGATTAGTAAAGCTGTGTTTGAGGCTGGGCATGGTGGCTCATGCATGTAATCCCAGCACTTTGGGAGGCTGAGG
>NW_016107493.1:3416757-3422814 GCF_001604975.1 Cebus imitator | reverse complement strand
ATGTGGGACTCTTGGAGCTACAACTGAGACAGTCCTGTGCAAACAGAGATGATTGGCCACTCTATCCCTGGATACTCTTTATTGGTAGCAACTTTGTCTCCAGGCTGGAGTGCCGTGGTGTGATCTCGGCTCACTGCAACCTCTGCCTCCCAGGTTCAAGCGATTCTCCTGCCTCAGCCTCCTGAGTACCTGGGACCACAGGTGCCCGCCACCACGCCCATCTAATTTTTGTATTTTTATTAGAGATGGGGTTTCAGCATGTTGGCTAGGATGGTCTCGATCTCCTAACTTTGTGATCTGCTCGCCTCCGAAAGTGCTGGGATTACAGGCATGAGCCACCATGCCCAGCTACCCGGCCCTAATTCTTGAAATTTTTCTTTTTCTTTCTTTTTTCTTTTTTTTTTTTCTTTTAGAGACAGAGTCCGAATCACTCTGTTGCCTGGCTGGACTGCAATGCCATGCTTTCAGTTCACTGCAACCTCCACCTCCTGGGTTCAAGTGATTCTCCTGCCTTCCTGTCTGACATTTCTTGGTTAATTTTCTGTCTGGATGATCCGTCCAGTGCTGAAAATGAGGTGTTGAAACCTCTAGAAAGTATTTTTTTGGGGTTTGTTTCTCTCTTCAGCTCTAATAATATTTGCTTTATATGTCTGGGTGCTCCAGTTTGGTGCATATATATTTACAATTGTTTAACGCTCTTGTTGAATTGACCCCTTTATCTGTACATCATGACCTTCTGTGTCTCTTTTTATAGTTTTTGTCTTAAAAATCTATGTTATCTGGCTGGGCATGGTGACTCATGCCTGTAATCCCAGCACTTTCGGAGGCTGAGGTGGGTGGATCACTTGAGGTCAGGAATTCAAGACCAGCCAGGCCAACATGGTGAAACCACAACTCTACTAAAAATGCAAAATTTAGCCTGGTGTGGTGGTGCATGCCTGTAATCCCAGCTACTCAGGAGGCTGAGGCAGGAGAATCACTTGAACCCAGAAGGCAGAGGTTTCAGTGAGCTGAGATTGCTCCACTGTATTCCAGCCTGGTAACAGAGCGAGACTTTGTCTCAAAAAAACAAAAAAATCTATGTTGTCTGACCGGGTGCAGTGGCTTATGCCTGTAATCTAGCGCTTTGGGAGGTTGAGGCAGGCAGATCACATGAGGTCAGGGGTTGTAGACCAGCATGGCCAACATGGGGAAATCCCATCTCTACTAAAAATACAAAAGTTAGCCAGGCCTGGTGGTGAGCACTTGTAGTCCCAGCTGCTTGGGAGGCTGAGGCAAGAGAATCACTTGAACTCAGAAGGCAGAGATTGTAGTGAGCCAAGATCACACCACTGCACTTCAGCCTGGTGACAGAGTGAGACTCCATCAAAAAAAAACAAACAAACAAAAACTATGTTGTCTGATATAAGTATAGCTATTCCTGCTCTTTTTTGGTTTCCATTTGCCTAGAATATCTTTTCCATCTTTTAGTTCCCGTCTATGAGTGTCTTTATAGGTGAAGTGTGTTTCTTGTAGGCAACAGATCATTTGCTCCTGTATTTTTTGGTTTTTGTTTTTATTTCCCAGCTTCCAGGATTTTGTTTTTGTCTTGTTTTTAATCCATTCATCCATTATATGTCTTTTGATTGGAGAGTTTAGTCTATTTACATTCAATGTTATTATCAATAAGTATGGACTTACTCCTGCCATTCTTTGTTTTCTGGTTGTTTTGTGATCTTTCCCTTCCTGTTTTCCTTTTAGTGAAGGTAATTTTTCTCTAGTTGGTATGTATTAATTTCTTGCTTTTTATTTTTTATCTATTGGTTGTATGCTTTTAGATTTGAGGTTACCATGAGACCTGCAAATAATATCTCATAACATTTTATTTTAAACTAATGACAACACTGTTTGTATAAACTAACAAACTAGCAAAAAGAAAACTAATAAATACTCTAACTCTGTCTCCCCACTTTTAAATTTTTGTTGCCGGGCACGGTGGCACGTGCTTGTAGTCTCAGCTACTCGAGAGACTGAGGTGGGAGGATTGCCTGAGCCCATGAGTTCTGGGCTATAGTGTGCTATACCAATTGGGTGTCTGCACTAAGTTCGGCATCAATATGGTGACCTCCAGGGAGGGGGGACCACCAGGTTGCCTAAGGAGGGATGAACTGGCCCAGGTCGGAAATGGAGCAGGTCAAAATTCCCAGGCTGATCAGTAGTGGGATCGTGCCTGTGAATAGCCACTGCACTCCAGCCTGGGCAACATAGCGAGACCCCATCTCTTAAAAAAATAAAAATAAGCTTTTTGTTTTTATTTATATCTTATTGTACTGTCTGTGTCTTTAAAAGTTGTTATAGCTATTATTTTTGATTGGTTTATCTTTTTATCTTCCTACTTATGAGTAGCTTATATATCATAATCACAGTGTTATAATATTGTTTCTGTGTTTTTCTTTGTACTTACTATTATCAGAGAGTTTTGTACCTTCAGATGATTTTGTATTGCTCATTAATATCCTTTTCTTTGAAACTGAAGAACTCTCTTTAGCATTTCTTGTAGGACCAGTCTGGTGTTGATAAAATCCCTCAGCTTTTGTTTGTTTGGGAAAGTCTTTATCTCTCCTTCATGTTTGAAGGATATTTTCACCAGATATACTGTTCTAGTATTATAGACATTCTTTTTCCTCCTGCACTTTAGATATGTCATACTAGTCTCTCCAGCCCTGTAATGTTTCCACTGAAAAGTCTGCTGCCAAATGTATTGCAGAGCCATTATATGTTCTTTCTTTCTTTTCTCTTGCTGCTTTTAGGATCCTTTCTTTTTCCTTGACTTTGGAAATTTGACTATTAAATGCCTGGAAGTAGTCTTTGCGTTAAATCTGCTTGGTGTTCTATAATCTTCTTATACTTGAATATTGATATCTTTTTCTAGGTTTGGGAAGTTCTCTCTTTTATCCCTTTGAATAAACTTTCTACCTCTGTCTCTACCTCCTTTTTAAGGCCAATAACTCTTAGATTTGCCCTTTTTTTTTTTTTTTAAGACAGAGTGTTTCTCTGTCACTCTGGCTGGAGTGCAGTGGCATGATCTCGGTTCACTGCAACCTCTGCCTCCCAGATTCAAGCAATTCTTGTGCCTCAGTGTCCCAAGTAGCTGGGGTGACAGGTGAGCGCCACCACGCCTGGTTAATTTTTCTATTTTTGGTAGAGACGGGTTTCACCATGTTGGCCAGGCTGGTCTTGAACTCCTGACCTCAGGTAATCCACCTGCCTTGGCCTTCCAAAGTGCTGAGATTACAGGTGTGCGTCACTGGACCCAGCCAGATTTGCCCTTGAGATTTTCTTTTTCTTTTTTTTTTTTTTAAGATGGAGTCTTGCTGTCACCCAGGCTGAAGTGCAGTGGTGCAATCTCAGCTCACTGCAACCTCCACCTCCCAGGTGCAAGCAATTCTCCTGCTTTAGCCTCCTGAATAGCTGGAATTACTAGATCTCTTTCTGTTTTTTTTCTTATGTCTTCCCTGTATGTCTTCAAATGACCTGTCATCAAGCGCACTAATTCTTTCTTTTGTTAATCAATTCTGCTATTAAAAGTCTCTGATGCAAAAATTTTTTCCCATTCTGTTGGTTGCCAGTTCACTCTAATGATTTTGTCTATTGCATTTTTTAAATTCAGAAGTTCTGCTTGATTCTTTTTAATTATTTCAATCTTGGCTAGGTGCAGTGGCTCATGCCTATAATCCTAGCAACTAGGAGGCTGAGGTGGGCAGATTCCGAGGTGGGGAGATTCCTTCAGCTCAGGAGTTTAAGACCAGCTTGAACAACATGGAGAACTCCCATCTCTACAAAAAAATACCAAAAAATTAGCTGGGCATGGTGGCGCATGCCTGCAGTCCCAGCTACTCAGGGGGCTGAGCTGAGAACATCACTTTAGCCCAGGGGGTTGAGGCTGCAGTGAGCCAAAATCGCACTGCTGCATTCCAGCCTGGGTGACAAAGTGAGACCCTGTCTCAAAAAAATAAGTCATCATTATTTCAATCTCTTTTTAGAATTTCTGATAGGATTCTAAACTCCTTCCCTATGTTATCTTGAATTTGAGTTTCCTTAAAACAGCTATTTTGAATTATCTGCCTGAAAGAACTCATATCTCTGTCCCTCCAGCATCGATTCCCTGGTGCCTTACTTAGTTCATTTGGTGAGGTTATGTATTCCTGGATGATCTTGATGCTTGTGGGTTGGTTGTTGGTATCTGGGCATTGAAGAGTTAGGTATTTTTTAAATTATTTTTTATTTTTTGTTAATAGGTATTGATTGGGCACAGTGGCTCATGCCTGTAATCCCAGCACTTTAGGAGGCCAAGGCAGGTGGACTGCTTGAGCCCAAGAATTTGAGACCAGCCTGGGCAACGTGGTAATACCCCTTCTCTACTAAAAATACAAAAAACTGGCCAGACATGGTGGTGTGCTCCTGTAGTCCTAGCTGCTCAGGAGGTTGAGGTAGGAGGATCACCTGAACCTAGGAGATGGTTAGTGTAACCATATCTGCATCTTGGTAACCCAAGCCCAATAACACTGTGGTTCTTGCAGACTTTTAGAGGTACTACCTTGGTGGCCTTGGATAAGATCTGGAAGAATTCTCAGGATTACCAGGCAGAGACTCTTGTTCTTTTCCTTTTCCCTTACTTTCTCCCAGACAAATGGAGTCGCGTCTGTGATGAGTTGCCTGGAGCTGTGGGAGGGGTGACACAAGCACCAGCACCCCTGTTGTGGCCACCGCAATGGGGGACTGTGCTGGATCAGACCTGAAACCAGCACAGCACTGGGTCCCAGCCAAGGCCAGTTGTAACCACTACCTGGCTACCACCTATGTTCACTCAAGGCCTTAGAGCTCTACAATCATCAGGTGGTAAAGCCAGTCAGTCCTTTCCTTTAGGGAGGCAAGCTCCCCTGGGCCCCAGGCTGGTCCAGAGATGCTGTCTAGGAGCCAGGGCCTGGAGTCAGAAACCTTAGAAATCTACCTGGTGCTCTATTCTACTGCAGCTAAGCTGTCACCGAAAACACAAAACAGTCCTTCCCACTCTTCCTTCCTCTTTCCCCAGGCAGAGGACTCTCTTCCCATGTCCACCACCACCACCAAAGGCCCACAGGGAGCACTGCCAGGGTACCACCAATGTTTACTTAAGACCCAAGGGCTCTTCGGTCAGCTTTTGGTGAATGTTGCCAGGCTTGGGACTCGCCCTTCAGGGCAGTGGGCTCCCCTCTGTCTCAGGGTAGGTGTAGAAATGCCGTCCAAGAGCCAAGACCTGGAATTGGGAACCCCGATAACTCACTTCCTGCTCTTCTCCAATGTGCTCAATCTGGTACCTAATCTGCAATGCAAAGTTCCCTTTATTTTTCCCTCTATTGCTCAAGCAAGAGTCTCTCCTTATAGCCACCACAGCTGTGAAGATGTTGGGTCACATCTGAAGTCAGCATGTCTCAGCATCTCACCCAAGGCTCACGGCAGGTATTACCTGATTACCACTGCTGACTTTTTAGGGCCTAAGTGTTCTTTAGTCAGGAGGTGATAGATAATTCCTGCTAGAACTGGGTTCTTCCTTTCAAGGCAATAGGTTTTTCAGGCCCAGGGTGTGTCTAGTAATGTCATCCAGGGGCTAGGGTGTGGTATGAGGTCTTCATGGCTCTGCCTGTGCCCTTACTGGCTGAGCTGGTCTCCAAGCTGCAAAACAAAGTCTGCTTTACTCTTCCCTTTCCTCTCCTCAAGTGGAAGGAAGGAGTCTTTTCTGAAGCTGTGAGCTGCACTACCTGGTGTTAGGGGAGGGATAAGCCAAGCACTCTTTTGGCTGCCCTGGCTGTTATCCCACTGGGTTGCATGCCCCCAAGTCTACTGGCCCTGAGGCCAGCATAGCACTAGACCTTGCCTAGGAGTTGCAGTCCTTGTAGCCAGATAGGCTTTCAAGTTTATTCTAGACCCCAGAGTACTTTAGTCACAGTGGTGAGCCTTGCTGAAACTCAAGTTCTGACTGTTGGGATGGGCAATTCCCCTCTGGCTAGGGCTGTGTTCTTTTTTTTTTTTTTTTTTTTT
>NW_016107493.1:3367898-3416747 GCF_001604975.1 Cebus imitator | reverse complement strand
ACCCAGGCTGGAGTGCAATGGCACAATCTTGGCTCACTGCAACCTCAGCCTCCTGGGTTCAAGTGATTCTCCTGCCTCAGCCTCCCAAGTAGCTGGGACTACAGGTGCCCGCCACCACACCCAGCTAATTTTTGTACTTTTAGTAGAGATGGGGTTTCACCACGTTAGCCAGGCTTATCTCAAACTCCTACCTCAGATGATCCACCTGCCTCAGCCTCCTAAAGTGATGGGATTATAGGTGTGGCCACCACACCCAGCTGGCTAGGGGTGTTCTAAATGCTCCCTCTATGGGCATTGGCTGAGTTTTGCCCAGTGTTGGCATCACTGAGTTCCAATGTAAAGTCCTACAAACTCTGCACCCTCTCTCCCCCAAGCTCACAGATTCTCTCTCCACACCCTGGGCCAGTGGCATGTGACCACTGCTGGGAGATGGGGGTGGGGTGGGGTGGTGTCAGCAATTCAAGACTGCCCTTCCTCTCTCTTCAGTGCCTCTTCCAGCAATAATTTGAAGTTAAAACCAGATACTATAATCACTCACCTGATTTTTGGTTCTTAGGAAGGTGCTTTTTTGTGTAGATAGTTGTCAAATTTGGTGTTCCTGCAGGAAGGATGATCAGTGGAGCCTTCTACTTGGTCATACTGCTCTGTCTCCTTCCTCTGTTTAACACATTTTTGCAATTTGTTTTTTATACATCATTCCTGTTCCATTATTGTCTTCTTTTATGTTAGATATTTTTAGGGTACCATTTTAGTTCTGTACTTTTTTGAATGATTTTCTTAGTGGTTGTGATAGTATTACCTTTAGCATCTTAATTTATAACAATCTGGTATATATGAAATAATGCTAGCCTAATCTCAATAGTATGCAAAAACTACTTCCCATATAGTTCTGCTCCGCCCCCCCACTTCTTTGTGCTATTGTTGTCACACAAATTACATCTTTACGCATTATAAGCCCATCAAAACTGTTTTATAATTTAATTGGCTTATGAATTATCTTTTTAATCAGATAAAAGAAATAGAAACAAAAAATAATTCCTCATGTAAATTTGAGTTACTGTCTTTTGGATTTGAGTTGTGTCCTTTTGTTTCAATCTGAAAGACTCCCTTTTGTATTTGCTATAGTCTGAATGTGTTCACCCCAAGTTCGTATGTTGTAATTTTGACTCCTGGGGTGATGGTATTAAGAATTGGGACCTTTTGTGAATTGACTAAGTCATGAAGGTTCCACCTTCATATGATGGATTAGTGTCTCTATAAAACAGGCTGAAAGGAGTGTGTTTGTTTGTTCTGCCATTTGAGGACACAGAAGGTGACTTCCATGAGGAATAGGTCTTCTCCAAACATCAAATCTGTTGGTGCTTTGATCTTGGACTTTCCAGCCTCCAGAACTGTGAGCAATAAATTTCTGTTGCTTATATATTTCTTGGTCTAAGGTATTTTGTTATAGCATCATGCATGCATGAAGACAAAAATTGGTACCAGAAGTGGGGAGTTTCTATAACAAATATCTTAAAACGTGGGCCAGGCATAGTGGCTCATGCCTGTAATCCCAGCACTTTGGGAGGCCGAGGTGGGTAGATCACCTGAGATCAGGAGTTTGAGACCAGCCTGGCCAACATGGTGAAACCTCATCTCTACTAAAAATACAAAAATTAGCCAGGTGTGGTGGCAGTCACCTGTAATCCTAGCTACTCAGAAGGCTGAGGCAGGAGAATCAAACCCAGGAGGCGGAGGTTGCAGTGAGCCAAGATCACACCACTGCACTCCTGCCTGGGTGACAAGAGTGAGACTCCATAAGAAATTTCCAGGTTGAAAACTATAATAACAAATAATTCACTAGAGGGGCTCAACATCAGATTTTAAGCTGGCAGAAGAAAGAATTAGTGAATATGAAGCTGTATCAATTGAGATTATCCAGTCTGATGAATAGAAAGATAAAAAGAATGAAGAAAGATAAGAGTTTCAGAGACCTGTGGAACACCATTGAGCATACAAACATGCACATTTGAAGGAGAGAGAAATGGGCAGAAAGAATACTAAAATAAATAATAGTTAAAACTTCCTAAATTTGATAGAAAACATTAATGTAGACACCTAAGAAGATAAGCAAACTCAAGCAGGATAAACTCAAAACAGGTCCACACCTATATCATTATAATAAAAAAGTCAAAGAGCAGATACAAAGAGAAAATCATGAAAGCAGCTATAGAGAAGTGACTCATGTACGAGGGATCCTCAATGCTATTTAAAGCTGGTTTCTCATCAGAAACCATGGAGGCCAGAAAGCAATGAATAGGATGATGTATTCAAAATGCTGAAATGGAATGCCAAACAAGAATTCTACAGCCTGCAAACCTGTATTTCAAACATGAAAATAATTAAGACATTCCAACTCAAACAAACAAAAACTTTAAATTTGTCACTAAAAGATATTCTTAGTCCATTCCTGCTGCTGTAACGAAATGCCTTAGAGTGAGTAACTTATTCACAACAGAAATTTGTTGCTTGCAATTCTGGCAGCTAGGCAGTCCAAGATCAAGATGCTAGCCAGCAGATCCAGTCTCTGCTGAGAGCCCACTGTCATGGATGGTACCTTCTATATTTTCACATGGTGGAAGTGGCAAAAAATGCTCACTTATGCCTCTTCTAAAAGCATTAATCCCATTCATGATGGTGAAGTCCTCATGACTTAATCACTTCCCAAAAGGTCCTACAATTTAGCGATGAGAAGTTAAGATTTCAACATATGACTTTGGGGAAACCATCATTTGAAACTGTTCTGCCCTCAAGGTGTTGGCATTCTGGGCCTGTGATGGGCAGGGTAGCCCCTGAAGACCACTGAAATATCTAAGATCAATTTTCCACTGTTTTGATGAATAGCACTTGGCTTCCTCTAAGCCATATTAATTTTCTTATCACACAATTGCTTTGACCATATCCTTGATGTTCTCTCCTAAACATACTTTTTCATTCTTACAACTCGGCCAGGCTGAGAATTTCCCTAATCTTTTAACTTCTGGCTTCCTTTTTGATTACAAATTCCATCTTTAGGACACATGGTGCATTCCTATAATCCTGAGTACTTGAGAAGCTAAGGCAAGAAGATTGCTTGAGTTCAGGAGTTCAAGACCAGCCTGGACAACATAGCAAGACCACATTTCTTTAAAAAATAACCAGGCATGGTGGTATGCACCTGTAGTCCTGGCTACTCAGGAGGAGGAGGAGGCTGAAAGATTGTTTGATCCCAGGAGTTTGAGGCTACAGTCAATTATGGTTGTGCCACTGCACTCTAGCCTGGGTAACAGAGCAAGATTCTGTCTCTTAAGGGAATTTACATAACTTTTAAAAAAAATCTATGTTTTTTTTTGTTTTTGTTTCTTTTGGTGACCGCTCCTGCAGAGCAGGGCTACCCTATGGACAGAGAGTAGCCAAAAATTTATCTTTATTTCTCTCTTCTCACATTTTACTATAAGCAGTGAAGAGAAGCCATACTATACCCTCAACACTTTGCTTACATATTTTGTTTGCCAAATATCCTATTCAATTAGTTATAAGGCTGGACGCAGTAGCTCACGCCTGTAATCCCAACACTGGGAGGCTAAGGTGGGCAGATCATGAGGTCAGGAGTTCAAGACCAACCTGGCCAGTATGGTGAAACTCCATCTCTACTAAAAATACAAAATTAGCCAGGTGTGGTGGCACACGCCTGTAATCCCAGTTACTCGGGAGGCTGAGGCAGGAGAATCACTTGAACCCGGGAGGCAGAGGTTGTGGTGAGCCAAGATCATGCTGTTGCACTCCTGCCTGGGCAACAAGAATGAAACTCTATCTTAAAAAAAAAAAAAAAATCAATGGCTTAATAATACTTGCTTTTATTCTCCCTATGATGATTGATATATTCAGGTTTTTTCCCTTCTTTTTTTTTTTTTTTGAGACGGAGTTTCGCTCTTGTTACCCAGGCTGGAGTGCAATGGCCCGATCTCAGCTCACTGCAACCTTCACCTCCTGGGTTCAGGCAATTCTCCTGCCTCAGCCTCCTGAGTAGCTGGGATTACAGGCACGTCCCACCATGCCCAGCTAATTTTTTGTATTTTTAGTAGAGACGGTGTTTCACCATGTTGACCAGGATGGTCTGGATCTCTCGACCTCGTGATCCACCCGCCTCGGCCTCCCAAAGTGCTGGGATTACAGGCTTGAGCCACCGCGCCCGGCCTTTTTCCCTTCTTAAGTCTGTTGTGGCTGTTTCTTTTGCTGTTTCTCTCCATATTTCTAAATGACCATTCAGGATTAAACCTGGCAATCAATAAAATAAACAAGATTTTTTTTTTTATTACCTGAAAAAAGTCTTGGGATGTAGGTTGTTCAGGGATGGAATGCTGAACTTGAATGTCAGGAACGTAGGCTCTTATTTTGCTGCACTGCAATTCTTAGCAAATGATTCTTCATCTTCATGATTCAGAACTTCAGTTTGAACTCCAGCCATCATGTCTACTTCCCAGCTAGCAGGAAGAGGGAAGGGAAAGACATCACCTCTCCCTTTAAGGGCACTATAAGTAGCCTGTCCCAGTCTAGTGCTTGATCATATAGCCATGGAGACTGGGAAATGTGTGCTTTTTTGGGGGAGTGGGGATGGAGTCTCGCTGTGTCACCCAGGCTCAAGTACAATGGCACGGATCTTGGCTCACTGCAACCTCCGCCTCCAGGGTTCGAGGGATTCTCCTGTCTCAGCCTCTTGAGTAGCTGGGATTACAGGTGCCCGCCACCATGCCTGGCTAACTTTTGTAGTTTTAGTAGAGACAGGGTTTCGCTATGTTGGCCAGGCTGGTCTAGAACTCCTGAACTTAAGTGATCTGCCCACCTGGGCCTCCCAAAGTGCTGAGATAACAGGCATGGGCCACCATGCCTGGTGTTTTTTAGAGACAAGGTCTTGCTGTCACTCAGGCTAGAGTTCAGTAGTGTGATCATGGCTCACTGCAGCCTCAAACTCCTGGGCTCAAGCAATCCTCCCACCTCAGCCTCCCAAGTAGCTCATTTGGCTTTTTTTTTTTTTTTTTTTTTTTTTTGGTAGAGATAGCGGGTCTCTGCTGCCCAAGTTGGTCCTGAACTCCTGGTTTTAGGCAATTCTTGCCTCAGCCTCCCAGAGTGCTGGGGTTGCACGTGTGAGACACTGTATCTGACTTTATTTTTATTCTTAATACGGTGCTTTTTTATCTGTTTGGTATCCCCTCACTTTTTTCCAATTTTTGCAGATGGTGAAACTTGTTTTCTGCTGAATTTGTGCAGGGGCACTCACCTGACAGCATAAAGGGAAGGGATGGCCTAAGACATTCAATATACTTGTTTTCAGCTCCACTCTACTCACACCCACTATTAGAAGAGACTAGTATCCCTGACTCTCAAGATCTTGCTGAGTTCTGCAGTCCCAATCAACTTTCTGGGTTGTTGTTAGCAACCTGCTGCATCACAGGGGCTTGGCAGAACAGAGAAAGCTAAAACCAAGCTGGTTGTTGGTTATATCTGCTTTCCTTCTTCCAATAGTTGGGTATTTTCCATCTGCCATTAACTTTTCTCTTGTTCTTAGAACATTTATACTGTTATTACAAAGGATTTTGTGAGACTGAATGCTTGACCAGTCACACAAAGCATGATTACCACTCACTACTGGGCCATGAGGATTGCAACTACCATCTTGCTTCTCCATTTTCATAGTCGCTAAAGCAGGCGTCATAATGATGGCAGCTGGGACTTAAATTATCTTCCACTGATTTCTAGCAAACAAAAAAAACCTGTATTTAGGAGTTGGCACCGTGCCCAGAGCTCTTTGCTCTTCCATGAACCCATCCTTGGTGAACAAAAAAATAGTCACCATTCACTGAGTATGTGCCAGGTGGTGTTAAGCACCTTTAAGTAGGACTTCTCAACTGCCCCATGAGGTAGTTGAGGCTGTCATTTTTATTACTGGGTAAAATGACACCACTTTTTTTTCCCCAGAGATGTAGTCTTGCTATGTTGCTCAGGCTGGACAACAGTGGCTATTCTCCAATATAATCATAGCTCACTATATCCTCAAACTCCTGGACTCAAGCAATCCTTCTATCTCAGCCTCCCCAGTAGCTAAGATTACAGGTATATGCTACTCTCCCCAGCAATATCATGTAATTAAAATTGGATTGCAGTTCTCATTTTACAAGTACAGGAAACAAGATTCAGAGGCTAAATTATTTGCCCAAATAGATGGAGACAGATCTTTCTCCATTAGACTGTACTTTCCAGGTAGGCATGTACAGTTTTGTTCAGTTATTAGGGGCTTACAAACCATATTTTATCTGCAAGTATAATTTGTCTTTCATAGTATACCAATAATTTACAGATGATATCCTTGAGACTGGACTCTCCAATTTGCCAGTCTCTACCACATCCATTTGTTTTGCCTTCGGCCCACTCTTCATTTCCTATCTCCTCCTGTGGGCTTGAATCTTGGGGCCCAGTCCTGTTCATTACCATAGTCTTTTTTTTTTTTTAAAACGTAATAAGCAAGACCTGGGATGAAGACATTACCATAGTCTTAAAGCTCAGCAGAGGGTCTGACAGTATGTATTACATTCGCATTTGCTGAATGCCCGCTTCTCATCCTGTCTTGGTCACATCAGTCATAGCAATACTAATCACAGGACAGAAATAGCTTGGATCTAATCTTGTCTAAGAAAAGTTGCTTCCTAATAAAAACACTTAACACATAACAGCTTTAATTGTACAAACTTTCCCCCTACCTGTCTTTTTAATAATAGTATTAAGCATGACACCTGCAGTCCCAGCTACTGAGGTGCAAGGATTGTTTGAGCCTAGGAATTTGAGGCTGCACTGAGATGTGACCATGCCAGCCTGGGTGACAGGGCAAGACCATCTCAAAAAACAAAACACGAATAGTATGAAACTGATGGGTTTTATAATCTCCTCGCTATTCCCTGGATACGCATCCAGTTAGTAATCAGCTTGTTCATTTCAATTACCTGGGGGTTTGCATGTGACAAGCTCTGCCAACTACAGAGCACATAGTGATGAAAAGGCAGATGAGGCTGAATAGTTCATGAAAGACCTAGGCAAAGACAAAGCTTTTAAACTGGTAAACTACATCCAAAGACCACTTTTGCTGTTGAAAGATGAGATGCACAAAAATGGATGCAAAGATCACTTAGTAACTAGGTGAAATGCTGGTGGCCTGAATTGCGGTGGCATTCGAAATTATTTTGGAGTTAAAGTGGACAGGACTTGAAGTATTCTGTAGATGGCACTCACGTCTTTTGAATTAAACACTGGCATTTTTGGGAACACGTACAATTTTAAGTACATGTGAGCCATACAAATGCAAAAATGAGTCAGAAAAAAATGGAAGCACAGGCCTTTCTTTACGTCATATTTAAAACACTGAAGCAAAACGGGAAAGGTCAAGGACTGAGGCCTTAGTGTACAACCAACTGAACAGTCATTGCTTTTCTCTACATTAACAAGGAGTCTCATGAAATTTTATTCAATTTCAAGGGTACAGACAAGAAGCAAGTTTCACAGTTAAACACAGAAATAATGCAGCAATAGAATTACTGGCTTGGATGGCTGTACTTGAGGTTGTTCAGAGTGCCAAGAGCTATCTGGGTTACCAGCTATCCAGTTTTCTCCATTCTTCAACTGTGTGCTGTGCTGGGTGCCATTACTCCTAACTAGAATGGAAATGAGGTGTATTTACAGAGAAAATACTTTGTTCTTCAAATGCCAGAGACTGTAGATTATCTTTTTGAGTCATAGAGGCTTCAGTCTATAAACGGATCACTTATTTCCAACAGGTTTACCTCTACGTTAACTTTTAAGCACAGCCTTCAGGATTTCAGCTTAAAAAAAAAAACTTTATTTTTGTCCTTTTAAGTATATTAGTATGAACTAGCTCCTAGCTTGTTTTGCTTAGGTATTTTTAAATGGTTATACTGACTGAAAATTCTCTACAACAGAATAGCTCAATTATATCTGATTAATGTTGCAGCACCCCAAACGCACTACACAACCACTAACATTCTAATCATATCCCAGTTTAACAAGTTAACAGTCTTCTGGATAAAGACTACAAAGCAAGGGATTCTGCAGATTTTAACCACTGTCCCCTCCAGGGCACTATAACCACAAGCAGTTAAGCCTTTAATTGAGGCTCTGATTCAGGGTTACTAAAATGACAGTGATTAAGCACATATAAAATATCTTCACCCCATCCACTCATTTAGAACTAAGACTATACTCCTAGTATAAAGATAAAAGGGTAATAAATATACTGGAAAATAAAAATAATTAGATTTGATATGACTCTTAATTGCCTATAGTTAAGTTGGGAGAAAAAAGTGAAGAGAAAGGAGTCAGGAAGCTTTCTGATCCTCAGTTTCATATAATTATGCCTAAGATTGTTCAGGTACGAGTCCACTTAAAGTTCTTGGACAAAAGCCAATTATAAACTCATTACTTAAAGACAGAAGTACTTATCACATCATCCAGATTCCACTTAAATTAAGCCCACTGAAAACCTTTTTACTCTTAATATTTTAACCTTGAAGCCTTAGTACGCTGGGGAATAGAAAAACTTCATATTGATACTAGAGCACTAATACTGAACATGAAAAATCATAGCAAGGCAATTTACCAGAATTTGCAAATAGCTATTAACCTACTTTATATGGCACCCATAGACAGACTCTGAAAAATATTTTTACAAAAGTAGTTTGGTAGTTTAACAGCGGACACTAAAACTTTGGCATCTGTTACATTTAAAGCCAACCAGTAATTGTTAGTTCCTGCAAGCAGCCTACTTGAGTACGACAGCAGAGGTTTATCAGAAAAAATTCAATACTGTTGATCAGTGTTATGCCTACAACTTGCATTCATTCATCTGGAGGATTTTCACTGATTGCTATAGAAGAAACCCAAATGATTCTACTTAGTGATACATTTACAATCAAGTAAGAATCTGTTAAGACCTCGAAAGACAGCGGGAAATGCTTTGCCTGTTGCATATGGTAGGGTAGGGTACAAAGCACAACTGGTGAAGACTGGCTGAACATGAATTTTATCTATTTTCTATTGACCCTGACAGAAAAAATATTGCTTCACAGTATAAACATAAAGACAATGCCAACATCTATCACTAGGCCTTCTTCCCTTTAAAAAAAGATTAGAGTGTGCATTCTCAATGGGGGTGAATCACTACCAAGAAGGACCCTCCTCAAAAAAAAAAGTGGCTGGACGTGGCAGCTCACACAGCCTGATCAACATGGTGAAATCCCATCTCTACTAAAAATCCAAAAGTTAGCTGGGCGTGGTGGCACATACCTATAATCCCAGCTACTCAGGAGGCTCAGGCAAGAGAATTGCTTGAACTTGGGATGGGGAGGTGGAGGTTGCAGTGAGCCTAGATTGGGCCACTGCACTTCAGCCTGGGTGACAGAGCAAGACTCCATCTCAAAAAAAAAAAAAAAGTTTACTCCTTTCATGTATAAAGCAGATACAGTAGTATATATACAGCATATCTATGATATTAAAATTTATGGGGGACTATATTTAAAAAAGTCTAAAAAGGCTGGGGGTATAATGGAAAAAAAACTTTTGAAAAACTGAATTAGAAGTCCAATCTCTTGGTCACATGCATTTCCCCTAAATCATTATGCTATTCAAAATATCCTGTAGCATTTTTGGTATATGGAATTCTCTTTTTTAAAATAATAAACATCTATGTGCAGAATGAAGTAATAAACATCTATAACTCCCAGAGTAAGAACAGTTTCCAAGAGGAGACATCCTTAGAAACTGACACTATTATGCTTCTCTGGCAGTGAGTAATAAAAAAATAAAAAGAAACTGACACTGTTAGAAAAATCAACATTTATCCAATCATAATCAAATTAAAAGTACAATTTAACATCTATATTAAGAATTACACATTTGAGGCCATAGGCTGGCAGTGGCACCTGAATTCTAAAATTACCACTTGATTCAGAATGGAATCTTTTTATATGGAATGAAATCTGCAGTCTTTTTACAAAGCATCCCCTTTCTTTATACCATCACACAAGTAATATCCATTTACTATAGTATTGTCTAAGTAAACACTACTGTGTTATTATGAAGAAACTACGATCAAAGATCATAATGTAGTTCTGGAAGATGACATACTTTTTCACTACACACAGTATAAAATGGCATACTTTGTAAGGCAGAAACATGCAATGAATTGGTTGTAGAAATATTAATGTAGTTTTGGCTACAACAGAATTCTGTGTAGGTGGTTTACAGTTTTGGAGTCTAATTACTACTTATTGTTATAAAGACATCTGAACACACAACATATAATACTAGTAGGTATTAACATGGAATTTACAAAAAAAAAAAAAAAAGACTGATATATAAAGCCTAAGTGTTAAGTATGGACTTTATTTTTTAAAAAAAAGTCTTTTGAGAACTACAAATTACAAAGTAAAAGCAGATCACTACGTAGAAATCTAGTGAATACATTTTGCCTGTGCATGAAAACTTTATCAAAGTTATTCATTTAACAAATTCACCCCATTCACAATATTCAATTATGTTCTTTTTAAGGTTACTATACCTTTATTTCAAATTATATTACATGTTATTCCCTCAAAATGAACTTTTAAACAACAAACTTTTGGCTCATAAGAATGGCACCTTCAAAAGGGGCGATTTCCACTCAGTCTCTGGTGGCATTATTCCAGACTAATTTCTTTCACCAGTTAAAAACCTTCAAAATGTTCACTTTTAACACAAAATCTTTCCATAAAAAATGTAGCTACAACCCCCCCCCAGTGACTACATACATAGATGGGTAGCAGCAAGAAAAGATGAAAATAAAAAGGCAGCCATTAAAATAAATGATCAATTGTATACAAGAAATATTTGGCTCATGGCAATTAAAAAATTGGCAACTAGGGTATGTTACTAGCCAGAGGCTTGAGTCATTACTGAATGTTAAGAGAATGAAGCCAGTCCAGTATGACCAAGTAGCAATATATAATTGTCATTGCACTTCATTTGTTATAGAAAATACTCTAAGCCAATAGGAAATCTAAGCTATATCTAGATTCCCAATTAGAACATGCTGACCTTTTAACATTTTTAACAATTTTTACTGCGTTAAGTACATCAGTCATTTTCTTTACTCAAACTCCTTTATGACTTCTTTCCTATCAATCTAAGTGAATTCTGTGCATAAAATACCTTAAATAAGACTTTTCTGAGGTTTATTTGAAAATGGCTGTATGAAAAGAATACCCATTTGTTTTGCCTGGAAAAATACAAATAAATGCAGAAGTTTCTCAAGGGGAAAAAGCTCAAATTTCTTCTTCCCACCACCTCTGCCACATTATGATTTCCTAAACTTTTCCAATTTTAGTATATGTGCTGCCGAAGCGAGCACTGATTTCCTAAACTTTTCAAGTCTGTTCTCCATGGATTCTCTAACGATGAAAACCAGAGAGCAAACAATTGAGCTTTAGGAAACCTGGAGTTAAAAATGCAAACAACAAAACAAAACAAAACAAAACAAAACAAAAACCATGCAAGCAATGGTCCTCATATTCAAGATTCATGTTAAATGAATTCAATATATGGATTTTAAATTGATGAGTAGGGCTCCGGACATGCCATATTATCACACAAATCATCGCCTTTTGAGACTCTGGATACTTTTACAGTTTAATTTGCAAACAGAATTGTTATAACAAATTATTATTTTTTAACCAAATCATATTTTGAAAACTGTTTATAGAAAACCCAGGGAATAAAGTGAACTGTTCATTGTGGAAGGCCTTAAATTACATTACAGTAGAAAATACAGGAGGTAGAAGATAACTGAAAAGACTAATGCAACATTAGATTCAAATCTATAGCTCCTGTAGCTACTTAAAACATGGTTTTAGGAACTAAACCCAACATTTCCAGCAACCATAGAAACAGTTAAAATAAAATTTGCCATGAAAGCCCTTATATCATGCTTGATACAGGGAGGTAGGAAGATGTAAGAACCAGGACACATGAGACATGACATTTTATCTACAACTCCTGTTTGCTTTACTGAGGGTGTAGTTTCAAAATTCAGTCACCTTCTTCAGCTTCAGACTCAGATTCTAGAAAGGGGGAAACATGCAGTTAAGCATTATATACCAGAAGGCGAAAGTTCCCATTTATAACTTTGAAGCTTTTTGTTTGTTTTTGGGACAGAGTCTGCCTCTGTCACACAGGCTGGAATGCAGTGGCACCATCTCGGCTCACTGCAACCTCTGCCTCCTGAGTTCAAGTGATCTTCCCACCTCAGCTTCCTAAGTAGCTGGGACTACAGGCGCCCACCACCAAGCCTAGCTACTTTTTGTATTTTTAGTAGACAGGGTTTCCCATGTTGGCCAGGCTGGTCTCAAACTCTTGGCCTCAAGTGACCCACCTGCCTCAGCCTCTCAAAGTGCTAGGATTACAGGCATGAGCCACCATATCTGGCCTCCATATAACTTTGAAGCTGTTTATCATGAAGAATTTTATTAAAAACCTACTTAGATGAGGGGGATAGTCAAAAGTATTCACTTGCAAATCCCAACATTTGGCTGGGTGCAGTCACACCTGCAATCTCTGCACTTTGAGAGGCTGAGGCAGGAGGGTTGCTTGAGCTCAGAAGTTCAAGACTAGCCTAAGCAACATAGTGAGACCCTGTCTCTATATTTTTTTAATTTAAAAAAAAGTAAAAAAAAAAAAGAAATCCACAAATTTATAAACATTAAATATTCGCAAAATTTTCTACTTCACCAAGAACATTTACTATATGGCTGAGCCATAAATATACTATAATAATTAAACTCTAGCTTTCTCTAACTGCTGCCCAAGTTAACAAGAATCTCTACCCTAAGTACAAAGTGGCATCAGAAAGAAAGAAGCATGTGTGAACATTTATTACGGCCACATTAAAATTAGTTTTTAAGCTTTACCAAACAAACCACCCAAAGGAAAATTCTTACCTTCTTCAGCATTTTTGAGCCACTCCACAAACTTTTTCATTTGCTCAAGGAAAACACTCTTCCCCTTCGCAACATGTGCATCTTTATACCACTTCAAAATGGGCTCTTCACTCAGGACTTCAGCTGGAAAGAAAATTCATTACATTAGGGGAGTTTAATACACTCTACTTGGACAGAGTTCGAACCACCACCTAATGTGCAAATGCCTGCTTAGCACACAAACTGCTGAAAAGTTAATCATGAAAACTGGAATAATGCATGAGCACACCAGCTATACTCTGGAGGATCGAGACTGGTCTGATGAGTGCAGAATTTCAAAGTGTTACAACCAAACATAGCAAATTAAATAACCGCAATGGATTTTCTCCCAACCAAGGGTCTTGTCTTTACTTCCCAGGTTTCTACAATTGGGATGAAGAGAAAGGGAACAGTAACTGAAATCAGGCTTTCTATAGAAGCACTCTGAAATGGTCTTGAGGGACAACAAAGTCAACACTGGGTGAGGGAGTAAGATGAAGAGAAGCAGGATTCACACAGGATTAATTAAGACTCCAAAGCTACGATTACAAAGCTAAGATTACAGTGTGTCTGGAAAAGGTATCTGGGTGTTTTTTGTTTTTTTTTTTTTTTGAGAAAAGGTCTCACCTGTTGCCCAAACTGCAGGAGTGCAATGGCACAATCATGGGTCACTCAAGTCTTGATCACCTGGGCTCAAGTCCCAACTCAGCCTTCTGAGTGCCACCGTTCCCTAGCTAATTTTTAATTTTTTTGTAGAGGAGAAGTTTCCTTATGTAGCCCAGGCTGGTTTTGAAATCTTGGGCTCAAGCAATCCTCCTGCCTCAGTCTCCTCCCAAAGTGCTGGAATGAAAAGTGTGAGCCACCATGCCCAGCTGGACTTTGGGAATGTATATACCTGGTTAGAGTATAGGAGGCAAAGTCTGAGGATGCATAATGATGGCTTTAGATTTCACACTTTAACACTGTAAATATGGTTTAGAGATGTTTTTAAAAAATACCCATGCACTAAAAAGCACCCGATGGAATCAGAGGTGACTCATAACTAGAAGTAAAATATTTCAGGAAGCTGATGTCCAGATAACTACTTATTTGCATCATTTTGTGTTCAAGAATTTTTACTAAATGTATTTACAAAATTTAAAATATACATTACCTTTATAAAAAAGCACCACTATTTTCTGGAAGGCTTTCATGAAATGAATGTTGTCATAGCAATACTCCTGAATCTTCAGTAACAGAGTCAGCTCAGACTGACCTTGAGTAGTAAAGGCAGCAAGTAGAGGGCTGTATTGCTGTTAAAGGGAATGGAGAAAAAATTTAGTCATTCATTACAGTTAGCATCCACTACAAAACTCCTACAGTATAGAACTTAACTCACCTTTTATAATCACTGTGAATTATAACTGATTTACCAGAAATAAATTTAAAAAATAGGCTGGGAGCAGTGGCTCACATCGTAATCCCGGCACTTTGGGAAGCCAGGGCGGGCAGATCACATGATGTTAGGAGTCTGAGACCACCCTGGCCAACATGCTAAAACCCCATCTCTGCTAAAAACACAAAAATTAGCCAGGTATGGCAGTGTGCACCTGTAGTCCCAGCTACCTGGGAGGCCAAGGAGGCAGGAGAATTGTGCTTGAACCCAGGAGATGGAGGCTGCAGTGAGCTGAGATCACATCACTGTATTCCACACTGGGAGACAGAGAAGACTGTCTCAAAAAAAAAAAAAAAGAAAGAAATTAAAAAAATAGCAAAGCAGAAAAATCTCCTAAGCCGCTAGGTAAAATAAATAATACTGTACCAAGTAGTCCAGGTAAATGTCAAATAATATTAGTATTTTAGAGGGGGATAAAAAAGAACACTCCTATTTTCCAATAACCCCTTCAAAATCAAACGTTTAATTACAAGCTTCAGTTCCTTTCCATTGTTTTTGCTTTTTTTTTTTTTTTTTTTTTTGAGACAGGATCTCACACTTTTACAAGGGCTCTGTCTGACAAAACCATCAGCCATCATAAGCTCACTGCAGTCTTGATCTCCAGGGCTCAAGTGATCCTTTGCCTCAGCCTCCTGAGTAGCTGGGACTACAGGCATGTGTCACCATGACTCGCTAATTTTTGTGATTTTTAGTAGAGATGAGGTCTCACTATGTTGCCCAGGCTGGTATCAAACTGAGCTCAAGCAATCCTCCTGCCTTGGCATCCCAAAGTGGTGGGTTTACAGGCGTGAATCACTGTGCTTGGCCATGTCCTTGTTTTTAACCTGTGAACCACAGCCCAATTCAGGGCATTATCTTCAATAGTTAATGTTACTATTTGTCTATTTAATGGTGGGCCATCCCCAGGAACCACAGGATGTGGTAATTCCTCTTAGAAAAGTATAGTTGGTCACAGTTCACTTATCCCCACATAAAAGTAGAATAGTTTGTTTTGTCAAGGCATAGTTCTAACACCTTCAAGTGCTTGATGGCTTGCTCTGCTACAAGCTCCTCTTTTTTGTTCCATTCCACAGTGCTCATTACACTTGACCAGACTATTCCGATGACAACTGGTTCTGGGATGTTGTTTTTTTTCATCTCCTCCTTGACATATAAAATTATCTGTAAAAGAATCCAAATTTAGTAACAGAAGTCAGTTTTGATATGTACATACTTCACACATCAAGTTTAGACCTTTAACAAAAACATAACGACTCCCATGCACCTGGCAACAACCACATCTGTACCACATATGAAAAGAGACCTTTACAGCTGAAAGGTGCCTTGAGCTCCAGGCTTACATTTCTGGGCCTCGGTCAGGCACTGAAAAAACATACGCAAGACTGAGGCAAAGTTCAAGTAAAATACTGTTGGTATTAACTCAATCTCATCCTGGTGAAATAAGTTCCTCAGCTTAGTGAAAATAAGCCAGAAGCTTAGCTGTAAAAAGACGGTTCAAACAAAAAACTTACATCCTTAAATGGATCGCCGCGGGACATCTGTTCTTGAAGTTCTTTCTGGAGCTCCTTACGAGCTCCGATGGTTTGCTGATTCCGAACATATTCTGAAAGCTCTTTCAAGCCTGCCTCAGTAAAATACTTTGTGAAGTGTTCAACGCTTTGCTTATTGGCAGGAAAAAGTTCCTAAAAGGAGATTTAATCTAGTTAAAGTTTCTTTAAATCAGATTAAAAACACTTTCTTTTCAGTCTTAAAAATGAGAAGTTTCTCTCATTTACATCTTTTGGCAAGAACGGGAAGAAAAAAGTTACAAACCATCAGTCTGTTATCCATGCTGACTTTCCGAAGACTTGCAGCTACTGCATTGATATCTTTTTCATTTATCCATGATTTAAAGAGCTTTACAGCAAAAGCTGCTGAAACCCCTGCAAAAGAAAGTAACTTACTTAACAAAAGTACCTTCCTGGTTTCAATCACTGTATCCCCTATATCCTTCCCTTCATAGTGCAATCACATGGAATTACCGACTTTCCCCCACAAACTTATTCCTGAACTTTCCTGGGCCACAGTTTATCACTTCTCCAACTTCCGTAGTTTACCCATTGCAAGTTGTATATTCTTGGCCAAATTACTTAGAAGTGTTTTCAAAAGTGTAAACTGAGGGCAAAAGTCTCTACACTTGACAAAGCTGTTGTGAGAATTACAGTAAGGCAACTTAGATACTCAGTACTCTAAGCAGTTTTTTAAAAAAAAGTTAGCTTCAAAAAAATTACTGTACAGAACAATCTGACAATTGAAGCCAAATAGGGAATTGATTTTCCCTTCTAGCTTGACATTTTCTCCAGTAACATTTTCTTCATTAAAGATCGTCTCAAGTCTCCCAATTGGTATTAATCTCTTTTGGGGTTCCCACAGCATTTCTCATTTTATTTTCATTGCATATAACATTTTGTCTAAACCTGGGTATTTGTTGTATGCCTAAAGAAAGCCATTAAACCTGGATGCTAAGGGTACTCATTAAATGTCTAGTGAGTTAGAATGCATTTACTAAGTTTAAAGCTGGTTAGTAAACGACGACTACCACACAAGTCACATCTATGAATAGTAAACCATGCTCTTATCTATCCCACTGAGTCAACTAAGACCATCCTTTAGGGTCGATTACCTTCTTTAACCAAATTCTCATTATAAAGGCTATTAAGAATGGATGCATTAAGTGTTCCATTAGCCAGAAGAACGCCAGTCAACATAGCCAGCTTGTTCCTCTCCGACTCTGAAAAACCCTTTAAAAACAGCAGCAGCTGTAAAAAGTAAAACAGGTTAAGGGTTAAAAGAGCAATTGCACTACATTAAGAGAAGCAGTAAAGCATGTTATACTGGTTACTGATTCAATACGTGGGTTCTGAAATCTAACCATCCAAGTTTACATCTCAGTTATAATACTTATTAGCTGAATGATCTTGGGCAAGTTACTCAACCTCTGCACCTCACATGTAAAATGTGGATAATAAAACTTGCCTCACAGGGTTTTTATAAATATTAAGTGAATTAATGTTATTAGAACAGTGCCTGGTCCTTGACAAAAATATCAGGTTTTCCGTCTATCTATATGCAATATTGGGCCAGGCGTGTTGGCTCTCACCTGTAATCCCAACACTTGGGGAGGCCAAGGGCAGATCACTTGAGGCCAGGAGTTCAAGAACAGCCTGGCCAACATGGTCAAATGCTATATCTACTAAAAATAGAAAATTCAGCCAGGCATGGTGGCACATGCCTGTAATCCCAGCTACTCGGTAGGCGGAGGCACAAGAATCACTTGAATCCAGGAGGCGAAGGCTGCAGCGAGTTGAGACTGAGCCACTGCACTCCAGCCTGGGACACAGACCGAGGCTCCATCTCAAAAAACCAACCAACCAAACAAAATCACCCCAAATCCGTGACAGAATTAGGATTTAACATTCCTCTTTCTAATCCTAATTTTTTCTTTTCCATAAATACATTATTCCTCATACCTTTTTTACTTCATCTTCAAAACCTTTCTCCAGGTATTTGTAGCGCCTGATTAACTTGTTAAAAACCTATCAAAAACATTAAATTAATTCAGTAACTTCATATATTTCTACAACGGCAAGGTAGTAAAACTTTCACTAGATATAAGTTTATGAGCTGTTTAAACAAGCTTGAGAAGAGTTTGTCAATTCCTAAATTTCACCAATACTATTGGCAACCACCTCCCAACAGATTTTTATTGCTGTGTATGAAACAAGGACTAATTATTGCTCAAATATAAGCCATTTACCCATTTGTAGGACACGAACAGAACACATCATAAATACAATTCTACACTTCCTAGTGACACATAAAAATGTCCAAGTTAGATGTACTTTCTTTGCTTACAGTAATATAAACATAACTACGTATGAAACTTTCCTATGAGATCTTTTTTTTCTTTCTTTCTTTTTTGTATTCACTCTTACACAGAAGAGATCTTGATTACCAAGCTAATAAATAAGCCCACAGCTCATATCTTTAAAAATAAATATACGCAGATAAACTAGGGAAATCGCAATATGGAACTTTCATTTTCAGCTTGACATTTTTCTTAAAAACTGAGCAATTTCCAGGACAAGTAGGAAAAGGAGAGTTAATTTAATTTTCCCCTATTTTGTTTGCCTTAACACACCTTAAGTTTCTAATTTATCCTGCTGCACCAAGAACAGTATCTCCAAAATTTAAAATCAAATTTCTTCAACTTTCTACCTGCAACTCTTAAAAGTAGAATATTCTTCAAACATATCATATGGATAGAAGCTAACTGAAAACAATTATGTAAAGTTTCATTTACCTGAGCAAATGCTTGCATGGTCTCTAGGTCTTCTTGGGCTGCAAACACGCAGACATCTGTGCGCATCATGTCATCTGCCAGTGTACCACCTGGGGCTAAAGTTGGATAAAACCAAAATACAACATAAGTAAATAAATCACCCCATTCTAACAAGTTTGCCAAATAGTTCATATTCTAGATTCTTCACAGTCTCCATACATTATACTTCTCTAAATTATTTTTTAATTTTTTTTTATTTTTTGAGACGGGGTTTCACTCATGTTACCCAGGCTGGAGTGCAATGGTGCGATCTCGGCTCACCGCAACCTCCGCCTCTTGGGTTCAGGCAATTCTCCTGCCTCAGCCTCCTGAGTAGCTGGGATTATAGGCACGCACCACCATGCCCAGCTAATTTTTTTTTGTATTTTTGGTAGAGACGGGGTTTCACCATGTTGACCAGGATGGTCTCGATCTCTTGACCTCGTGATCCACCCGCCTTGGCCTCCCAAAGTGCTGGGATTACAGGCTTGAGCCACCGAGCCCGGCCTAAATTATTAAGCCCACAAACCCCAGACACTTACCCAGCATTCCACCAGCCACCAGAATGTCAAAGAGTGTTTCTGCATATCGACGGTAATCAAGTTTTGCTCCAGAAGCATCAAGAAACTTAGCTACTGCTTCCAAATCAGTACCGGTTTCAGTTAAGCCTTGAATAATACAGTCTTGAAACTGAGTAGGATCAAACCTCTCTTTTTCATCTGGAGGGACAGGAGACCCAAAACAGTAGTTTTAAAAGATTTACCAAAATGCCACAAAACTATCACCTTATGAAGCTGTAACTGCTAAATAAGTTAGGATTAAATTCACATTCTTCGCATGTTTCTCCTCTGAAAGTACAAGATAGGATGGATGGCCCACTCACAAGAATTGTGCAACTTTCAAACAATTTCACAAGTGAGCTAAATGTGCTAGTGTCTGTGCTCCTACTGCCATGAGGCAATTTCTACGGGGAACACCCTTCACCTCTTGGCTTTTCTAAAATGTAGGCCATCCTCTAACAGGTAAATTTTATTCCTTTGAGTTTTGCCCACACACTGGAGCTCTTGATCCTTTTCTATAAATGTCCATAATGCTAAAAAGAAAAAAAAAATTTGAACCATTAATTTAGCATTTATGCAGGTGAGCTTTAGAAAGTACATTTAATGAGCACCCAATATGACAGAAACTATATTAATCCTGTTAACTTTATGAGGCAGACTTTTCCCCCTATTTATTCAGAAGGAAAAAAACAGAGAGAAATTATGGAGACTATATTGTATAGTAATTCAGAACATGGGGTCTGGAGTTAAACTGTCCAATTCAAATCCTGATCTCCATTTAACCATCTGAATTTGAGCAAACAGCCTCATTCTCCATGCCAGAATTCTCCTACTATAAAATGTGGGTAAGAATTGTACCTATCCAAGGCCAGGTGTGGTGGCTCACACCTTTAATCTCAGCACTTCGGAAGGCAGAGGCGGGCAGATAACGAAGTCAGAATTTCGAGACCAGCCTGACCAACATGGTGAAACTCTGTCTCTACTAAAAATACAAAAGTTAGCTGGGGCTGGTGGCTCACACCTGTAATCCCAGCTGCTCAGGAGGCTGAGGCAGGAGAATTACTTGAACCAGGGAGGCAGAGGTTGTAGTGAGTCGAGATCACACCACTGCACTCCAGCCTGGGCAACAAAGCAAGACTCTCTCAAAAGAGAAAAGAAAAAAAAAAAAAGAATAGTACTTATCCCATAAAGTTGCTGCAAATGCTAAATGACATTAATAATATAAAAAGCACCCAGGCCATAGTCTCGTGCACATCGCCAACCTGTACCGAGTTGCTTTCACAAACTCCATAATAGGGTTTTGCTTTTCCAATCTAGAGTAGATAGTATCTTAATTTTCACACAGTACTAGGGTAACAAATACCTCTATTTGCCCAGTGCTTTTCCGGTTTTAGCACTCAAAGCCTTGTGTCTGGAAACTCCCTCAGTTCCAGACAAACAGGGATTGTTGTATACCCTACCCAGGTCCCTAATCATCAACAGCCAGGCTACGAATGATCTTTATATGGAACTGGGGAAGTGATACCTCTCCCTGATGCTAATAATGATGATAAAGCTACTTGTTATTATTCATATCAAGGTAACATCAGTAATCCACATATTGAAGAGATACAGACTTTCCCCTTTTACTGACAAATTGCTCTAGTTTACAACTCCAGCTCCTTAAGAAAATTTACCAGCTAAATCTAAATGAATCTGCAAAGATTAGAATCAAATCACACTTTGGTCTCCCCACTACCACTACAAGGAGACAGACAGCCTACAATTAGTGATTATAAAATTCTACAATATATATCTCAAAACGTCTGCTACTTAAGGTAGAAAAAGAAAAACACAACTTCTAACCAATAGCTGACCCAGTTCTTCATTTCCTCAAAACCCCCTGTAAAATAAGGTTAAAGTGCATTTGAGCAAAAACGTTAAAAATATATGAGACCACATCTTATTTAGCTTTATATCATTAGCACAGCACTTTGCTACAGGATTCAATATTCACCTAAGTACACACTAATGCAAAAAAGTAGTAATATAATTCTAATATTTTCCCTACTAAGTCTGTAATTTCAAAAGGCACTACAATGTGAATCCTGTTCCATAATTAATGTCCATGGGTGAAGTCTTGAGTTTTCTCACAAATTTTCACAAAATCTGTGTGACTACATTAGGAGCTTTCCTTTTATAAATTTAACATCTTTGCTCATTTAAGTTTGCTGACTTCACTGCTTGCTAGTGAAAACAGAGCTCTTATTTTTGTTTTAAAAAAGTACTTTACCTTCACATTAAAAACATTCACTAATCGGCTTAGAGATATATTCATACTAAAAATTAAGGCTTGAGAAAGCAGTAGAAATATTAAAGGTGTATCTGAAATGGCAGTCAACGAGAAATTTAAGTTACTTTCTGGTATCTTCTATTGAGGCTTTAGTATTATGCAAGTGCCTATAACAGGAGACAAGAAACAAGATATTCTGGAGGTTTGGAGACAGACATTAAAACATAAATGTTTACCTCTTTTTCTTGTTTTAAAACGCTGGCCTGATAGCGTTGGCTTTTGCTGCTTTTGATTATTCATAAAAGACACCCTAGGAAAAGAGAAATAAAGCCTTAATATCAGTGCCATAATACTCATTTTTAAAACAAAGCATCAAACCTTAGCCTAGTCACACATGAATCGAATGGAACACGCACTCTCAGCTTCCAATTATACCCGGTGCAGGCACAAACGGAACGTCAAAATCTGCATTTCTCTCTACAAGAAACTCTTTAAATTAGTGCTGTGAACTACATAATAAGCGACATTACAGTGCTACACTGATCACCCATCATAAACCTAATTGCTCAGTTTTCTCCACATTCCTCTTTACATTCACTTACATCTTCCACGACCACTAAGCAGCGCAGAACGCAGATTACCACCATAGTCAAGAGGCTTCCAAAACATGTATGCCAATTCTAAAACACTGTCAAAAGGTGAACCCAGTCTTCTGACAGGCCTGATTATGAACAGCACCATCCTACCCTAGGTCATGCCTGTGACCGCAGCTGCGGTCGCCTTGCACCACTCAAGCCTGCAAAACTAACAGAGAGCAGCCAGTACTAGCTCCTTCGCCCATAATCCCACAGTCCCAGCCTCCTCCCCGGGCACGTGTCTCTCACTCCACACCCTTCCTAGCCTCCCGCTCAGGACCCCTTGGCCACAGCGGGGCGCCGTAGGGTGCCGCGGCTCCTTCTCTACTAACCCTGTCACCGGCGGTGGCGGCCGCCGCAACGAACGGACCACAGGCGCTGAGGCGCTTCGCGCCGGGGCCCCAGTCACCCCGTACATCCGCCCGCCCTCCGGCAAAAGCAGCGGCGGAGGCAGCGGCCGCAGTGGTGATGGTGGACCGTCCGCCCCGCCCGGAGGAAGCCTCCACGCGTATACCACCCAACAGAGGCCACGGTGGCTTTGTTACCCAGGCTAGGAAAGGCCCGGAGGGGGCCGCCTCACCCCCTGATTTCGCCGCGGCGCGCACCCTGACCCTCCTTCCCGACCCGAGCCACTGCCGCCCCTCGGCCTCCCGGCCGAAGCGGCAGCCTTTCAGGCCCAGGATCCGGCCGGGCCTTGAGAGGCGGCCTCCGTTCGGGCCCATCCTAGCCGGGCCGCATCCAGCTCGCTGCCTCCCTTGCCCTCTGCCCAGTGTCGACGGCCCGCAACGTCGGCTTGGGGTGAGAGGGGCGCCGCGCCTCACCGAATTTAAGGCGAAGAGGAAAGAGCCAGAAATCCCCGATGTAGCGGCAACTGCGGCGGTGTCTCCTCTGCGACCGGAACTAACGCCAGGAGGAGGAGGGAGAGGTGCCACCCCCGCCAGGACCGCTCTCCTATCGCGAGATTTCTTCTCCTGGCCCCACCCCGGCGGCCCGCTTAGATCTTGGCCGAGCGCCTCCGCCTTTTCCATTCCGCGCGGGTTAAGGTGAGGGACCGAAATAGGGGAGGGGAGAGACTTTTCAAGGCTTCTTTCTTCCCTTACTGGGTTCCACGTCGCCTGGATACCTGTCCTAGACTAGATTATTTTTCTTTCGCTGCTGCGTCTTCCGCCATGTTAACACACGGAGGGGCTGGAAGAGCAGAGCCGCCCCCCGCCGGTCTCAAAGTTGGACGCGTCCGCCTGGAGTCCCTCCCTGCCGGCCCCCTCCTCCAGCGCCGGAAGTCGAAACCGGAGGGCGGGGGCGCTCGGGTCGTGCGGGGGCGGAGGCTGGGGGCGGGTCCGGGGGCGTGGCTTGGGGAAGGAAACCACACCTCGCCTCCGCCCCGGCCGGGGTGGGCGGAGCTCGCTCTGGCTGAGTCCCTAGCGGGACGACTTTGCTCTGAGGGGCTGTCTGGTTGTTCACTGCCTCCCTTAGGAGCGAGGAGGACACAAACCGAGGGTTCAGAGGGGGAAATTCTGCCCTCCAACCGCGGCCCTCGCGCTCTGCAGCGGTTGTCTCCCGAGTGTGATGGCAGTGGGGACTTGGAGAGCATCAGAATCCCTTGGAGGACTTGTTAGAACAGATTGCTGGGCCCCACCTGCAGTTTCTGATTCTGTAGGCCTGGTGTGGAGCCCGTGAATGTGCCTTTCCGACAAGTTCTCTGTGATGTTGCAGCTGGTCTACGGACCACACCTTGGGAACCCCTCAGTTAGAGGGTGTATCATCAGGGAGCTGGGGTACGATCAGATAAGATAGTACGTGTGAAAAGCACTGGGGACCTGTCAAAAGTCTGCTGATAGAGATGCACAGCGCCTTTAGAATGTAGCCCCATGTTTTTATTCACTGTGCCGCAGTTTGCTTCTCTCTAGTTGTTTCTCTACTCTCTGGTAGAAGAATGGCTTCTCTTCCCTAAACCTTTTAATAAAATAGTCTGTATTAGTTGACTTCTTTTGCTTAATTATCTGACCTCTATCACCCCACCCCCACGCAACCTCATGGAAAATTACTTCCTCGACGTTCTTTTCTGAAATTATTGCCAAACCCAGTCATTCTTTCATTCTTCACCCTGTTTGCCTCCGCTGAGCATTGAGTATTACTTGCCTCTTTGAATCGGGTCTGCAATTATCCGGGTTACGCTCTGAATGTGCCCTTGTTCAGTTATTTGCTGACTCTTCTGTATTGACACCTCTTTCTGCATACTTTCTTCTGTGGCAGTCTCATACGTTCTCAAGGATTTAATGTTTACTCCGCTTAAAAGAGTTCCAAGATCATCTATTGAATCATTAAGCAAATATTTGTTAAATCCAGGCTCTATGCCCTTCCAAGTTGAGGCAACAGCAGTGGGAAGGAGGCAGGAAAGAAATGGATCTGTTGGAGGAACTGCAGGAAGCTAGTGTGACTGGGAAGGCTGTGGGGAGCAGAAGGAAGTGGCCGGAGTCAGACCTCTGTCTCTTACCCGGTCCTTTCTCCCAAGCCCCCAGTCCACACTATCCGGTATCTTCACTGCCCGGTCAATTTAACACTGTCAGTGCTGTTGATTGCTCTTCCCCCAGAACTATATTTTTCACATCTGAAGTTCTGTTAAAGGTACAACGTTTCACAAATAAAAATAACTAATACACACCTATATGTATCAGGCACTTTTCTAAGCACTTTGTATAGTGACCCCATTTGATCCTTAAAACTACCCTATAATGTAGACTCTATTATTAGCCCCATTTTACAGATGGAAAAACTGAGGCATCGAGATCAAGTAACTTGTCTAAGATCATAGAGCTAGTAAGTGCAAGAACCCAAGCAGTCTGGCTTCACCATTATAATACACCACCTCACCACCAAGATCTTATTCATTCAACAAATATGTGTTAAGCTAGAGACCAGTAGAGATAGGGACATGTCAGGCCTATGGCCTCACAAAGCTTATCTTCTATTTTTGCTATGTTTTAAATTCTATCATCTTTCTTCAGTACCATCTTGATTTAGGCATCTATTACCCTTAACTAAATGGGACTTTTGCAATAACTTCCTAACTGTACTATCCCCTTTCTCAGCACTTCCAGAGCAGTCTTCTCAACTGCAGCCTGTATCATTTCTCTTTACTGTTTAAATGCCTCTGTTTGTACTTAGGGGTGGCTCTGGCCAATGTTTTTCACCTTTACTTCCCATCACATTTGTGGTTCTCTTTTTTAAAAATTTATTTCTATATGATTTTAATAATGTTCCCTAAGTAATTAGTAATCAAGGTTTTCTTCAAATTCAAATTAACAAATACATATTGTGGGAGTCTTGCTCTGTTGCCCAGGCTTGAGTGCAGTGGCATGATCTCGGCTCACTGCAACCTCCGCCCCTCGGGTTCAAGCAATTCTCTGCCTCAGCCTCCTGAGTAGCTGGTATTACAGGTGCCCACCATCATGCCTGGCTAATTTTTAAAATATATTTTTGGTAGAGATGGGGTTTCACCATGTTGGCCAGGCTGGTCTTGAACTCCTGACCTTGTGATCCACCCACCTTGGCTTCCCAAAGTGCTGGAATTACAGGCGTGAGCCACTGTGCCCGGCTACATTTGCGGTTCTTAATCTGGTATTACCATTCATTGTGGGGTATGTAGCAAACAATTTTTGACTAAAAATGATATTAAAGTAAGCAGATTATTAAAGTGGATTAAAGGTTTTCCTGAACTCCTGGTCCTAAATGATCCTCCTGCTTTGGCTTCCCAAAGTGTTGTAATTACAGACATGAGCCGCCACGACAAGCCACTTATCTTTTCTCTGCTTTTGGGTGCTCCCATAGGACTAGGCACTGTAGGCTGGCATGGGAAATGTTTGTAAATTGTATTATGGTAGAAAAAGTTTCCAAACAATTGAACTCTGTGCTTTTATCAGACAGGAGACACCTCATCTTGACCTTTCTAGAGATGGCCTTCCTTCATTTTCCACTGTCGAAATCCCACTTACTGTCTCAAGCCTTGTTTCAATTACTGCTTTTTTCTCTTAAGCCTTTCTTAGTCACAGATGTGAACACATTCCTTCTTTGTAATTGGGACTACAGGCATGAGCCATTGTGCCTACTAGTTTTGTCTGTTTGTTTTTTGGTGGTGATGGGGTCTTGCTTTGTTGCCCAGGCTGGTCTTAAACTCCTCACCTTCCTAGGTAGCCTCCCACCTCAGCCTCCCAAAGTGCAGAGACTGTAGCTGTGAATCATCATGCCTAGCCTTGCCCAATTTTATGGTTGTTTTGGGAAAAGGATATGCTGACTTCTTCACTCTGCCATTGCTGTGAACCCCCTTAGTACTTTTGGGTTTTAAACTTTTGAACTACTTAAAAAGAAAGGTGCTAAGTGGAACATGTCAATGTGATACTGCTTTTAACTTCATTGATGGAAATGGATAAGTGTTTCTACAATAGGTTTTTATTTCTAACAATTAGAAGAATGTCAAGGGCCTGTTTTGAAAAGCACATTGTTAACCTTGAAAAATGACCTGGGGAAAGTATTTATTCCTATGCTTTGAGTCTTCTAGAAGTTTATACAACATTCTATGAACCTGGCTTAAATATTGTAACATATGTATATGAAATACTTCTAGATACACACATGTATATATGTATGCATATATTTATGTATGTATGTGTGGCTAGAAGTATTTTCATAGGCGCCAAAACATTTTTACAATGAAAAAGCTTTGAGGTACAATGAGCTGTTAAATAATTTCATTTTAGATTTAAAAAATGTGTTAAATATCATTCACTTGCTACATATCTCATATATACCATTTCTTTTACTTGCTGCATAGAATGATTTTAATAGTTATTATTATCAATATTATTTGACATAATCAAGATAAAAATAAAAATAAGGACTGCTTAATTACATTAACATTTTAGTAATATTTGATAAATAAATACCCTCTTTTAGCAAACAAACTCTATTATTTAGATTTTAGATTCTTTTTTTTTTAATAGAAACAGGATCTGGTTATGTTGCCCAGACTGACCTCGAACTCATGGGTTTAAGCAATCCTCCCACCTTTGCCTCCCAAAATGTTGGGATTATAGGTGTGAGCCACCACACCTTGCCTTGATTTTTGAATAGGGCAAAATAATTGGGAGGCTTAGGGATTCAAGAAATTTGGCATACACACATTTTCTGTTTCTCTCTTTCTGCTCTTAACATCAGAATAAAGACAGGTTAAAGTGAAAATTCTTTGCTCCTGTAAAGTGCTTATTCTGAATATAGTTTGAGGTGAGTTGCCATTAGTGATATTTGGAGTGATTTTAATATGTGCATTCTAAGTTACATAGCATTCAAGGTATTCATTAAAACAAAATAAAAACCAACAAAGGAACAGTGTGATGGCATGTGGTATGTTAGCTATAGGATTGTTTAGAAAAAACTGTTTATTGCTTATTATTAATAGTTCATATCTCATAGAATATTACTGTGGAACTGAAGATTAAGAAATGTTACTGAGGATGCCAGATCCAAACATCTCAGTGTTGGAAAATTATCTCCAATGCGTAACTGTTTCCCTGGCATATTTAGATGGCCATCCTTCTTTGATGTCTCTTTTTACATCTACATTTCATTTTTTGGGAGGCTCTGTGTGATGGAAAGCTTTGTTTGTTTGTTTGTATGTTTGAGATAGAGTCTTGCTCTGTTGCCCAGGCTGGAGTGCAGTGGTGTGATCCCAGCTCACTGCAACCTCTGCCTCCCTGGTTCAAACGATTCTCCTATCTCAGCCTCCCAAGTAGCTGGGATTACAGGCGTGTGCCACCACGCCAGGCTAATTTTTGTATTTTTAGTAGAGACGGGGTTTCACCATGTTGGCCAGGCTGGTCTCAAACTCCTAACCTCGAGTGATCCACCCGCCTTGGCCTTCCAAAGTGCTGGGATCACAGGCGTGAACCACCGTGCCCAGCCAATGGAAAGTTTTTATCCAAGATGAAAAAGCAGCTAAACTAACTAGCACTTAGTCACTGCCTTATTGCTATTATTAGTAGTACTACTGCTATTATTTGGTATGTACTACTATTAGTAGTAATAGAGTGGTTATGGTAGACCTTAAATTTATAGAGGATGTTACTGTATACAAAAGGTTTTCACATACATTTTATAATTCTTCACAACAACTTTGTAAGAAAGTAAGGCTACCTTGCTTTCAAAGTAAGCTAACTATAATATCATTGATGATTATTAGTCTTCCAGAAGAAGGCCATGAACTACCATTAAGTAAACTTAATGTCAATTTATCTGATAAGAAAAAGTGGAACTTTTTTCTAATGATAGATTTCAGGTCCTACTCTTAAAAGGGAGTCTTGGAGGATTTCCCAGATCTTTCTGGGATAAAATTAGTTTTCTTTAAAAAAACAGTTTCATTTTCCAGAACTTAACCAGTACAGAAGGCTGTAGCACCAGAAAACATTATACAATAAGGCTTGCCCAGCACAAAGATTCTTTACACTAGGGGACTAGTTACATTAAGTGCTAAAGTGAAATTCTCTGCTAGTTCTCTATACCTGTTCTTTGAATTCAACTCACATTTTTTCAATGCCTAAATTCTATGAAGAACTTTTAGAACCTAAGCATGTTCATAGGCCATTCTTGTGTTTCTATAAACAAATACCTGAGGCTGGGTAATTTATAAAGAAAAGAGGTTTAATTGGCTCGTGGTTCTGCAGTCTGTACCAGTGTGGCACTAGCATTTGCTTCTGGGTGAGTGCTTCAGGAAATTTATATTCAGGGCAGAAAGTGAAGTAGGAACAGAGACATCACATGGCGAGAGTGGGAGCAAGTGAGAGCGGGGCAGGAGGTGCCACACACACACTTAAACAACCAGATCTCACGTGAACTCAGAGTGAGAACTTATTTATCACCAAAGAGATGGTGCTAAACCACTCATGAGGGATCTGCCCCCATGATCCAATCACCTCCCACCAGGCCTTACCTCCAACATTGGGAAACACATTCAGCATGAGATTTGGGAGTGGACAAACATCCGAACCACATCACCAGGTAAAAAGGGCTATACAATAACATTAAGAACATTGGGGTTTCATGACTTCAGAAATTTTAAGAATTTCTTGCCTAGGAAGAACAATGTATAAGCAACAGATTTAATTGCCTTTGAGACATGCTTTTGGTGAGAGCTCTTAGGAAGGTCTCTGCCTTTCCTTATGTGCCTGGTGTGCTGTAATGGAAGTCCAAAGACAGCAAGTCATGGTGCTTGTGACATGCACTGTCCAGCGAGGGACATGGCACAATGCCATCACGAGTGTATTATACAAGATGCCATTACAATGTGGAAAAGGGAGTGACCAACTCCACAGGGTTGAGAAGGAAGGGGTTCCCAAAGGATCCTGAATAGGAAGCATTTCAGGTAGGTCTTGGCAGAAGAGGTTGGTCAGATGAGGAAGAGGGAGGTAAGAGCAGTACATGGAGCAGCCTGAAACATAGCTGTCACATTCGAGAGCAGGGAGCTGCTTGCTGTGTTTGGTGTAGGGTATATGTGAATCTGTATATATGAATATTGGGGAAGGGGTGGCAAAGACGAAGCAGGGGATACCTGAAAAGAGCTAAGAGCCCATCCTAAGGAGTTTGGTCTTCATCTATGTTCTGCTTATATGTGGTAATTTACCTGAAAATGCTTGAGAAATTTAGTGTAAACCATATGATGTATTTAAATGTAAGTTAACTTTTTTCTATACTTGCATCAACCTGCACTCTAAGTGTGGTTCATTAGCATTTGAAGAATCCAAATCATGAATCCACACTTCAAACTTTGTTACCTACACATTTCAAATAATTTTGCAAGAGTCTATTTTAAAGTTTGTTCATTGGCATAGTGGATGTTAGAAATAAGATATGTGGTTGACTAGAAAGGTTACACTTGCTCTATGAACCTCATCCAAGGAAGGTGGAGGAATCCAGCAAGCAATGATGGCAGTAGCCTCCCAAGTGTGGAGCGCTGTGGGTTCTGAGTACTCTCCTCTGTGAGGTTGCTATCGCTGGCCCAACTATTATAGAAGGGTAGAAGGTTCTGGCATCAGGCTGTTGGGTTCACTCAGAGTGAATCTGTCATGTGAGATGTTTGACCTACCTCTAACTTTTAGTGGGGGCTATGGCTATTTATGAAGAGAACCTGCCAATTGCTGTGTTCATCAATTGCCTAATTGCCTTAGATCACTGTGTAACTGGTCAGTAGTGGAGACCACTGGAGATTATCTATATGATACCAGCAGACTGTCAATATTATGTAAAGATTACTCTGGGGAAGGGGAGCATTGATGAGCTGGAGAATAAGACCCTGTTGAATTATATTTCAACTAAGTCAATGTAACCCTTCAAAAACCTGCTTTTTGTCTACTTGCTTTTCTTCCTCTTCCCTCTATGGATTCTTAAGCTACCCAGGTTAGGCCAGGTGCAGTGACTCACACCTGTAATACCAGAGCTTTGGGAGACCAAGGCAGGAGGATCACTTGAGGTCAAGAGGTTGAGACCAGCATAGGCAACATGTTGAGACTCCATCTCTACTAAAAATAAAAAAATCAACTGGGTATGGTGGTGTGCCCTTGTAATCCTAGTTACACAGGAGGCTGAGGCAGAAGGATTGCTTGAGCCCAGGAGTTTGAGGCTGCAGTAAGCTATGATGGTGCCAGTGGACTCCAGCCTGGGTGACAGAGTGAGACCCTGTTTCGAAAAACCCCCACAAACAAAAAGTACCCAGATTCTGGCATTGCCAGAATATTTGGGTAGTATATCAAGATAGGGTAGAGGTGGGCAGCAGGATATGGGAATTTTGGAAAAGCTCCTTAAATGTTTCTGATAGGTCTACTCTTGCTTCTTCCAGGGTAGAAGATAATTTAGGAGTGGGAAGAAGAACATTAGGGCTAGGGAGAAGAGGATTGGATTTGTGTGTGTGTGTGTGTCTGTGTGTCTGTGTGTGTATCTCCTCAATTTTTATGGACTATAAGCAACTTGTGGAGATTGAAAAATCAGCTTCCAAACTTTGATTTATTTACTTTTTGGATAAAAACATGTATAAACTATTGGTAACAAGGGTGTTTGAGAGGCCTTGGGAGGAGTTTATTTTCATGATACTGATCTGAATAAGCTTGGGGGACATTTAAATTCCAACAATTTATTGAGCACAAGGAACAAAGAAACCAAAGAAATGGAAAAAGGTCTTAGCTAAATTGGTACAGGCTCTGTTCGTTATATTTACTAAAAAGAAAGAAAAAGGAAAAGAAAGAAGTTCATTTTTTTTTTCAAATTTTTTATCGTGGTAAAACATACATAACCTAAATTTTACCATCTTAACCATTTTTAAATATACAGTTGTGTGTTATTAAATAATGTACAACTATCACCACCATTCATCTCTGTAGCTCTTTTCTTTTTTTTTTTTTTCTTTGAGACGGAGTTTTTCGCTCGTTACCCAGGCTGGAGTGCAATGGCGCGATCTCGGCTCACCGCAACCTCCGCCTCCTGGGTTCAGGCAATTCTCCTGCCCCAGCATCCTGAGTCGCTGGGATTACAGGCACGCGCCACCATGCCCAGCTAATTTTTTGTAGTTTTAGTAGAGACGGGGTTTCACCATGTTGACCAGGATGGTCTCGATCTCTTGACCTCGTGATCCACCCGCCTCGGCCTCCCACAGTGCTGGGATTACAGGCTTGAGCCACCGCGCCCGGCCCTCTCTGTAGCTCTTTTCATCTTGTAATTAAACAAGTTATTAAACAATAACTCTCCTTCTACTTTCCCCACATGCTTAGCAACCACTATTCCATTTTCTGTCTCTCTGATTCTACTACTTTAAAGTTGTCATATAAATGGAATCATACAGTATTTGTCTTTTTGTGACTGGCTTATTTCATTTAGCAAGGCTCATCAAGGTTCCTCAAGGTTCATCTATGTTGTAGCTTGTGTCAGAATTTCCTTCCTTTAGAAGGCTATTATTTGTATAATATATACCACATTTTCCAATAACAGTTTCTCCATTGATGGACACTGGGTTGCTTCCATGTTTTAGCTGTTGCAAATAATGCTGCTGTGAACATGCGTGTATAAATATCTTATTGAGACCTTGCTTTCCATTCTTTTGCTATAAACATAAAAGAAATGGAATTGCTGGCTGGGCGTGGTGGCTCACACCTATAATCCCAGCACTTTGGCAGGTGGGGCTGAGGTGCAGGGATCATGAGGTTAGGAGTTGGAGACCAGCCTGGCCAAAATGGGGAAACCCAGTTTTTACTAAAAATACAAAAATTAGCTGAGTGTGGTGGTGTGTGCCTGTAATCCCAGCTACTCGGGAGGCTGAGGCAGGAGAGCTACTTGAGCCTGGGAGGCGGAGGTTGCAGTGAGCTGAGATCATGACACTGCACTCCAGCCTGGGCCACAGAACAAGACTTCATCTTGGGGGACAAAAAAAAAAGGAATGGAATTGTTGAATCCTGTGGCAAACCAATTTTTAATTTTTTGAGGAACTACCATACTGTTTTCCACTGCAGCTGTACCAGTTTGCATTCCTCCCGGCAGTGCACAAGGGTTCTAACTTTTCCATGTCTTGGCCAACACTTTTTATTTTGTGGTCTTTGTGTGTTTTTAAACTTTTATTTTAGGTTGAGGAGTCCATGTGCAGGTTTGTTATATAAACTCGTATCATAGAGCTTTGTTACATAAACTCATATCATAGAGCTTTGTTGCATAGATTATTTTGTCATTATAAGTGCTAAGGCTAGTACCCAATAGTTATTTTTTCTGATCCTCTCCCTCTTCTCACCCTCCACCCTCAAGTAGGCCCCGGTGTCTATTGTTCCCCTCTTTGTGTCCGTGAGTTCTCATCACTTAGTTCCCACTTATAAGAACATGCAGCATTTGGTTTTCTCTTCCTGCATTAGTTTGCTAAGGATAATGTCCTCCAGCTCCCTTCATGTTCCCACAAAAGACATGATCTTGTTCTTTTTTGTTTTTTGAGACAGAGTCTCACTCTGTGGCCCAGGTTGGAGTGCAGTGGCATGGTCTTGGCTCACTGCAACCTCCACTTCCCAGGTTCAAGCTATTCTCCTGCCTCAGCCTCCTGCATAGTTGGGACTATAGGCGCCCATCACCATACCCAGCTAATTTTTGTATTTTTAGTAGAAACAGCGTTTCACTGTGTTAGCCAGGATGGTCTTGATCTCCTGACCTCGTGATCTGCCCTCCTTAGTCTCCCAAAGTACTGGGATTACAGGCGTAAGCCACTGCTCCCAGCTGATCTGGTTCTTTTTTAATGGCTGCATAGTATTCCATGGTGTGTATGTACCACAGTTTCTTTATTCAATCTCTCATTGATGGGCATTGTATTAGTCTGTTCTCATACTACTCTACAGAACTACCTGAGACTGGGTAATTTATGAAGAAAAGAGGTTTAATTGACTCACAGTTCTGCAGTCTGTTCAGGAAGCATGGCTAAGAGGCCTCAGGAAACTTACAATCCTGGCAGAAGGCAAGGGGGAAGCAAAGCACATCTTACATGGTAGCAAGAGAGAGACAGCGCAAAGAGGGAGGTGCTACACACTTTCAAACAATCAGATCTCATGAAAATTCACTATAATGAGAACAGGAAGCAGGAAATCTGCCCCCATGATCCAGTCACCTCCCACCAGTCCCCTCTTCCAACACGTGGTGATTACAATTTGAGATGAGATCTGGGTGGGGACACAGTGGGAGACCATATCAAGTATTAGGTTGATTCCATGTCTTTGCTATTGTGAAGAGTGCTGAATGAACATTTGTGTGCATGTGTTTAGGGTACAATGATTTATATACCTTTAGATATATACCCAGTAATGGGATTGCTGGGTATAATGGTAGTTCTGTTTTTAGCTCTTTGAGGAATCGCCACACTGCTTTCCACCATGGTTGAACTAATTTACACTCCCAACAGTGTGTAAGCATTCCCTTTTTTTCTGCAACCTCACCAGCATCTGTGATTTTCTGAGTTTTTAATAATAGTCATTCTGACTGGCATGAGATGGTATCTAATTGTGGTTTCTATTCACATTTCTCTAATCAGTGATATTGAGCTGTTTTTCATATGCTTGTTGGCCACTAGATGTCTTTTTAAAAGTGTCTGTTTATGTCCTTTGCCCACTTTTTAATGGGGTTATGTGTATGGAGGTTCATCATTAGTTACATTTAGTCAATAGATTATATTTGTTGTAGAATATGAAATGTATTCATTTAAATTATAAATAAACTATGTTCATAAGATTAATTTCTTTATAAATTATGTAGGCTCTTCTTACATACGGAAGAACCTCAGAGTCCTGTGTTTATTTTTTTTTCCTTTGCTGACTGCATGTCAGCATCTAACTTTAAGTGTATAAACCAAGGAGGGAGAGTGGGAGAGGGATGAGGGATGAAAAACTCCCTATTAGGTACAATGTACACTGTTTGGGTGATGGGGACACTAAAGTCCCAGACTTCACCACTATACAATTCATCCATGGAACCAAAAACCACTTGTGACCTTAAAGCTGTACAATATACAGTGACTTCTATATAATATATAGTGAGCAGATGTCAAATATATAGTCAATGAGGGAGCCAGCGTAATAAAGCAAGTTCAAAGGAAGATGTGAGAAACCAAGATGGAAAAAAGAACATCAGAATAAGATTGCAGATTAGGGGGAGAAAAACCCCAAACAAACAACAAAACAAAACTGGTTAATGGTCCTAAGGGCAATAAAACTGGAACCTTTTGGATTATCAACTATACAGAAATTCTTGGTAATTTATGAATGTTTTACAAGTTAACACCTGTATTATTTCCTATTACAGCTATAACAAATTATCCCAAACTTGGTGGCTTAAAACAGCACGAATTTATTATCTTACAGTTCTGAAGGTCGGAAGTCCAAAACGGGTATCACTGGGCTAAAATCAAGGTGTCAGCAGGGCTGCACTCTGCCTGGAGACTCTAGGTGAGAATGTGTTTCATCACCTTCACTAGCTTCCAGAGACTGCCTGTATTCCTTGGCTTGTGGCCCCTGACATCTTCAAAGCCAGCAATGGCCAGTTGAGTCTTCTTTGCACTGTGCTACTTTAATACCAATTCTTCTGCCTTTCTTTTCCACATTTAAGGATTCTTATGATTACATAGGGACCACTCAAATAAGTCGGAATAATGTTTTTATTCTAAGGATACCTGATTAGCAAACCTAATTCCATCTGCAACATTTATTTCCCTTTGCCACATAACCTAACATAGTCACAGGGTCTAGGGATTAGGATGTGGATGTCTTTGGCGTGCTGTCATTCTGCATACCACATGATCTAATGTGGTCTGGGCCCTTATTGATAAATAGTAGATACATAAAGTGACATTTCCCTAGAGCAAAATCATCTATATAACTTTCTGGGGTGATAGATACTGGTCTTTTCTGTGCTGTTCAATAAGGTACCCACTGGCTGCATGTGTATACTGAATACAGTACTTGAAATGTAGCTAAAGAAACTAGAAAACGAGGTTGGATGTAGTGGTTTGTGCCTGAAATCCCAGCATTTTGGGAGGCCGAGGTGGGCGGATCATGAGATCAAGAGATCGAGACCATCCTGACCAACATGGTGAAAACCCGCCTCTACTAAAAATACAAAAATTAGCTGGGCATGGTGGCATGCATCTGTAGTCCCAGCTACTCGGGAGGCTGAGGCAGGAGAATTGCTTGAACCCGGGAGGTGGAGGTTGCAGTGAGCAGAGATTAGGCCACTGCACTCCATCCTGGTGACAGAGCAAGACTCCGTCTCAAAAAAAAAAAGAAACTAGAAAATGGAATTTTTAATTTAAATTTAAAGATTAAAACATAGCCACATGTGGCTCATGGCTACCATACAGACAGGGCAGCCTTAGAGTATCAGATTACTCTATAATGGGTTTATTAGACAGTGCTGGAGGATAACATTGAAAAGTTACCTGCAGGGGGAGGTTTACTTGAGGCCAGGGGTTTGAGACCAGCCTGGGCAATATTGGGAGATCTCATCTCTACAAAACTTTAAAAAATTAGCCAGGCCTGGTGGCACACTCTGGTAGTCCTAGCTACACTGGAGGCCGAGATGGGAGGACTGCCTGAGCCCAGACGTTTGAGGCTTGTGAGCCATGATTGTACTAGTGCACTCCAGCCTGGGTGACAGAGTGACACCCTGTTTCTAAAATAAAAGAAAATAAACGTCTCATAGTATTTTTTTTTCTTTTTGCCTTATTTCCAAGTTTTGGAAAATTTTGCTTAATATGTGCAAGTAAAATAAATAGTGACTCCAGCAGACTTACATCCAATAAAAATGTGAAGCCTAGTTTCTTTGTCAAATAACTGTAGGCTTTTTCTTTTTACCTTCCTTAGTTCTCCTGGCTCATGGATATCTGAGTTGCACAGTGTAGGTTCATCTGCACTTTTGTTGTCATAGAGCACATTCCTTGGCTCTTCCTTAATCAAACATATGTAAGTATCAGCTTGAGATAGACCCTATGGTAAGAGATGAGTAAAACACAGTCCCTGTCATCAGTCAGTGGTTTGTCTAGAAAGAAAGGATACACATGCAGACAAATAGATAGTGTGTGTGACAGAAGAACCAGGTACAATAGGGGCATAAAGGAGAGAGGGTCACTTCTACCCCAAAACTATCCATTAGTTTCAGCAAGGTTTATTGATAGAGTGGGTTGAATAGCGTCCTCCCAAATTAATGTCTACCTGGAACCTCAGAAGTGGCCTTATTTGGAAATAAAGTCTTTGCAGATTAATTAAGCTAAGCTAAGGTCTTACTAGATTAAGGTGGGCCCTAAATCCAATGACTGGTGTTTTTATGACAAAGGAGAAGATTTGGATACAGACATACTGGGAAGAAGGCCACGAGATGACTGAGGCAGAGAGGTTGGGGTGATGCAGCCACAAGGAACGCCAGGAGCCGCCCGAAGAGGCAAGGAAGGATGCTACCTGAGAACCCACAGCCCTGCCAGCACCTTGATTTTGGACGTCTAGCCTCCAGAACTGTGAGAGAATACACACCGAAGCCACCCAGCTGGTGAAAATTTGTTGCGGCAACCCTAGGAAACTGACCACTGGAAAGGTGCTGGGTAGGTCACAGAATTGAGGGCACTTCTGAGGAGATCAGCAGCAGGAGCTTGTGGACTGTCTGCGGCCATCCAGGCGACCTGCTACAGTGGCCTTTTCACCTTGTGTACCTTGCGCAAGAGCCTATCTCTCAGGAGAGGCTCTAACCCAGCTTCTCCCATTCCTTTCCCAGCAGCTCATTTGGAACACATGGAGTGGAGGATGGATGATTTCCCAAAGGAAGAGACAGCAGTCAGATAAAAACAATAGGTGACCACTTCACAGATGACAGTAAAGTCCCTTTTGGAAGAAGAAACTGTCTGTTGAATGCTACTCTTTTACCCAGTGGCAGTGAGTGGCTACAGATGTTGAGAAAGATTATCTTGGCCGTTATGTGCAGAATGGTTTGGAGCAAGAATGGTTGGAGCAGAATGGTTTGGAGCAAGACTAAATGTGAAGTTTACTAAAGTTTACTAAATTTCACATTTAGTAAAATTATCTAAAGGTGACGTTACAGGAGCACAGGGGAGCCTGTCCTACTGAGCCTCGGCAAAGGAAGGAACGCAATTGCTTTGTACTCAGTGGCATCTTCACATTAACTTTCAGGGTTGTGTGGGGGGACTGAGAAAATTCCTTTATTTTCTGTCTCCAACTATTTCTGCCTAATTTTTTGACTTTCTTTTGACATCTTAAAAATTAGAAAGCACATCTTTTTGCTATTTGTCTGCTCAATTCTATGAAACAGATACAATGTTAATTTTCACTGTTCTAGGGTGGAACTGGGAGCAGGCTGTTTTTCTTTAAAAAAAAGAAAACCTACTACAGAGAACCCAGGCTCAGAAAGCAAAAGTACAAATGTCTCCCATGCTCCAAGTCCCAGAGAGTAAGAAATAGGAGGCTCCATGAAGCCCACGATGAGCACTAAGGGTTACAGTTCCTCACCCTTACAGGCACCACCAGGCTGACATGGATGCTGGGAAGCGGGTAGGGTGGAGTTGTCTAGACAGAGAGAAGGCGCACAGCAGGTGTGAAAATAGGGGCAGGAGCCAGGTACTTGTCCTGTTGCCCTAGCCTTCTTCAAACATTCTGACATTTGGCTATTGTGTCCTGTCCGTTTGTAGGGCCGGCTGAGTAGATCTGATTTTGCCAAGCGTGGCTGGGCATTCTGGGACAGGCTACGCACTGGGGCTTCTGGGAAAGCAGAAGTTACACTCTGTACATGTGTGAGAATTGGATGGATGGGGGTGGTATGTGTCTTAGTTGGTTTGGGCTGCTATAACAAAAATACCACAAACTAAGTGGATTATAAACAGAAATGTTTTACTCACAGTCTGGAGGCTGGGAAGTCCAAGATCCAGGTGCTAACAGGTTCAGTATTTGATGAGGGGCCACTCTCTGGTTCATAGATGGTGTCTTCTTGCAGTGTTCTCACATGGTGAAGGAGGTTGCCTTGCTCTTGGGGGTCTCTTTCATAAGGGCACTAATCTCATTCATGAAGATGGAGCCCTCATGACCTGATCACTTCCCAATGGCCCCACCTCTTAATACCACCACCTTTTCTAGGACCTAGTATCTTCTAACAACAACAAAAAAAGAGCAAACAAACAAAAAAAATACCACCACTTTGGGGTTTAGGTTTGAATGTATGAATTCTGGGGGGACATAAACGTTCAGGCCATAGCAGTATGAGAGTAAGTCTTTGCTTTATCGTTTTTTAAACATCCAAGCTATGTTAATGTATTACTTATTTAAAAATTTTAGTTGGTTTCATATTTTAATGATGTTTATTGAGCCCAAAGAACTGGTTTCAAATATGTGGCTTCAACTGTATCTTTTTAAAAAAGTATTTTATTAACATCTATGCCATCCAGATTTTACTGCCTCAATTCACAGAAATAATTTTTATTCAAGTCCCTCTATTTTTAGTGCTTTATAGTTTTCAACTATGACAAATGGAAAATAAATACCCAGTAACCATCCTTATCTCCAACTGACCAAATTCTAAGAAAAAAAAAATGCAATTGTATTTACCGTCATTTAAAATAATACACATGGTAAGGCAAACTTTTTATATTGCTTTATCTCCTTCTCCCAGTCCAAAAGAACGTTAATCAATTGAACAGTAGATCTACATGAGGGAAATACCACTCCTTTGCTGTCAAATGCACGTACATAGACCTATGGCTGATCCATGGCAAAACAAAACTTGCAGAACTCTCTTGTGGTTACTGAACCAAATACAATGGGAAAATCATCATATATTTATCTACCAAGAAGTGTTGTTCATGCAGTGATCACAACCTGTATTACCAGTCCAGTTAGATTGGATGGACACAGAAAGGAAAAATTTGCTTTTACATCAATGTTTATATGATCTTTTCAGAAACAAATCAGCATTAAACTTGCTTGCTATGGATATAGCAGTGCTTTGCTGGTGGCTTCTAGGCTGGAAAGTCTAAGTAAAATACTTTGTAAATAATGATTCATTGGGTTAATATAATCAGAGTTGGATAATGTTTCTAAATTGTGTCTATTTTTTTTCTACAACAGTATAAGAGTATCAGTTTGGAACCCATTTAGGGTTAACAAGCCATCTTTTTACTTGTGAAAAACTGAAACACCTGGAAAAAAGAAGAAAAGGCAATAATTATGAAACAAAGTATACAAATCTCTCAATTTCATATTTAGGGAGAAGAACAATAAATAATTGACAATTGGGTTGATAAGATTTACAGTTATGAATAAGTGCATTTGGGTAGTTACTTACTCTCCTGTGGCCTCCATGCCTTCATTTATAAAATAAGAAACTGGATGACGTCAGAGGTTTTTTGAATATTTTTAGCAAGAGGTTTAAAATGTTATGGGGAACACACACATGTATATGTTTTTAATGTGGTATAAATTTAATTTATAAGATCAATGTTGAACACTTCCTTATAAAGCACATATGTAAGAGCAATTATGTTACTTTGAAGAGTGTAAGAATTCGAAATTGCAGGTAAATGAGTTACAGACTCAGAATGCAATTTATATGTGCATCTTCTTTTGACTACAAGGCATGGATAACATTCTGACACACAGAAGTAATTATAAGTGGTAAAGTGACAAGGGGTTTTTTGTTTTTTAAATTTGTCTTGCAATTTGAGGATGGTCTTTTAAAAAATTCTTAACTTTAAAATTTTAATTAAAAAAGAGAGACGAGGTCTTGCTGTGTCACCCAGGTTGGTCTTGAACTCCTGGGCTCAAGTGATCCTCCCATTCTGGCCTCCCAAAGTGCTGAGATTACAGGCATGAGCAACCATGCATAGCAGAGGATGGTCTTTATTTTAAAGTCTGTACAGGCTGGGCATAGTGACTCATGCCTGTAATCTCAGCACTTTGGGAGGCCAGAATGGGAGGATCACTTGAGCCCAGGAGTTCAAGACCAACCTGGGTGACATAGCAAGACCCTGATTACACTGGAAAATTAGATTTTAATGAAAAAAATTTATATTTTTTCTGAGTGAATGCAATAGTTCTTTCTCTTCCACAGTGTTTTCAGTTGTTGCCTTGTTAGTGTGCAGAACGTAGAAGTTTAATTTTCCAACAAAAAAACAATGTTTCTTCTTATCAGCATGTATTTCCCAGGGAGTTTCTGTGGCCACTCTCCAAAGCCTTCAGTGCTCTGTGTGTTGTGTTAAGCAGCAGCACAAAATTGCAGCAGTTGAATTCAATGAATAGATAGATAACTCTTCCAAACAGTGCTAGTTAATTATAAATGGAGTAATCAGTAGATTTCAATTTGGTGTTTTGCATTCTGGTTGTGATTCTTAGAAGAATCAGGGAGTAGGATCTTTAAATATTTTAATCCAGTGTATTCTCATATTTTATTTTAAAATAAAAAGAAAAACTACCATGTTGGTTAAAACACCCTGGCCTTCCTTTGTCAGGTTCCCAAATCATGCATATTTACTGTTAAAGGTCTTAAATATTGGATAAGATATATTGACTTTAAAATGAAGCATGATTTAAGCACTTGTGCAATCCTTGGTTTCTGTAGAACACAGTGTGAAAGCTACTGGATTGTCTGATTCTCCCCTGCTGTTTGAATAATACTCTTTTAGTTTATTGATCTTACCTTTTAGGAAATACCAGTGTTATGCTATAGGGATAGACCAAGGTTTAAATGTCTTAGGGTCATCTCTTGGGATCTAAGAAAGAAAGCAAATTAAATACTTAATATACCATAACACCACTGCAATATTTCAACAGGAGCATTACATCAGATCTTGGGTATTAAAAATTTTTTGGATGAGAGGAGACTGGATGTTTCTGGCTTCTGGGGCATGGGACTGTGTTATTCCTTTCAAATGACAACTGTGAAAAGAAGGTGGGTTTGTGTTGTCCTCTCTGCTATACCTAATGTTGCTAAGAGGGCACTTCAGACTTTTTTTTTTTTTTTTTTTTTTTTGAGAAGTTTTTGGTTTTTTTTTTTTTTTTTTTTTTTTTTTTTTTTTTTTTGAGACAGAGTCTTGCTCTGTCACCCAGGCTGGAGTGCAGTGGTACGATCTCAACTCACAGCAACCTCCTCTTCCCAGGTTCAAGTGATTCTCATGCTTCAGTCTCCTGAGTAGCTGGGATTACAGGTGTTCACCACCACGCCTGGCTCATTTTTGTATTTTGTAGATTTGGGGTTTCACCATGTTGGCCAGGTTGGTCTGGAACTCTTGGCCTCAAGTGATCCACCTGCCTCTGCCTCCCATAGTGCTGGGATTACAGGCGTGAGCCACCATGCTCAGCTTAGTAAGAGGGCAGTTCAATTAGTTACCTATCTTCTTTGCTTTCCAGATAAGAATCCAAAGAGAATTATACCTCCTATGAATTCATCTGGGAGTGGGGATGTGGCTAGGCTGGGTGGTGTACACACTGAGCCCACACACCTAGACTCCTCCACAGTGATAAGATAACAGCCCTGTCCACACCTTTAGCCAAAGGGGTTGTGTGACATTGTGTTCTTGCTGGTTAACCCCAGCCTCATTTCACTCTCCTGGACTACAAGTCCCAAGAATTGTTCATCCTTTCTCATGGTCCTCAACGCCTATCTCCTCTTCAGGGAATTCTCCCCTTTAGGTTCAACCCCAAAGCAGAACAGACATCCCCCCTCTCCCCTGCTATGTTTTGGTTTGAAGGGTTGACTTTTAGTTACAAATATGTTACAAAGCAAAGCAAACTTTTCCCTGATGATGGAAAGCTATGAGGGTTCCAAAGAGCTTTCTCCCCTTTCCTAATAGGTATTTACTTCACAAAAATACAAAAAGCCAAGAAATTCACCCAACTTCTACCACTCAGGACATTTTCCTGAATTCGTTCTTACTTTTTGCCCTCTATATTGAAATGTAAATGAAGGGCTAGGTTTGCCTTCCCAAAGGGGCCTTCCCTATTGTCTTCTTAGCTGCTCCTGTGAGAGCTGCTTGGCCCTCTTCTTTAGAATGAGCCTGTTCTGCAAGGTCTGGGCTGGACACAGGGCAAAACTCCTCAGTTTAGCCTATGGGAACTTTGAGTCTACTCTTCTGCTGAAGTTATGGAATTTTTAATCTCTCTCTCTCTCTCTCTCTCTCTTTTTTTTAAGACAGAGTCCTGCCCTGTCACCCAGGCTTCAGTGCAGTGGCAAAATCATAGCTCACTGCAGCCTCAAACTCCTGGGCTCAAGTAATCCTCTCACCTTAGCCTCCTGAGTAGCTGAGACTATAGGCATGGGCCACCATGCCTAGCTAATTTGTTTGTTAGTGAAGACACCGTCTTGCTTTGTTGCCCAGGCTGGTCTCGAACTCCTGATCTCAAATGATCCTCCTGCCTCAGCCTTCCAAGTGCTGGGATTACAGGCGAGAGCCACTGTGCCTGGGCACTTCTAGCGAATCGTTAAACCTAAGGGTGGTCTTAGGGATCCCTGACTCAATCGTCTTCACCATCATCATCATCAGTATGTATTGACCATTTACTATGTGCAATAACTGCTAACTGCTTTATATATTATCTTATTCAATTCTTAAAACAACCCTGTAATGTAACTAGAGTTATTCTCTTTATACCCAAACTGTCCCTCATTTTATAGATAAGAAAACTGAGTGATCAGAGAAGTTAAAGCATCAAAGGTAGAGCTGGGGCCGGGTGCAGTGCCTCATGCCTGTAATCCCAGCACTTTGGGAGGCTGAGGTGGGCAGATCACTTGAGCTCAGGAGTTTGAGACCAGCCTGGGCAATATGGTGAAACCTTGTCTCTACCAGAAATACAAAAACTAGCTGGGTATAGTGGTATGCACCTGTAGTCCCAGCTACTCGGGAGGCAGAGGTGAGGGGATCACTTGAACCTGGGAGGCGGGGGTTGCAGTGAGCTGAGATCATGCCACTGAACTTCAGCCTGGGTGACAGAGCAAGACTCCATCAAAAAAAAAAAAAAAAAAAAAAGAAAAGAAAAAGATGGAGCTGGAATTGAAACCCAGATACACTCTGACTTGGGGCCTGTCTCAAGCACTAAGCTAAAACAGTTCATTGTAACTCTTCTCCCTGGCAGGATGAGATGGCTGTCTTTTCTCCTGTTTTATATTTTGCATCTCTGATTTCCTCTCTTAAACTGCGGAATGCCTCTAGCTTTTGCCCTTCCCTTTTAGGTGTTCTCCCTATCTCTCCCTTTCCTCTGCTCCTACAAACCTAAGGAGGAAGAGATCACATAGGAGAGTTTTTAGATACAAATTATACATTGAATAACAGTATCAGAGAATCTCCCTTCAGAAGTAAGAATAGCTACTCTGTGAAATGTCACCAAACACTGCAGGGAAAAGATTCAGTCCCTGCATCCTGGGACAAACATATTCAATGTGGAACCAGTTTCACAGCCAATAAAACCTCTTTCAAGACAGCATGAGAGGCTAGAAGAATGTGGTTAAGAATGAGTGCATGCCTAAGTATGCGCATGCATGTGTCTGTGTGCGTGCATGCATGCATGTATGCGTGTGTGTTTATGGGAACAGGACAATAGGTTGAGCATTCTGAGGAAGACACCATGGGAGACTGTCAGTCTGTCTGAGCTGTGCAGTCCGCTCTGTGTTCCATCTCAAGGAATCCAGGTGACCGAAGCATGTCTGTGCTGGTCTAAGGCCCTGCCAATTATCTGTAGCTTAGATTTTAGCTGAACAGGCTGGAGATTTCATGTTTTCACATGTTGTGGTCTATGAGCCCTAAGAAATAGAAAGGCAGTCTTGTAGGGCTGACAGTACATCTCCCCCAGCTCAGAGAAATCCAGGGCTGTGTATGGAGTATGGGGTTGAACAGGCTTCATCCTGAATGGCTAGTGTTTGGGAGTGAACAGCCTGAGAGGAGTGGGTAAACCAGGCTGCCGGCAGTATGCGAAATGTTCATGTGCCTCTCCTCCTTCATCAGGGAGGAAGGGCTCCAGTTACTGAACTAAACAGGTGGCACTTTTAATGCTGCCAACTCTCACTGAGTCTGGGCATCTAGAAATGCAAAAGAAGCAGGGAGGGAAAATGAGAGGTGGGGATGTGAGAGACACAGTGCTGTAAAGGGAGTCCGTAGATGGAGATGGCATTAGGGTTTGCGGCGTGGGAAGAAGGTGAAGGACTTCGGAAACCAGCCATTGGTCAATCTCAGAATATCAGATTCTGTGAAGGACAGGCATGGCCATTTGGAATTGAGGACTGAGCTAAGAATGAAGGACTTTTCCCCACTAGGTTATGATAAAATCATCCGTCAGTGTAACGCAGGACATTAGCCATTTGTTATGGTTGCAAGGAGTTCTTGTGAGTCAGCATGTTCCAGGCTGCCCCTTCAGAAGTGGGGTAAGCTGAAACCTGTTTATAAACTTGTTTCCAAGCTGAGTTGTCTGATTTTAACTTCCAGGAGATGGAAACTGAAGCTGCTAATTGGCTTTACATGGCCTCCCACTATGGCAGCCCACATACAGCACATTTTGTGATTACTCAGTAAATATGTTTTGCTGCTGGTGATATTAAGATAACATGATTTTTTTTAAAAAAAGTCTGACCTATTCCACATTCTCCAAGGCAGTATTTTTCTAATTTTTGAGAGTGTGGAACCCTTCATGTCTCTGAATCCTAAAGATTTTTTTTTTTTTTAATGAAATCACTGTTTCTAAGGAGAAGTCCTAATTTGAAAGTGCTAAATATGTATTTATGTATATCTTTAAGGGAAATTTACTTTTTTTTCCCCTTGTGGAATTTAAGATGACTGTACAAAACACATTTTCCAAGAAATATGTATTTTTCTTTCTCCCATCACCGAAAAGGAAATTACATAAAGACTATGTTTCTGGCCATTCCTAGCTGAGCCAGGCTGCCCTGCTGGGCTCACAGTAGAAACCATCACCAGCAACACTGTCCTCACCAGAAATTAACCACCTGAGAAAGAGCCCATGTAAAAATGCAGCCAGCAATGCTGTGATTAAGGTTAAACAAACCCAAACATGTTTAAAAAAAAAACAAACAAAAAAAAACCTTTTGACATAGTAAATTGCTCATTCATACATTATAATAATAATTATTATTTTTGGTAACAAACATGCCTTAGGCTTCTTACCAATGCCTGCCTTTCTTGAAGCTAATTTACCAATGAACATGAGGCTGCTAGTTAGAAGAGTTGTTGTTTATTCTGGCCTTAGCAGGTTAACTTGATTTAATGTGGAAACACTTTTCAAGCTCTTTGGAAGAAGCATATTTTGAAGAAGTTCATTAAAAGTTTATGGGTTTTTGGTGATGACCTTAATGCTAATATTTAGAGTGACTCATATTTACACAGTATTTTTACATGCATTATTTTATTTAATTCCAAGGGAAAAGTACTGAGCGTTTTACCATCATTTCTGTTTAAGAAACAGATCTAGTTAGGCTGTTATTTACCTTATGGGTTTAAGACGGTTATTAAAAGAGGAGGTCTTGAACTTCTCAATACTTATGCTCTAGTACACAGATATTCTGACTCCCCGACCTTCTTATTTGTTAGAACAAACTGTGTTTTGACAAGAGCATTTAAAAGCCCAATACAAAGACTGTTAATATCTGTTTCTCATTCTTTCTCTGTATTTGCATAGTACAGCATTGTGTACCAGTGTGAATCATTATATATTTCAATTAAAAACCATGTTGTAGTTTGATCAAGTATATTAAAAATGTAAATTCTGATTTTTTTTTGTTCCAAGATGCTTTAGAGATTGGTTTGTGTGAGCAACCAGGCTATAAGAACTTCAGGAGGCCTGCTGTGCCTCCTATGGGGATGAATGAATTACTGTCACTAAAAGTCTAAAGAAGTAGACCTGAAGTGTGATAAAGACTAGTAGGAAAGCTGCTGATTGGAAGGACTATCCAGGTTTCACTCTGCTGATGTGAAAATGAATGGTGTGACCACAAATTCTATTTTCTCTCTCTGCCGGGAAGAACAACAATTGTAAGATTTTTCTACCAGAGAGGCAAATCATACACTTATGAAGAGGGCCACTTTTGAGGGCTACTTAATCCCAAGCGAATTTGATTCTTTTGAAGGTGCTGCAGGGCCTTTGCACAAGCTGCTGTCAGCCTGGTACCATTGCCAGCTTTATACTTGCTCCAGCTTTATACTTGCTCCCATCTCAGCAATGTATCATTGCCAGCTTTATACTTGCTCCCTTGCTTTGCTCAGGCTTTGGCTCAAATGTGAAAACTCCCAGAGGGAACTTCCCTAACAAACTACAATCAAATAATCTCTCCTTCACATTCTAGCTCCCTTCTCTTCAATTTTGTTTCACAGTATTCATCGCCACCTGCAATAATATTGTGCATTTGTTTACTTGTTTACTGTCTGGCTTTCCCCACAGAATGTAAGGTTCATGTCATATGGAGAACAATCTTGCTCACCACTAGTTTTTTAGTTTCCTAGCAGTGCCTGGCACATGGAAGGTGCTCAATAAATATGTTAGATGAATGAATAATTGCATGATGAGTAACCAAAGTGGGATCCCATCTATGACCCCCCTGACTTCAAGAAAAGCGCAAGGCTAAGTCGGAAAGGCTTTGTTCTATGGGATGTATTAGGATACCCCAGGGTCAGCCAAACACTTTTAATTCACAGTCATTGTTTGTTGTCCTTCCCTGCTAGGCTATAAATGCCTTGAGAGCAGGGACCTGTGAGTCTGGTTCACTATGTAGCACATGGTGGTACATGCCTGTAATCCTAGCTACTCAGGAGGGCTATATTCCTCGGACCTGAAACTATGCAGAAAGGAAGGGATCAAATGAAATTGTTGAATTTGATTAAGGCCAAGTAGAAGTTAACAAGTTGAACAGATGAATATGGTTCCAAGGAGAAGGAAGAGCACGGCAGAGGCCCTAAAGCAGGAGTGGGTGTCTCTGTCCTTGACATGAGGAATGACAGAAGAAGGCAGGTATGGCTGGGTGGGGTCACATGTGGCTGGAGAGGTGGGTGGGGTTGGCCATACTGGACGCTGAAGGTTTGTAGGCTTGGGAGGGCAAGTTAAGAAGTTTTCTATCTCCTATGAGCAAAGGGAAGGTTTTGCCAATGTGTGTGCTGGTGCAGCATGGTCTGCTTTGACACACCACAAGCTCTGGCTACAGCGGATGTAGGGAGACCAGCCAGGAGACAGCTTTGATCCAGGATGGAGAGATGGTAGGTAGCTTTAGGGTCACCAGAAAATAAACTCCACCAAGGCGGGGGTCTCTGTTTCATTCACTACTGTAGCCCTAGAATTGCTCTGTAGAACAATGCCTGGCACACATTAGATGCTCAACACTTGTTTGCAGGATGAATGAATAATATAGTGGTTAAGGATGGAGGAAACAGACTGGGTCAAGAAATTGTTGGGGGGTAAAAATGAATAGGACAGGGTGAAGGACTAGCGACTGAGTATGAGGGAGAGAAATGGCAGGATGGCTTCTTGGTTTCTTGTTTATATTTCTATATGGATGGAGAAATATTGCCATTTCTTGCAACAGGTAATAGTAGAATAATCTAAATTTTTTGTGTTTCTTGGCCTCTTTGTTAAACTAAAACTCAGGACTTCCTCCTTTCTGCCCTCCTTGGGAGGTTCCAATCAAGGCTGGCTTCTAACCAGCCCCCTCCCTCTGTTGGTGAACAGCTGAAGAGAGGGGGTCTGGAGGCTTGAACAAAGTAACTTAAGTCTTCTTAAGTATTTGGAGAGGGCTTTCTTCTCACTGTTTCAAATATATGTGAATTCAGTGCAATGGCTAGAAATATTGTAGGTCGTGAGAAATATGAAGGATAAATAATCATGGCTGGGCGCGGTGGCTCACACCTGTAATCCCAGCACTGTGGAAGACTGAGGCAGGCATATCACCTGAGGCCAGGAGTTCGAGACCAGCCTGGCCAACATGGTGAAA
>NW_016107493.1:3309538-3367713 GCF_001604975.1 Cebus imitator | reverse complement strand
AAAAAAAAAAAGAAAGAAAAAAAAGAGAAAAAAGTATAAATGATCATTCTCCATATGGTCTAAGTAGCCTTAATAACAAGGTGTTTGTTACTGAAAAGTTAAAAACATTCTGCCCTGCCCTCACCCCTCAAATTTATACCAGTGGCTACAGATAAAGTTTAAGAGTTTGTAGGATAAACAAGTTCGGCCAGGTATTTTCTTTTTGTATTTAAGCAACTATTTTTTGAGTAATGTTTCATGTGATACTTTTCCCGTGAAATTCCCACCAGATTTTCTGTGACTGAGACTCAGCAGAGTCATTCCCAATTATACTGTTCAAATCTTTTTAAAGACTTATTTCAGGGACATTTTGATTTTAATTAAATGAGTTTGCAAATAAGATACATTGTACATGTAAACATATATAAATTAAAAGATGGTTAAAAGTGTACACACATGCACACTCATACTCAAGAACATGGTTATAGTTAGTTCTGGTTGGTGGGATTATGGCTGATTTTAACTTCCTCTTATTCTTTTCAGCATTTTCTAATTTTTTCAAAAGGGATGTGTTACTTTTACAAAGACAAAATGCAATGTATGTTATTAAAAGGAGGTCTGAAAAAAAAAGGAGGTCTAAAATACCAAACATAGGTTATAACCTCAAGCGATATTTAGAAACTATGTATCTATGAGTATTTTAGAAAACGCTAGGTTATTCTAACATTGAGCATTTGATTTATGGGCACAAATTAGTAGATGATTTGTATCTGCAAAGATATATCAGTCTTATCAAGGAACCATCAGACTTGAGAGAATATATGGTGTCGTCACATGGACCAGGTAACTAAGAGGCTAAGTCCCAAATGGTAAATGAAATCGAAGTGTTTCACTTCTTACCATTGAATATGACAGAACTACTTTGCCAGACAACTGGACTATTCAAAATAGCTTGAAATCTTAGAAATGAAGGAATTCATTCAGCCAGGCCAATGGAAGACTGAAAACATTAACCTCAGGCAAGAAAGGAAGATTCGAAGTATCTTTTTGTTTGTTGTGTTTTTTAGTTTTCTTAATCTGCCTCATTCCAGAAAAGGGTATTTATTATTGCAAAATGTGAATAAGAATATTTTTTAAAGGTCAGAAGTACTTATGCTTTTGGGGTATGAGATGACACCATTCCACAGTGACCGCAGAGTCAGGAATGGGCAGATGACTGACCTCTAGGCCATGATGGGCATGGAGGAGTTCCTGGAGTGGGTAGAAGGTGCTAGTTTCCTAGCTCTGCCCATCTGAAGAGGGACTGGCTAGAGGCAGGTGATTGTAATCATTGCCGTAGACAATGGAATCAGATGGGGGTCAGAACCATAGACTTGGAGGGAAATTACAGGGTGACTGTGTTGAGTCAGATTTGAAGATGGAAAGATAAATAGGCCATGTAGGGGAAGGAAATTAATAATTATGACACTTCCTTTTAAGCAATATTTCTGGAAGATCTTTTTACGCTATGGTTGGCTATTTTGGAGAGGTCAGTTAAGTATTTTGGCTTCTTTTAATATAGATTTGAAAACACAAATTTCTTTTTACAAAGTAGAGAATCAACTGTTTCTCTCTGAGAGACCATATATTATAGTGAAGCCAGACAGCCTGGGTTTGAATCTTAACCCTTAAATGCTAGGTGTGTGATCTTGGGCAAATTATTGCACCTATTTCACCAATAGTAAAATGAAGAAAAGACCAGTAGTTACTTGATAGAATTGCAGTAATGACTAATATGCCTAAAATGTTTAGTGTGATGCTCAGTCCATGCTAGCTATTACTTACATTAGGATGCTTAGGAAATTGGCAAAGGCTAGGCTCAATGACCTCTGGAAAGTTACTTGTCTGTAACCTTCAGCAGGTGGGATTTGCCATGGGTGTATCCACGATGATAACTGCCTAGTCCTCTCCCTCCTGAGCTGGGAGGCGTTGGTATGAAACAGAATGAAGTAGAAAGGTAGTAGCTGGCAATGGGATCACCCTACTTCTAAATGACAGGCAGTCTGTGTATACTCTCTGTGTAGGGAACACAGAAAGTGACATTATCAAATATGGCTATATGACACATGGATTTCTGCATGTGTGTGTTTGTTTTTGTTGAAGGGCAGGATGGAGTTAGTAGGCTAGAGGGAGGGAGGGAATACTTAACCAATGATTGGAGAAATCAGTCAATTGCTTTCCATTTAGCTATTAGTTTTTGCAGCATGACATTAATAAATTATCCTACTTCAGGGTTGGTAAGATGATCAAATTAAAATATAGGAAATGCTTTTTTAAAAGTTAAAATTACTGCCCATACACAAGGTATATTTGTGTGATTTGCTTTTTTCATTTCATAATTTGATTAGCTAGACACAGATTAGGTTATAAATTTACCCAAGAGGTCTAAGAAGCAGGAAATAGATAAATCGTCTTTTAGGAAAATAAACAATCCCATACCATTTCTGTGAATCGATCTGCACAGGCCATTCGGACCCATTCTGGCGTTGCTGGGCTCTGCACCATGAAGTCCTCAGCTATGCCTCTTTCTCTTCGTACTGTGGCCACAGCGTCAGCAATGGCAAAGAACACAGATGACCCCAGGAACATCCCAGACTCCCCAAGGCCCTGTAAGAAGGTACATTAGTTGAAGAACATCTATACTACACTACAAGTTTCTAGAGGGTAGGGGCCAGGTCTTGTTCACTGTTGTATCCCCAACCCCTGCATAGTGTTTCGTACACAAAATCTCAATAAATATTTGTTGGCTGACTTACTGACTGAATGAAGCTTGGGTAGTCTTAAAAATCCCAGTATAATCTGAGTTTCCCAGATCTTGAATCCTCTGTGTGTGTGTGTCTGAGTGTCTTTGTGTGGTAAGGGGAAAGTATCCTATTTAGTAAAACACCTTCAATGGATTGAACTAGCCAGCTATATCAGCAGAGAGAAAAATGCCTTTTTTAACTCCAGGGTCAGGAGAGGCAGGGTACTCTAGAAAACAGAGTACAGAATTTGATACCAGATGAAAGGTTATAAACCCATCATCTGCAAGGAACAGGCAGGTATTATAAATGAGTGACGCAGGCAGATGAAGAACTATAAGGAGTAGTGGAAGCTAAGGTGAGGAAGAGCATCTCCATGTCCTATCTACAAGGGGCAGCTGTTCTTTGGTTGTAGCTAGTTGTTGCCTTTCCAAGAATGCAGTCAAAATTACCAGATCACCCATTTTCTCAAGAGAATTTAGATACCTGTATTTTAATATAAAATTCCCTGACTTGTAAAAATACTGTGTTGGCCAAAGAAAAGTATATCATCAGGCCAGCCTTAGCCAGTAGACCACCAATTTGCAACCTGTAAGTTAGTGAACTGAGTCTGAATCCTGGCCCTTACTCTAGCTAAGTGACATAATCTCCTCTGTTCCTTTGTCAGTGAAGTGTGGGCAGTGATGCCTACTTTATAGGGTGTTGCATGGGTCAGGAAGTGTGAAAGCACCTAACACAGCTCCTGGTACCTGGTAGCTCTCTGTTATTTATACACAGTACCCGCTGTGCAAACCCATGATTTTCTTCAGTGTCTGCTTGTGAGTGGCTGTCTGTAACCCCAAGGATTCAAGGGTCCTGTCTGCCCTGTTATTCTTGATGGCTTAAAAGCTGCTCTCTGTGGGCTCTTAGCTGCCCTTTGCCTTTGCCCTTCAGAGTGATTTCCAGTTCAAAGAGAATCCAAAGGCCCCATTGATTGTCCTTCCTTTCAAGTTTGCCCTGACCTCATCATTATAGGTCTCAAGGAAGTCCCTGGCATTCCTGGGCTGACAGTGGGATCCAGTTTGGAAATGATGAAATTTCTACAGATGTAGTTGGATTCTTTTGTTTTGGAGGGAGGGATACTAGCAAAAAGTTTCCCAAAAATCCTATTTATTTATTACCCAGGCTGGTCTTGAATTCCTGGGCTCAAACGATCCCCTGCTTCAGCCTCCTGAGTGGCTGGGGCCACAGGTGTGCACCACCGTGACTGGGAAAGATTTTAAAGTCTTAAGAGAATACATCTTAACAATACATCTCAAACCTAGATGAAGGTTTTTTGTTGTTGTTATTGTTTTTTTTTTTTTTTTCTACTTTCTAATAAAATTTCTCTTGGAACTAGATTAAGTTTTTACTCTGAGGGTGGTTTTCACATAATCTGCATACAGCAAGGCAAACAGATAATGATCTTTATTTTAATTTGCAGTTTCATTACTTTAGCAATTACTAAGGGTTGCTATCTCTGCTTTCTGATGCTATAAAAATTTTGTGCCAGATAATTCTCTGTTCAAAACCACCTCTTCTACTCTCCCCCACCCCCAGTTGAGACCCACTGTTCTAGATGCATTTCTGGGTATGGTCAGGACCCTGAGCCCCTCAGAGGTAAGTGATTTCCCTAAGATCATGGGGAAGGAGGGACAGGGTGGTGGCAGGAACCCAGGTCTTCTGCGGCCTCAGTCTGTGGTTCTGTCCATGGTGCCGCTGCTAGGATTTCAGTCACATTGCGCCCCTGATCTCGTTTAATATCGTGGTCTTCAGGATCTTAAGTAAAAGTGTTATTCTATTAAGATGTCAGAGCTTTTTGTCGAGTTTTAGAGTTTTCAGTGAAAGAGGAAATTATTAAAATCCTTGGCCTATGATTGCCATTCTCCAAATTCTAACAGTCTGTAGTGATTTGTTCCTGATAACAGTTAACATTGACTTACTATTTTGTCTGCCTACTTTCATTTACCATGTGCTACCTGATAGGTTTGGGTGCTTACCTTAGATGAATAGATGGTTAGGGGGGTGTATGACGATGGCATCAAGGAGACATTGAACTCCTCTGGGACATCAGTGATGGTTGGAATTTTGTACTCATCTGGGCTCCGAGAGTACAGGACACCTTCTGGGGAATATTTCAGTTCTTCAGTGGTATAAAGCCCCATTCCTTGAATAAACGAACCTTCAATCTGGAGGTGGACAATTTCAAGCTTTGTGACATTATGTCATTTTTAGAAGGCCTTTACCTACCCTGAAATGACTCCCAGGAAGAAGCATCCACCCAGGTGGGCCAGCACCTACCTGCCCAATATCAATGGCCGGATTGAGGCTGCAACATGCATCCATGATGATGTCCGTTCTGATTTTCTGTCCAAAATAAAAATTAACTCACCATAAAAACTTGAATTAAAAATATCATTTTCACTTGTACTCAAAAGGCCTCCAGTTATTCCAGAACTCCTGCTGGTTAGTTAACACTGCATTGAACCCTGTCAACATTAGCACTGTTAAGATGTCTGCCGAATTCTTCAAGTTGAGGGCTAGGACTGTCCATGACCCTGAAAGATCTTGTGCATTCACAGTTTTGACTCCTCTTAAGTGACTCCAAAGTCCATGACATGTTAGTGTTTCTGAGTGAGTCACTTGGTAAATAATTGTTGTGTCTGGTTGTTCATCTGATTCTCAACCTGAATTTGTTGTTGGAATATAATTTATGAGCTCATGTAGTCCTCATGATAATTGTGGGAGGTGGTACTGTTCCCATTTTACTGAGAAAATCCTAGAGCCATACTGACATATGGGAGTTTGTGGATTTGCAAGATCTTGGAAGGTATTAATGGCAAATGTCAAGACCACCTTTGACTTGCTAATCTACTTCCTTCTCTGAGAAGCATCACACGAATCTGGCCCTTGTTTTGGCACCAGGCATGGGCATGCAGGTTGTTAAGGAGCTACTAAAAGCCCCTAAGCGCCTGTGGTCTATCTCCGGAGTATCTCAGGGCTTCCTTTGTGTCCCTGTTTCCCAGTGCTTGTTTTGACAAGATCGTCATTCTCTGTTTGGGCTCAATGCCTGGGCTCCTACTTTCTCTCTAGCCCTTTGGACTTGGCAATTCTCTTTTGACTCAAACCTTGGCCTCTCAGACAACCCACTCTGGGCATTGGGACTGGCCTTCATCTATTCTCAACCTGGATAGGGAGGGAGATTGGACACACCTCAGAGTGAGCTGTCAGTTTACTTCTACTTTGAAACCTGGTGTGTTTTGCACTGCAAGTACTGGACAGTGGAAAGAGATGGCTGTGCATTAACACTGAGCTGACAGATGATTTAGTTCACCAACCACAAATGGCCAGCTGCAATAGGCCTGTTATTGACCTGTTATTGAATTTCTCTGATTTCTCTTTCGTCAAAAGAAGTTTTGCCTCTTTAAGAAATAAATTAAGGGACCAAAGTAATATTGAAATTATTGAACCTTAAACTGTAAATGTAAACTGAAAGGCACAGAAAAGACCAAATGTTAACTTTTCTAGCGTCATAAATTCTGGAAGAGCCCCATAAGTTTCATTTCTTTATGGATTTATATCAAGGCCCTTGGGTAAAATTGCATCCTTTATAATACAAGTTGTTAATTTTGGGTTAAGTATGATTCCCTGTCCCCAATGGATCGTTTCTTGAATGTCCAATTAAATAGAAAATATAAAAATTATTTTCACACCTCCCTTCCCCCCAAATCTGTTTCAGTAATACTTTTTGGATAATTGACTTTGGAGAAATAGCTACATTGCTATGTGCTTTCAAAATGTTTGCTCAAGATTATTTACTAAGTTAGCTATTCCTTCAGATTAGGAAATATGTCCTTTCTTTATAAACAGAAGTTTTTTTGGGGAGAAACCTTGGAAAGTGATTTTGTTGTCTAAATGAAATAAAAAATTTAATACACTTTAGGCTGTCATCAGCAATTCCTTTTTGACTACTAAATTGTCTTTTTAAGTGGAAATTCAGAATAAGGCTAGATCTCTGGACCCTCCCATGGAACTGAAAGAATCTTGTTTTTGTTGTAAGAGAATTACATAATGGAATTGGGCTATTTACTATACAATACACTTTTGTTGTTTTGACTTGCCAGGAGGAAAGTTAGACTTGACTTACCTTATGAGCTCCTGTCAGGCAGTCAATTTCAACCTCAGAGCAGGCAGCTCCATAGACATAGTAAGGAAATGGGTCACCCACCCCTTTCTCCCAGTCCATGAAGGCCTTATAGCCCCTGAGGGAAGAAATAAAGCATTTTAGCTTGAGTTGATTTATTTTAAAAGTTACTAAAGTTTTATGGTAGCATTTCATTTTTTTTCCCCAGGGAGGGCACAAATGCAGTCTCTCACTACCACAAATTATGCAGTTGAGTTTCCTACATTGGAAGAAATCACAGGGGCAGCATCTCTGGAGTAAAATAGATAAGCCTCACCCTGGAAAAACCACCTTCGGGATCCTAGTATCTCTCCAGAGGGACCCCATGGATAGTGCTAACCAAACTCACAGGGAGCCGATGGTAATTCAGGGTTGATAAAAAAGGACTGGTGATTCAATGCATTAATCTATAATAAAAGATGTATTCAGATAGAGGGCTGGTTTGCTCTCTTCTTGGGTAACTGAACTTAGGAACTGATTGATTGATTGATTGATTGATTGATTGATGGGGTTTTGCTCTTGTCACCCAGGCTGGAGTGCAGTGGTGTGATCTGGGCTCACTGCAACCTCCACCTCACCTCCTGGGTTCAAGTGAGTCTCCTGCCTCAAGCACCCAAGTAGCTGGGATGGCAGGCATGCCACCACACCCGGCTAATTTTGTATTTTTAGTAGAGATGGGGTTTCTCCATGTTGGTCAGGCTGGTCTCAAACTCCTGACCTCAGGCGATCCACTTGCCTCGGCCTCCCAAAGTGCTGGGATTATAGACATGAGCCACTTAGCCAGGCCAGGAATTTTGAACTCATTATGTACAAGGCTCTGGGCTGGGCTGTTATCTCCTTCTTTCCTCATTCTTCATGAGGATTTGCTTTACTATTCTCTCTCTCTCTCTCTCTCTCTCTCTCTCTCTCTCTCTCTCTCTCTCTGTGTGTGTGTGTGTGTGTGTGTGTGTGTGTGTGTGTGTGTATGTGTGTTGTTTGGTGGTTTGTTTCATTAGATTATAAAACTAATGTCATATGCTTCTTGAATTTGAGAGTGACTGGTGACTATCATCCCACTCATTCTCTCCTTGCTAGTAAGGAGCTTCAAAATAGACAGGTTTTATGGTAAGGGGAAGGAGATTTGTAAAACTGAGATGCAAGTCATTTCTAATGATAATATATTTTTACTACTCACAATAAATAGAAAATAATGATTAGATGTTGTAAATAATGATTAAATAAATAGTAAGTAATGATTAGATGTTGTAAGTCAAGCATCTATTTTTTTTTATCCAATAAGGGTGTTTTATTATTTAATAATCTTTTGGACATAACTGAAAGGTCTATGTGAAATCATAGAATTTTGGGCCTAGAAGGGACCTCAGCAATCACATAATAAAAATGTATTTTACAAATGAGGGATCTGTGGCTCAGAGTTGAGACAGGATAGGTAGTGAAGAAAGTGACCATGTTCTCTGGATGTAGCACCAGCACTGTGGTGATGGTACATTCAAAATGAAGCCTCAGCATTTCCATTGTAATCACACTCATTCAAGGAAAGCTATCTTCAGTAGGCAATTTGCCCTTTACAGAGCATGTACCCTTTGATTTTACCTGTCCTCAAACTGACCCTTTGCTCATTTTAATAGTAAAAAACACACTCCTGGGTACAGATTTAAGATGCTAATGAGACATGTGATGTATAAACAAGCATGTACAGCTGCACATGTGCACCCAGAGGACCACCCAGAATGTGCTTACTAGTAACAACTCTTCCTACCTCCTTATGAATAATCATGTAAGACCTCCATAAAGGGAGCCTCCTCAGTACCAGTCTTTGCTGTCTCATCCTTATGAACAGCCCACCCGGAATTGTCTCTCAGGGTGTACTGTCTATTCTGAACCTCACTTAAAAATATATATATTTTTTGCAATATATTACCCTATGCCGCACTTCTTTTGCTGTGTGTCTCTTTTTTTGTTGCTTGTGTTTTTCTTTTTGCTTTGCTGTGTGTCTCTTGTTTAAATTCTTTTAAACTAAGAAGACAAAAACTGAGGTATCACAATAGCTATCAACAGAGTGACTGAGTTACTCATATTTTCTTGGCTACATCAAGATATTATTGTAATGTTTACCTGAAGTATCCAGTGGCTGAGAGACTGATTCTTTGTTCAAATGCAGCTTCTACCTGCAGAATGGGCATATTTAGTTAAAGCGAAATAAATATACCATCTGCTAGGTGAAAACGGAAATGTCCAATCTAAAATTGGCATCTCATAATTGTTGCTGGTGCTTTGCTACCAATAATAGAACTCATCATCATATTATTTTTCCTTAACTGGCACATTAACAATTTCCTTCTGATTGAGTTTAGAAGTCTGGGTTGAGCAAACATAAAATAGAATCCTGCTGCACATCCATGAGATAGGGGCTCAGTGCACAAGGTATTTGGACTTCATTTCTGAATGTTAGAACTTTATAGTAAGTGTGTGGGTAAATGTGAAATAATTGTTCTAATGAAAAAATAGCATATTGTAATGTTGGATTAAATAAGTCATCTCCTTTAAGGCATATTCAGCAGCAACTAGGCCTTTTAGTTTTCCTCCTAACCTACCCAAAACACTGTGTGTGTGTGTGTGTGTGTGTGTGTGTGTGTGTGTGTGTGTGTGGCGCTTAGGAAGGCTTATTCTTTTTCTTTTCTTTCTTACTTAAGCAAAGTGTATTCTTCAGGTACTTCTATTTCTCCTTCCAGTGATTGCTGTTTCCTGTGTGCTTTCTCCATACACATCTGGCATACATCCTGGGGTAGCCTTCTCAACCTTTAGAGATCCTGCCTGTTTGCAGAAATCCACTCAGCTGGGGAGTAGCAGGGAGCATGCTCCATCACTGTGACACTTAGAGGAACTGTCTTTCTGTGTGGTGGCTGTGCACTGCTGTGGTGCTCTCTCAGCACTGGTTTAGATTGTTTTCTCATTTGTAGTAACAAAGGGAGTGGAATACTCACCCAGTCTTCCCATGTACCTTCCGGATGTTTCTTAATGATGGGCTCAAGGCGTTTCAGAAGGATCTGACAAGCATCCTTGAAGTAGTAAAGAATGGAATCCACATTAGGGAAGAGCCCAGTCTGTTCTAGTGGTTACAATTTGTGTGAATGAATATTGATTGATAGGTCAGCAAGTGCTATGGAGTGCATGATCCTGATGCATTGAGAACACAACTCCTGCCCTTGAGAACAGTATTGGTTACTGGAGGTTGTTTTGTTTTTTTTCCCCCCACTTCTGGCTCACTTCCTATGAAAATATGGGTTCAGCTGAATTTCTACTCTCAGATCCTCTTTCTTAGAATATTCAGGTTCTTAACTTCTCTCTCTCTTTTTTTTGAGACAGGGTCTGACTCTGTCAACCAGGCTAGAGTGGAGGGGCATCATCTCAGCTCATTGCAACCTTGACATCCCAGGCTCAAGTGAATCTCCCACCTCAGCCTCCTGAGTAACTGGGACTCCAGGCACTCACCACCAAGCCTGGCTGATTTTTGTCTTTTTTGTAGAGATGGGGTTCCACCATGTTGCCTAGGCTGGTCTTGAACTCCTGAGCTCAAGCCATCTGTCCACTTCAGTCTCCCAAAGAGCTGGGATTACAGGCATGAGCCACTGTGCCTGGCACTTAGTTTTTTCTTTTCCTACGTCTTTTGTATTTTTGTATACTTCTTTTGTATTTTCTGGCTATTAAATGGAATATACATCCTATTTTCATTCAAATTTGTGCTTTCCAGTCTGTAACAATGACATGCCAGGATCCTCCTGCGTCTGAACTCTCCCTTCATCTGTTCATTCACCTACAATAAAGGCCCTGGCTTTGGGTATGAAATGAGAAAACAATTAAATGTATTTTATAATGACCTTGAGCCACAAAGTTTCCGATCTTCAGCAGAAATCTAAAACTTAATACTCTAGAAGATGGATTGACTCTTACTTTGGGCTGACGACTCCCATATACTCTGAGCTGTTCCTCTCTTGTGTTTGACCCTACTCCAAATTAGATCTCATGCATTTGAGGTTTCTTACACATTTGTTTCAAGCAAAAGAGAGTCTCTGCTTTGTGGTTCCCTAAGAGGTATCACCACAAAATTAGGTCTGATTTGAAAGGTGTTCCAGTTGGTGGTATCATTGCAGTGTTCTGGAAATATATGGCTTACCACAGTATCCAGTGGAAAAGTGAACAGTTTGCAACAGAAACATGACAAATAGACATATTTCAAAAGTACATGCAATCAGATATTTGAATTAAGGAATATGAAGTCATGATTCTATTCTGAGACAGTGAAAATTTAGCACTTAAAAAAATCAATTAAAAAATAATTACAGCCGGGCGCGGTGGCTCAAGCCTGTAATCCCAGCACTTTGGGAGGCCGAGGTGGGTGGATCACGAGGTCAAGAGATCGAGACCATCCTGGTCAACACGGTGAAACCCCGTCTCTACTAAAAATACAAAACATTAGCCGGGCATGGTGGCGCGTGCCTGTAATCCCAGCTACTCAGGAGGCTGAGGCAGGAGAATTGCCTGAACCCAGGAGGCGGAGGTTGCGGTGAGCCGAGATCGTGCCATTGCACTCCAGCCTGGGTAACAAGAGTGAAACTCCCTCCCCCAAAAAAAAATAAATAAATAAATAAATAAAATAATAATAATAATAATTACAAAGAAAGCTTTAAATACTCAGTAGAATACCACTGAAGACAATGATTCAATTGTACCTTGTCTCCTTGGCTGGGGTCTGCCTGCCTATCTGCCTGCATGAACTTGTTTATGCTGGAGGAAACTTGCACAGCTCTGCATTACTTGGTACCCAAATTTCTTCTTGCTGTGTCTCCCAGGAGCAGAGACTGCCTGTTCACCAAAATGCATTCTTCCCTTCTTCCATAGCAGCTGGACACATGGTTTCCCACTACTCTACATTTCCCATCCTCCCTTGCAGTTAGACATAGCCTGAAACTGGTTCTGCCTATGGACTATGAGTGGAAGTGAGTTGCATCACTTCCAGATCTGGCTCAGAGTCTTCCATACCAGTTCCTCCATGTTCACGGGAATGATGACACCCAGGGCAAATCGGAAAGCTACATGTTGAAGATGGTGGAGACTTCATCAATTTGAGTGTTTGAATGACCAAACAATGCTCAGGACTGATATGTGCAGAAGAAAGGACTTTTACTGTGTTTGAGCCTTTACATTTTGTGTCTGTCATCTCAGTTTAGCCTACTCCAAATACATTCTCCCAACATTTTAGTTACCCCAGACTATGTTTAGTAATACAGATGACTTCTCTGAAGTTAAGTATTGTACCTATATCTAGCCATAAAAACCAGAGATGTGGGAGAGGCAAACACCGAGGAGAGGCAGGAAGACTCACCTGCACAGCTCTGCCGTTGACATCTGCCCCAATGGATGCTGCTGTAGCAATTGTATTGGGCACTGTTGCTGTGCTTGTTTCACAGATGTGTATATACGACATAGGTATTTTTAACTCCCGGCTAGCCACCTATGAGAAACATCAATATTTTCAAGTTCAGCAAGGACTTCTATGAAGATGAGTCATTATTTTTCTTAATAATAATTATTTGTTATTACATCCATGCTATCCTTTTAAGACTAAAATAATGTACTTTATAAGCATCAAAACTACCTTTTTTTTTGGAAGGCCTCATGATGATTTTTTCAGTGTTTTCTTGGTAATATTCCACAGTGGTTCTTTTCAAATTTAGTCCATTTAGAATGTTAAGAATTTCCTTTTTTCTAAGTTTTAGATGTGTAGGAAGTAGGCCAAATTGAAATTTTCAGGCACTTATTTGGTTCAGTGGCAGGAAGAAAAAGAGAGACGGAGGGAGAGAGAGAGAAAAACAGAGAGAAAGAGGGGGAGACTGAGATAAGATTGATTGACTGACTCAGAATTTGGTCTGAAATCTGTCAATATCAGTATCAGATGAGCTTGGAATGACCCTGAGGGTCTTTTCCTTGCTCTTATCCTCCCCTCTTTTTTCTATTTGTTCTACCTTGCTTATATTACTCCAGTATTGCTGTTCATTTTTCTGTTTTTTAAATTTCTTAACAAAGTTATTATTATTACTACTTTAGAGATGGGATCTCACTGTTGTTGCCCAGGCTGATCTTGAACTCCTGGGCTCAGGTGATCCTCCTGCTTCAGCCTCCTGGGTAGCTGGGGCTACAGGCACATGCCACCGAACCTGACTTCTTTTCTGTTCTTTTCCTTCCAGTTTCTCTAGCAAACACATGTGGAGATTAAGATATTTAATCAAGAAATGAAAAGGAAAGAAATGAAAGAGAAGAAAGGAAAAAGAAAAAGCATTATTTTGGCTTATCTTGTCTTTTTGTTTTTACAAAAAACACCTTCTCAAGAGATCCTCTTCCCAAACGCCAATCTTCTGACTAATGTCATTCAATATGAAGTTTCTCCAGCAAGAATGCAAAATGAAAAAATGGGATGTCTTTGTTGTTTCTTGGTGGTGAAAATCAAAAGGGAATGTACTGGTTCATATAACTGCGCAGGACAGATGGAGCTAGTGTGAAGTACATGTGTATCTAGGGGCTTTGTGGTCTCATCAGGGTCTTCTATCAGCCTCTCACATTTCCTTTCCTTTCTACAATGGCCACACCAGGGACGCCAGTAGACAGGCTCCATCCATGGCACAGAACTGCCTGTGATAGCCCCTGGCTTACAGCATAGTACCTAAACAGCCACAGGGGAAAGATGGCTCCTTTCTCCCAGCATCGACATGTCAATCCCAGGAAAGGCTCTGACTGGCCTTGCTTGAATCATGTGCCCTTTCCCAGAGTCAGTGGGATTCTGGAACCATGGTTGACCAGAAGTGGGTCTTGTGCATATATCTGTAGCAGGTGTGGGAGCAAGGATGGGGATGGAGCTGAAAGGTACAAGAATTGAGGAGTCTTTCAGAAATATATGGCATGTAAGAGGTACAGTACTCCAAATAAGCTAAGGGGCTAGATGGTCAAAAGCTACAGATGTGCACTGTAACAATCTAATACATTTGTCATTGGGTTAAATTTATTTAATTTAAAGAATTTTTGTTTATCTCCTGAGATTATATTCTTACTAATCGGTATGTATGTATGAGTGTTAAATATCTTATAAAAATTGTAGGATGATGGCAGTTGGAGAAATACTTGTCCTTGTCAAAATAAAACATTAGCAACCTGATATTGTTGTCTAAAATGCAAACATTAAAACTATAAAAGCTGAGAAATTTCTGCTCCTGGTTGCCTGCTTGGAGTTCCCACAGAAGGGCTCCATGGGTTTCTTAGTGGCATTTTCACTAATGATCACCCCTATCCATGAACCCTGGCCAAGCTCTGGGACTGTTTGCATATATGTTGGATTTCTGCCACCACAGACATTCTATTTGATATGTAAGAAGCCTTCCAACTAAATAGTCAATATCTCAGCATTTGAATACAGGGAGTCAACATTTACCCTAAAAGATGAATCCCAACTTTCAACAATGTATAGAGAGAGTAACGGTGTATTTATTTTACCTGTAGCATTTTGGTGTGAATACCTTGTCCCAGTTCACTGCCTCCATGTGTGACCAACACAGACCCATCTGTATAGATATGAACCAGTGCAGCTGCCTAGTAAAAGAATCTGGAAGGCACAGCTCAGTGAAAGTTAGCATTTGGTGAGGTTCAGTATAAAACATGAGGTAGTGAAACAGCGGTACCAGGGAGTAGAGTCAGAGAAGCAAGCTTTCTTGGTAGGATTCTGAAGCTTAGTTCTGTTTTGTGCAAAAAGTTGCCTATAAAGAACATCCCTCTTGGTTTTCATTGGAGCCCCTTTGGGTAACTCAGGAGTTGGGAGTATTGGTTCCAGTTGTTTGAAAGTCACTCTCATGCTTAAAATCACTGGCTGACCGTTAAGCTAATTATTTAAATGTTTTAGGCACTTACACATACTATGCTCAGCTCCAGATACATAAAGATGAACAAGGCATGGCTCTTCAAGCCGCTCACAATGTGGTAGAAAAACAGGCTGGAGATCAAGTCATTATAATACAGGATGATCAGTGAGATAATGAGGGTGCCATAGGGGGTCTTGGGAGATCTGGGAGGACAGGTCCAACTCCTGTGCTGCCCAGGGATGACAAGGGACAATGGAACAGAATCGCAGACTGAAGAAGGGTTTGCCATGGGCAAGGTGGGCAAACCCCCCACAGCCTGTGAGGGAAAGCCCAGCTCCTTTTTCCGCTGGGAGGCCCTGTGGGATTTGGTCTCTTGTGCTGTCCCTGTTGCCTGTCCTGCCTTGCCTCCGAGTCTGGCCCCACTGCAGCTCCTTGCTGACCTGTGCTCCTTGCTTCTGTCCTATCTCTCATCCTGGCTGCTTCTCCTGTTCCTTACCTGCCTGCCCAGCCTGCAGGCCCACGCCCCACAGTCCCACAGTCTTTGTTCTGTTAAAATTTCCTCACATGTATGTCATCCCCATCTGGGAAGGATCAACCACCTCCTTCTTTGTGCTTCTCCTTATAGGAAAACTGGGTTGAAAGGGTCTCTACCCTGTCCCTTAAAATTCATGTCTGTCTGGAACCTCCACATGGAACTTTATGTAGTTCTTTGCTGATGCAACGAAAGATAAAATCATATTGGATTGAGGGGGCCCTAAACTCAATGACGAGTGTCCTTGTAAGTGGGCCACAGAAGATGAAGGCAGCAGCTGGAGTTATGTTGCCACAAGCCAGGGAATACCAGCAGCCACCAGAAGCTGGAGGAGCAAGGGAAGATTCTTCCCTGGAGCCTTCAGAGGCAGCATGGCCCTGCTGATGCCTTGGGTTTGAACTTCGGGCCTCCAGAATTGTGAGGGAATAAATTTGTTGTTTTTGAGTCACCCAGTATGTGGCACTTTGTTAGAGGAGCCATAGGTAAGGAATCCTGGAGGTAAGAGGCTCTTCTCTGAGAGTCTTACCATGGAGGGCACCTGGTCTTAACTCATCTTTGTGTCCCATACATACCTCTGAGCAGGTCCTGGCCTGGTGTGGTGGCTCATGCCTGTTATTTCAGCACTTTAAAAGGCTGAGGCGGGTGGATCATCTGAGGTCAGGAGTTCAAGATCAGTCTGACTAACATGAAACCCTGTCGCTATCAAAAATCTAAAAATTAGCTGGTTGTGGTGGCGCATGCCTGTAATCCCAGCTACTTGGGAGGATGAGGCAGGAGAATCAATCGCTTGAACCAGAGAGGCAGATGTCACAGTGAACTGAAATCGTGCCATTACACTCCAGCCTGGGTGACAAGAGCAAAACTCCACCTCAAAAAGAAAAAAAAAATCTCTGAGCAGGTCTGAATCATAGGGATGCTACATCAATGTTTGATATGTTGGACAAAGAGAAGGTGGTATTTTTCCTTCTAGGAGGAGGAGGAATGAAGGCTTCAGCCCATTTGTGTCTTGAGATGCCTGGAGGCCCAGGGTTGACTCAGGGGCTCAAGAGCATTGAGGCTTGTAGCTGCTAATAATAGGATTTACTCACTGTGGGCCTTCTGACTCCCTCTGAGGACAGAGCTCTCACTGCCAATTTAGAGGGTAGGTGTTCCAGCTTTGTGAATCATCACTGACCTGGAATAACACCTTTCTACTCCTAGCCAGGTGATTCTAGGGCGCCTCAATTTAGAACTCTGTGGGAAAGCTGGAGGGTATTCAAATGGAGGCTTAAAGTCATCGCTTGATTTGAAGGTTTTTTTGTGATGAGATGAGATGTCGGTTCCTGTGGATGGCAGAGTATAGACTGTGGTTTAGATGTGGTGTGGCCATACAGGTGAAGGGAGGTGTGTTATAATAAAAAGTAAATATTTGATATTTGATCTTCGCCCTTGGTTCTTGGTTCAGAGTGCTTAAAGCCTTGGAATTTACTGTTTTTTTTTTCTGCTAATGAGATGACTCATGCAAAGGGCTTAGGTAGCTTCAGGATGGAGGCTCGGAGACGGTGCACATTGACCTTTCAGTCCTCCTCCCCCATCTTCTTGGGATGGGGGCTAGAGATTGGGTTCAATCATTAATGGCCAATGCTGTACTCAATCGTGCCTGTGTAGTGGAACCTCCATAAAAACCCCAAATGATGCAGTCTGGGAGATTCTGGGCTGGTGAGCACATGGAGGTGCTGGGAGGGTGTGTGCCTGGAGAGGTCAGGCAAGTTCTGCCCCCCTCCCTATCCCTTGCCCTATGCAGCTTTTCCATCTGGCTGTTCCTGAGTTGTATCCTTCATAGTAAACTGGTAATGATCATAAGTAAGGTGCTTTCCTGAGTTCCATGAGTCACTCTAGCAAATTATCCAGCCTGAATGGGGGTAGTGAAAACCTCCAAATTAGTAGTTAGCCAGGCAGGAGTGTGAGTAGTCAAGGCCCTCCGTTTGAAGCTGGTGTCTCAAACAGGGGCGGTCTTGTGGGACTCAGCCCTTGATCTGCAGAGTCTGCACTAATTCTGGCAGTTAGCGTGAGAAGAGAATGGTTGGACACCCACTTGGTGTTGGAGTTGGTTTGGAAAAGACAATATTTGGCGTCAGAGAGGAAACCACACAGGCAGCTTTCAAGTTTCTCTGGTGCCACAGCCTTTGATTCCAACTAGCTTGCAGACACCACAGTTAACTTTCTTGTTACAGAAATGTGACCCAAAGGTCCAGGGGTCTCATCCTACCCATCAGAGGAGGAAGAGCACTGAGATGTGTGTCTGAGCTCTCCTGGGAGGGGAGACATCCACAGCGTTCCAGGAAGCCAGCCAAGGGCTGCTCCACATTCACTGTCTCACTGAGTCCTCATCAATCTTAAGACAGAGTTCTTGTTATTATTATAGGTATTATAACTGGAAAAGCTGAGGCTCAGAGAGGCTGAATAACTTAATATCGCACAGCTAGTCAATATGGAGCCAAGGATTTCTCAGGTCTTCCTGACTTCAGTTGATTAGGGATGTGGGGCCATTGATCTACTTTCTAAGGAGGATTTCCTTTGGCAAGACAGCTTTTGTGGTGTGTGTTGGGGGCCGGGAAGGGAGAGAGACAGAGAATGTATTGGCTGCCGTAGTTGGGTCCAAGTGGGAGGATGCTTTCAGTGGTTGCACACAAAGGAGATCTAATGCATGTAAGATTTTACCAGTTGTTGGTTTTTCTGCTTTTGGCAGACAATACTGGGGAGGCAATAACCATTTTTAGTTTCCCAAACAATTTGCCTGTACACAACCCACTGGGACTGCAAGATGCGTCTGTCCCAGGACTTGCACCATTTAGTGGACTCCTGTGTATGCTGCCCTTCTTCCTCCCTTCTGGACATGGCCTGTGAATGACTTGCCTCTTTGCAAATTTACCTGGGAGGATTTCTGGACCCCACCCACATTTCCCCATCAGAATTGACCCAGATTCCTGGGAGAGGTGGCTTGAAACTGCCAGCTGGATAGGGTGGCGTGAAAGGGCTTCTCTGCCCAGGACTTAGCAGGTGTACCAAGGAGCACTGTGGGTGTCTAGGGGCACAGACTGGGAGGACCCCCATTCTTCCCTAAGATGTGAGACCCCTGAGCTCAGAAGGCACAGCACCATAGGCCTTGTGGGGTCCTGTTCTCTTTTGGAATAGTGAGGAGTCAGTGGGAGTCTTTATTCCAACTTGCCAGTTATGCTGCTGCAGGTCTCATGCTTGCAGATGCTGTTTTCTACCATTGAGAACTTTTTCTACTGCATTGTATTAAAAATGCTTGCAGATGGGGTGCTACCCTGGACAGTTTTGCACATTTCTCTTAGGTATTAGCAGAGAGGGTCTCAGTGCTCTAAGAAATGAGACATTTTTCAAAGTCCACAGAAGCTGATTGGGCCAGGAGTGTGTCTAGCATGAGGGTTAGTTATCCTATATACAAGTCTTACCTGATGATAGCTTGTTGCAGCAAAGCCAACTGAAAACTTCATGGGAATAATGGCAATGCCTTTCTTCTTCCAATAATTCTTCTTATTGAACTCTTCTGCTTGCATTCTTCTGCTGTGAAAGGAAGACTTGTCCAGACATTCATTCCAGCATCTTATCAGGGTCTCGGGGTTGAATGCTTGATTGTAGATGGTTTTATCAACTGCTTTGTACATATTTTTCTCCCTAATCTGAAACAGGTGGGAAATTCAGTCAATAGTTACGGTAAGACAGAAACTGACAGCCAAATAGGGACTTGAAAGGCCTCTCCACTAAAGCACAAGCTGTAGAGAAGGGAAGACAGTGTGTTTTTTTTTGAATGGCACCTACTTTTGCAAAAATAATTGGGGTTATTTTTTACCTCTTCATCAGTGCCCCAGTTAGGGTCTCTCCCCACTTGAAGTGGAGGGTAGCAAGTAGAGACTAGTCCATGAAAAGCAGTGGGATAGAGGGGCCTAAGGAGGTAGATTTTTATTCTCTTTTTTTTCTGCAAGATTCAGAGGAAGGAGCAGAGCCGGTAGGCAGTACACTAAAGCAAGGGTTTATTGTCATAACTGAAGATTTGTTCTGCCAGGGAGGAATAGCATTGCGAATAATAGCAGATTCCCTCTAAGTCTTCCAAGTGCCTTTAGAATGTATGAGCAAATCTTTTAAACAGTTTCTTTGGGCCTGGTGTGGTGGCTTACACCTGTAATCCCAGCACTTGGAGAGACCAAGTGCTAGGATTAGGCGGGAGGATCACTGAAGCTCAGGAGTTCGAGACCAGCCTGGGCAACATAGTGAGACCTTATCTCTAAACTCTTGAAAGAAAGAAAGAAAAGAAGAAAGAAAGAAAGAAGAAGGAAGGAAGGAAGGAAGGAGGGAAGATAGTTTATTTGAATAGGAAGGAAGAAAGGAAGGAAGGAAGGAAAACAGTTTATTTGAATAAGGTGTGTTTTATGTTATATGTCCTGGGAACTTGCAACACTTGACAAAGGAGGAGAGCCTGCTGAGATAAGCAGACTTTTTTTTTTTTTTTTTTAAATCATCTCCATCTTATTTTAATTACAATAAAAGAATTATTATTATTGGCAACAACATTAGAGTAATACTATCTGGTATATTAAGCTAATATTTTAATGAATGTTAAATTATTTGATTCTTGCAGGAACTCTGTGAGGTGAGTCATTTATAGATAAGGAAACTGAACCACACAGAGATTGGCTCTCTTGCTCATGCTGTTCTACTTGCCTAGATCATATTTCCACCATCTGTGCCTATTATTCTTCAAGGCCTATCTCAAGTGCCATCTTCTCCAGAAAGTTCTTCCTGGTTCCCCTCTCCCATGCCAATGTGATGCCTTCCTTCTTTGGTACCCATTAAATATGGTACGGGACTTCTCTTAGGATAACTACTACCTTCTTTGTACAAAATATTAGGTGTTCATTTGTTTGTAGAAAGTACCCCGACAATCACAAACCCAGAATTCCTGCTGAATTTAGGGACAAATCAGTTTTAGGGACAATACACAGAGAGTTCTTACTGAAGCAGGGGGTCTATACTGGGGAAACAGGAGACAAAAATGGAAAAAGTAGAGTGGGCTCTGATTCGAATGTGTGAGGAGTGAAAGCAAGTTATTGACAATGATCTCAGTTCCAGAAGCTGCCTCTCTCTGGTCTAGCATACTGTACATCCTGTGCACCTCATGGTCTATTGTGAAAAATAATATTTTCAGAGGGTGTTCTTCTGGTGGTATTTCTCAAAAGTTTTCAAGTGCACCAGTAATTCCACTTCTGTAAATTTATCCTGCAGATATACTTACACAATAGGGCAAACATATAACTGGGTACATATGTGCCAAGATGTTCATTGCAACATCATTTTAATGGCCAAAATGACAACAACCATGATGTATATTAATAGTGGAGTGGCTAAATAAGTTATGGTACATTTATATTACATAGTACTATTCAGTCATGAAAAAGAACGAAGTAGACCATTCTACTGACATGGAAAGATGGCCATGGCATATTGTCCAGTAGAAGAAAGAAGGGGCAGAGTAATATGTATGCTATAGTCCCATTCTGGTAAATAACCATACCTGTGCACATATATATGTCAAGGTTTAGGTATGTGTGTATGAATACAAATGTGTGGCCAAAGATAGAAAAAGGAATAGAGTGATAAACATGGAATTGTTAACAATGATTATCCTTGACCAAGAGGGATGGGTGTGGAAAAAGCGGCATTCCCTTGTTTTGATTACTTCAGTGTGTTTTGAATTTTAAATAATTATTTTGGTAGAAATTAAAAAAAGAGATCTTTGCATAAGTAAGTAAAGAGTAAGATAGGGTGAGGTGAGATTTTTTAAGGTAGCTTTTAATTTACTTTGAATTCTGAGCCAGGGCTAATTCATGTGGTTCTTCTAGTGTGTTCCCTTGGGTCAAAGTAGCTGGGTTTCCCACTGGTCTGATTCACCAACAACTTTGGTTATGACCTTGGTTACAACCTTACCTTTTCTGGTGGAAGGCCACATTTGGCTGCCACAGCTGTGATGCAAGATTCTGTTACTAGGGCTCCTTGTGGGAAACCAAATCCACGAAAGGCCGTATTGGATGGTAAATTTGTCATGCATGCACAGCCCTGGAACCTGAGGTTGCGAATTTTATATGCATTTTCCAGCTTTAGTATTAGAAATTCTGTTACCTAAAAAGGGATATTCACATTTATCATTACTTTTTTTTTCATTTCTCTGAAAGTCAAGTGTAAAGTCAAACTGCTTGTGGAATTTACTACATTAGGAAATAAACTTGATGAAGAGTCATGTAGAAATTTGGCATTCTACTCATGATCCAGCATATTGCTGCTTTCTGGTGTACATACCAGCTCAGAGTCATCCAGCGTGCATCCTCCATTAATGAAGCACTCGATGTCTAGAGCTTTGATCCGCCTGTTGTTCATGAATCCTACCTGTCCCAAATGATGGATATTTACTGAGAGGTTCAAAATTTGCATGCCAATTGCCAGACCATAGCCCTGTTGCCCCATAGGGCAGGACAGAGGCCAGACCCAGCTCCCTGTTTGCTTTATGGTGTACCATGCCTTGCTTGACTGATGGAGACTTCTTCTGAGCTGAATTTTGCTGAGCTCTTTCCTTCCAACATGTGATTTTCTGGCTTCACAGTCAGCATGGAATTCTAAAGACCATGCTTGTCTCCTGGAATATAATTACCACCCTCTTCATTCTTATTCTTGGAAGATTCCCCTTCATTTTTTACTGACTTTCTTTCTGATTTAGTCTGTGGTTTCCTTCCTGGTGAAAAAGTCTCTGGGATTCCAAAATGTGTTGAAATAAATCACAGTGTGTCTTAATATGGGAAAGCCTCTGAAGCTGAGGTCCTTGAATGGATGCATGGGACTGCTCTCATTTCACTAGGTGGTGAAGGTGCTTTGTACATGCTTACCAGACCTAACAAATGTGAGCTTGTGCTGTTGTTACTGTTTGGGAAGAGCTTAAGGCAGCTTGGATTCTTTCAATGTCTCCACTCCCCTCCACCCACCCAGACCATTTTGTCTATACAGTCCACATTGAAAAGAAAAATCCCCACTCTCTATCTTAGTTCTACCAAAAGAGGATTGGCCCAGGTCCCTTTGCCTTTCTGAAAGCAAGGATAAATGGAAGGATCCATTTGACTATATAACTATAGGGTTAACATTATCTACTCCAGGAGAAAATATTGGATAACAAGCCACAGCACAGTTAGAAAAATCCGCAGATTCAGAACTTATGGTGATTGTGACAAATGGCTAAGCTGAAGTTTACCTTTGACTTTCTTGAAGAAAGGACTGCTAAACAAAATGGTACTATAAATAAGGTAGCAGAATCCTTAAACTATTTTATATAAACTTTTCCAAAATTTAGAGGGACCTATTTGCACATAAACACGTTATCCTAATTTACAAATAGTTCTGAATAACCAAGCAAAACTTTTGTTAGCTATGTCTGAACGGTATATATATATATATGAATTGAAATTATTTCTTACAAAAATAAAATAAAACTTGGATTTTTGTTTTTGTTTTTTTCTTTTTTGAGACGGAGTCTCGCTCTGTCACCTAGGCTGGAATGCAGTGGCGTGATATCTCGGTTTACTGCAACCTCTGCCTCCCAGGTTCAAGCCATTCTCCTGCCTGAGCCTCATGAGTAGCTGGGACTACAGGTGTGTGCCACCAGGCCCAGCTAACTTTTTATATTTTTAGTAGAGATGGGGTTTCACTACATTGGCCAGTCTGGTCTCAAACTCCTGACCTCAGGTGGTCCACCTACCTCAGCCTCCCAAAGTGCTGGGATTACAGGTGTGAGCCACCACACCTGACCAAAAAATAAAGTAAAACTTGGATTTTTCAAAAAAATCTATTTCCCTCTTTTTAGTTATACTTTATATTACTATAATTGCCAAAATATTAACAGCCTAGAATCTTCTTAAATATTAATACTAAAACCATCTCAAAACTGTGATAAGAGCACAACCATCACCACTCCTTCAATCTCAGCATGTGTCTCTACATTGCTCTTGGTCCTAGAAGGTAACAATATCTGTGACTTTTAATATCTGTACATTTTAAGGCAAATAAAAAGTTTAATCGACTATTAGAGAGGTTCTTCTTCTTTAATTATAAAAATCTCTAATGCCAATGGAAGAAATAAAATTATTCTGTGTTATGGAAAACCGTGGCTTTAGTAACACAGGGAAGATAATTGAAGACAATGACAAAATCAGATAGGAAATCTAACTATGTGTATGCTGCAAGCAGTTCCCACATAAAGCATGTTAGATATGACTTAGATTACATTAGAATGATTCTAACAGAATCAGTCACAAATTTGAAAAGTAGTATTGTAAGCTCAAGGCCAGCAAGCATTTTTAAGAGTGTTTACATTATAGCTACATAAAAATTCAGTGAATGCAGTTTGAAACAATTTTAAATTCACTACTTACTATATATTTTTTTCCTACATGCAAAGAGCTTTTGTGACACTATCATAACCACTTGGTAAAAACACTTGTAAAAAATTATTTTGCAGTTAAAATGGTCAAATTGTTTCCAAACATTTCTACTGAAAAATATTTGTTTAGTCAAGAAGGTTTGGCATAACAGTGTTTGTACCTTCTATCAGCGTGCGTTTGTTTTTGAGGAATCACTAAGGTAAAGCCTTATTCCTTCGAGTAGTGTTTTGATCATTATTTGAAATTGTATTTTTATCATTAAACTTCTTCACAGTTATTTACTAGATGTATTACAAGTTCCTGATAAAATGTTATGAATATTCAAATACACAGCATCATCATTTAATATTTCAGATGCTAAGCTTGTTTTTAGAATTTAGCAGAATCAAAGTGATAGGAAAGAACAAAGCCATTCAGATAAAATCAGATTATTTATTCCTGAGACAGGGTCTCACTCTGTCACCCAGGCTGGATTGCAGTGGCATGATCTTGGCTCACCGTACCCTCCAACTCCTGGGCTCACGGGATCCACCCACCTCAGCCTTCCAAGTAGCTGGGATTATAGGCATATGGCACCACACTCAACTAATTTTTGTATTTTTTTAGAGATAGGGTCTCGCCATGTTACCCAGGCTGGTCTTGGAACTCCTGTGCTCAGGTGATTTGCCTGCTTTGGCCTCCCAAAGTGGTAGGATTACAGGTGTGAGTCACAGCGCCCAGCTAAAATGAGGTATTTTAATACTTTCATCTTTAATACTCACTTTATATTTTCCAAATAATGGGTGCCTTCCTCCAGTTATTAACATATCATCTTCACGATCAAGGACAAGACGAATAGGATGACCAGTTCTAAAGAAAATAAATCTTAGTTTCTCCATCCATCTATTCATTCACCCATCCACTCATATTTATCCATCCCCTCATTTAACTATCTACCCACCCATCAGTGTATCTGCCTATTATCCATCCATCCACCATCCATCCTCCCACTCTTTATTCAACCACCCATCCATTTATCCAGCCATTCGTTTATCCCGTATAAATATATTAATATCATACAATATGCTAAACACTAATGTGAATTAATGTATGACTAAATCATCATTGTCTCTGTAGTGTATAACTCAATGGTGGGAGATCATTTAATGATCATTGGAGATTGTTAACAGTATTAATGTCACATGCAGTTACGTTGAATTCTATAACTTCAAGTTTGACCTTCACCCAGATCCAGCCATTTGCATTATCTCCACCACTAGTTACAAAAGAGAAAGAATGTGAACAGATAAATGCATACTTAACAGTACTGAGAAAACAAGGCCAAACACTCATCCTAGGATGTCTGGATTAGCATCTTCATTCTCACCCATGAATGCTACTATGTTGGCCAAGTTGGGTCCTCATGCAGGGAGGAGCCTCAGCTTTTCTGCATCTCCAGAACAGAGGCTTCTAGACTTTGGAGTGCTGAAGAATACTCTGGAGTGCTAGTGAAAATGCATATTCCCAGGTCTTTGTACTAGGATTTGGATCCAGTGGGTCAGGGAGGGGCTTCGGAATGCATTTTTCTCAGTGATGTTGATTCAGCTGTCTTCAGACAAATGTTGAAAACCACTATTCTAGTGCAGGGTTTCCTGGTCTTCTCTAATTGTGAGGACAATCTGGAGCATCAGAGAAATGCAGTTTCCGGGTCCATCCCCTGCTAATTCTGATTCAATGGTGTTGGGACGGGGAGGCAGAAATTTCTTTTTTGAGACAGGGTCTTGCTCTGCCACTCAAGCTGGAATGCAATAGTGGTATGAACACGGCTCACTGCAGCCTGACCTCCTGGGCTCAAGTGATCTTCCTGCCTTAGCCTTCTGAGTAGCTGGGACCACAGGCACATGCTACAATGCTCACCTGTTTTTTCTTTTTTCAAAAAATCTTTGTAGAGATGGGGATTTCACCATGTTTCCCAGGCTGCTCTTGAATTCCTGGGCTCAAGTGATTTTCCTGCCTCAGTACCCCCAAAGTGCAGGGATTATAGGCATCAGCCACCATGCCCAGCCAAGGCAGGAATTTCTATGACATCAGGCAACTCTTACTATTAGCTTTGGGAACATTATTCTGGGGATCATTTAATGCTTGGTCCTTGTGTACCAAGGTAGAGTTGTAACTTAAGGCACTGGTTGCCACACTTGGCTGCACAGTGGAACCACTGGGGAAGTTTTAAAATATACTGATGCCTGGGTCAGTAAGGGGAAGCCTAGGCATTGGGATTTAAATGTTGTCCAGATGATTCTAATATGCAGTCATGTTTGAAAAGTCTTAAAGGCACAACACCTGGGGGGAATTCAATGAACTGATTATCCTGTGCTAAGTCCCCAGTGGGTGTGAGTGGAGAGGAGTTAATTATGGGAAGAACTGGAGATAGGATTCAGATCCCACTTTTTCCCACTTCTCATTGAGGACTGAGACATATTTATTTCAGGACCTAGCTCTGAACTACAGGAGTTGTCAAATGAAGCAGGACGTGTGAACTTTGCATGTCCTTTGGGGCTCTGACAGAATACTTAGCCACAGAAAATGAACCATTAACAGAAAAAGCAGCACCAACTAAACACAAATCTGAGGCATGAACAGCAAAGGAGTGAGCCTTCTGCTGAGGTCAGCCTGGAAGCTGCCTTTGAGGATGAGTCATCTGTCCATTGAGCAGACTCTGAGGATGTAGCCCTTCCCAGGTGCAGGGAGGCAGAGGATGAAGAGCCTTTCTTTTCTTACCCCACCCTGTTCTTGGTCTGAGAGCAGAAAAGAAGAGTCAGGGAGCAGCCTCCCCGCAGCACTCCACTTGGGCAGGGTGACTGCCCCACCCCTCTACGGCTCACATTCCCTGAAGCTCAGGAGGTATTCAGCTAATAGTACCACTGCTCCTTTCAATAGCATATTAGCTATTCAGAGTCCTGTGTACATTTGACTTTTGCAATAACTCTAAAAGGGCTGGAGAGTAGGTATTATTTACATTTTGTAAAGAAACCGACAGGAGGCTGAATTGCCCAAGGACATACACGTGGTTATGACGGCAGCCCAGATGACTGTCAGCCACCGATTTGCCCCCAGCTCTGTGCATTTGATGCCATTCTGTATTCCCAAGCATCCCCAACCATACTTACTTGATAGCACCCACACCCGCAATCGCCCCGAATACAGCTGGCTTTCCTGTCTTCCCTCCAAAACCTCCACCCACTCGTTTTACATGACAGGTGATCCTGCTGATGGGGATGTTTAAAGTAGAGGACACTGTTTTCTGTAAAAGTGAGATAAGAGTGAAATGGCAAATAAGCTTTTGGTTTTTTGAGACAACATCACAGCAGAATTCATTCACGTACCATTGGTTAAAAAAAAAAAAAATGGAGACAGTCTGAATCTGTCTGGTGGGGCTGAGTTTAGTTTGTAAACACTGTTGATCTTCACAGAGCAGCCCTTCTAGCAGAAAAATCGTATTTTTCCAGAAGGGAAACTGCCAGAGCCCTGGATTCCTGTGAGAAGCTGGGTTCCTAGTCAAATGCCTAGTCCTAAAGTCCCAAGGAGGTGAAAGGCGGCAAACTCCTGAAAACCTACCAAGGAGATGATGTGTTTGCAGCTAAAACCTAGAGTACTTTGTGACTGGGGAAATTAAAATGTACTAGAAAGTGATGTGTTGACTCCAAAGGTTATCTGTAAAGATTATTTTAGAGAAAAATCAAGTACAGAAATAATTTAGTGGTGTCACCCTATCACAGAGTTCATCTAAGCATGATGCAAATGAACATACTCTTGAAACCTAAAGTTACTGTGACTATTTTTTAATTTGCTTGAAAAGACAAAAAATAAAAACAAAATTCTGAGGTCTCAGCTGCATTGATGTCTGATGTCTAATGCTTGGATTTCAGATTCCTGCAGGTAAAATGGCCAGCAACTATGAGGCTGTAGGATTGACCGCCATCATGGAATTCGGAAGGCGGGGGTGTGGGTGTTATCCTGGACCTCACCTGCACGTGGGCTGGGTCCTGTGTGGATACATAAATGTCCAGTTCTTTGTCCTCTGTCTTTGGAATAACAAGCACTCTTTGTGTTTCCATGTAAAAATGTTCCTGTCCTCCAACATGGACCTCTCCTGTTAAGTATAAGCACAGAAAAACTCCTGACGGTGTGTGCTGGTGGGAAGCCACTGTCTTGGAGAATGCAAAAGCAAGTAAGATGCGGACTGACTGGCCTGGATTTTTTTTTTTCTGAGACGGAGTCTTGCTCTGTCACCCAGGCTGGAGTGCAGTGGCACAATCTCAGCTCACTGCAACCTCTGCCTCCCAGGTTCAAGTGACTCTCCTGCCTCAGCCTCCTGAGTAGCAGGGACTACAGTGTCTGCCACCACGCCCAGCTAATTTTTGTATTTTTAGTAGAGACGGGGTTTCACCATGTTGGCCAACTTGGTTGGTCTCAAACTCCTGACCTCAGATGATCCACTTGCTTTGGACTCCCAAAGTGTTGGGATTACAGGCGTGAGCCACTGCGCCCCGCCTGGCTGGCCTGAATTTATCCTGATGAAGGAACCAGGCATTTGTCCTGTGGCAATCTGTTTCAGAGACTAGTTCTGAATACGTAACAAATTAAAAGTGGCAAGTTTTATTCCTTTGTTCCTTACTCTGCCCAAACCAAAATCTTAGGGATTTTTCCTCCATTTAGTCTATTGCTCCCTACCCCCCACCACCCCAAAACAATGTGTGTGTGTGTGTGTGTGTGAGCACGCATGTGCACGCGCGCGTACACACACACACACACACACACACACACACAGTTTGAAAGGAAGAGATGTAAGAGAGGTTTGGCAAAGCACCAAGACTTCAGAGGTTGGACTTTCTGAGGGGAAATCATATGCTTTTGATAGCTGCTTCAGAATAGAGCCAGGCAGTCTATTAACTATCCCCTGCAGCTTATCTTCAACAATTTGGTCGACTTTTTCAAATGCCTCCTCAACGTTTCCTTGTTCAAGCTTTTTTTCAGGGCACAGGAATGAATTGTGATTTATGGCATCCTAAATGGCAGGAAAAAAAAAAGCACAAAAGTCAGTCCTTCTGACTTTTCCTTCCACTGGTAGTTTTTTCCTGCAACCCAATACACTCTGGAAAATCACTGTCTGCCGGGACAGATGAAAGGTGTCAAACAAGCAAGGGAATATTAGAGCAGTAGGCTTGCTGCAGAGATGAGGAGTCCGAGGAAAGTTCTTCCAGATTTGCAGAAAAAAACAGCAAGAAGGATTAGCGAAACCTTCTGAAGGAAGCTATGTTCAGAAATGAGGGCTGGGGACACTCTGATGATCCCCGATGATAAATACTAATTTCTTATTTAAATGTGACTCTCCAGGGAACATGAGATAAGTCAAATGCATGATGGGTGAGGTTTGGGAACCTGCTTTTTTTTTTTAAACTTGAAGAAAAACACTGTGTTAGACTAGTTAGGTAGCTCAGGTGCACGAACCTCTCACTCAGGAATCTGAAAAGTACAGAGGCTGTCTTGAGGGGGAAGACACAAGTTGTTACACATCTCTGGGGCGGGAAAGCCCAGTACATATTGTATTAGGTTGCTGCAAAAGTAATTGCAGTTTTTGCTGTAAAAGTTTGCAATTACTTTTGTACCAACCTAGTAGAAAGTTTGTTCCTTTCTTTGAGTATTTGGCATCATCTCATGAGGGCTTTTCTAGCTCGTTGTTCTATGTTTTGTTTTTTTTTTTCTTTTTCCTGACAATAGCATGAACTGACTTACATAAAGGCTGGTTCTGTAGACTGACCTACTGACAGCAGATCCTTGTTTAACCTTTAGAACCAAGATATTTTTCCATACTTCCGAATGACACCTGTCTCCTGCCTTCTTGACTCTGATGGCCTCAGACGCTACAGCCTTTCTTGCTGATGATTCTCCTGGGAGCAGCTAATGTTGACGGAGAGCTTGCTTTGTGCTAAGCACTGTGGAATAACAGTGTATGTACATGTATCCTCACGTTCCTTCTGTTATGATCTCTGTTTCCTAGCTGAGGAAACTGGGCTTAGAGGGTTAAAAGAACTTTCTCAAAGTCACGCTGTAAATGAGTGATAAAGGCAGTTTTCAAGCCCAGGCTAAGTTTTCAGAAACATCTTACCTAATGATAAACTCTTGATTTTTTCAAAGTAGCAGACAATGAACAATATAGCTGAATTTTTTTATTTTCTGTTATACTAAGATCTCAGAAGCCATCCTGGTACATGTGAAAGTATGTTTATTGCCATATGTAAATGTGTCATAAGACAGTATAATCTTTTTTTTTTTTTTTTTTTGAGATGGAGTCTTGTTCTTTCACTCAGGCTGGAGTGCAGTGTCGTGATCTTGGCTCACAGCAATCTCTGCCTCCCAGATTCAAGCGATTCTCGTGCCTCAGCCTCCTGAGTAGCTGGGATTACAGGTGTGCATCATCACACCCAGCTAATTTTTGTATTTTTAGTAGACACGGGGTTTGAACATGTTGGTCAGGCTGATCTTGAACTCCTGACCTCAAGTGATCTGCCTGCCTCGACCTCCCAAAGTGCTGGGATCACAGGCATGAACCACCGTGCCCAGCCAAGATAGTATAATCTTGTTATCACAGAAGCTATATTGGGTGAGTGCTAACCATGTGCAAGGTACTGTTCTAAGTGCTTTACACCTATTAACTCATTTTATGAAAAACCAATGAGATACATATTATTACTACCCTCATTTTACAGATGAGGAACCCATAGCACAGAGAGGTTAAGTAACTTACCTAAGGCCATGCAGCTAGTAAGTTGTACAGCCAGTATTCAAATCTGGCAGTTTGGTTCTAGGACCTGTGTCTATAACCGTGACCCTATGCTGCCTCTGATCTATAAAGTCATATAAATAGATGAATAGATGGATGAAGCACTATTGATATCATATATATGACAATTTTATGACATGTGGAGGATGTTTTTGCTGACTCTGGACAGTCCTGTTCTGAGGGAACTCTAAATCCCTACCCATTCTGAATTCTAGAATAGTTCATGGGTGTGTCCTCTGGGTGCCGTTTCCCCCTTGAGGAAAGTGGGGTTAGAAAAGAAATTTCAATTCTTTCTTTTTTTTTTTTTAAGAGATGGGGTTTCACCATGTTGTCCAGGCTGGTCTTGAACTCCTGAGCTCAGACAATCGGCCAGCCTCGGCCTCCCAAAGTGCTAGGATTACAGGTGTGAGCCACCGTGCCCGGCCGCCTTCTCTCTTTTCTCTCTTTCCCTCCCTCCCTCCCTCCCTTCTTTCTTCTTTTTTCCTCTCTTCTTTCTCTCTTTCCTTTTTCTTACTGATTTTATGCAAAGGGCTGGCATTCTGATTGTTCTTTTTTCAGTTTAATCCTTGTTTTAATACAGTTTTCAAGCTAAAAAAAAAAATTTCAGAAACTGTTAGGATTCTAGTTCAACCCAGGGAAGGGGAATAAGCCAAGAAAATGGCCTGGGTTTCTTGCAAAATTGGCAAATGGGAATTTGGAACACAGTTGATTTGGCTTAGGAAGATCAAGAAACGTGTGTTTTTTTAACGCTTTAAATACTGAGCAATTTGTACCGTTTAGCTACATTTTAAAATGTCCCAGCGGTTCACGAAAGCCTTTGAAGCCATTTGATGTTCTGTCAAAGCACACAAACAAGTAAGCTTTTCTCAAGTCAATGACTCTGAACCTGTCCCTCACTGAATCAACCTGCAAGCCCCAGTCCACACCTGAATTGTCTATCCTCACTCCATTATCTTCCCTGAAATACCATTTGAATATCATTAACTAGACTCGGAAACGAGAGTGAAGTTTCTGTGGAATTCCATCATCAAGTTCCACTGCATTTGGGCTCCACCTTGAAAACATTACCATTCCCAGTATGCATCCTCACCTTCCTCCTCAAGTAATAGCCTCTGACTTATAGTGATTATCTGGCCACCTGGAATAAAATCCACATTTCCCAGCTCCCCTTGCAATTAAGTGTGGCACGTGACCAGGTTTCAAACAAAGAGGTGGGGGAAGGCAAGAATCAATGTGCATGCCTCCATGTAAAGACTGGGAAGTATCCTTAAAGGGAGGGGGCACGCCCTTCTTCATTACCTTATTCTCTTGGCTGTCTGGGATGTGGATGTAATGGCTAGAGCTTCTGTAACCATTGGGGACCAGATGTGACCTCCAGGAAGCAATGCATGATGGAGTGACTAGATAGAAGAAGGCTGGATCCCGGCACTTTGGGAGGCCAAAGCGGGCTGATCACGAGGTCAAGAGATCGAGACCATCTTGGCCAACATGGTGAAACCCTGTCTTTACTAAAAATACAAAAAATTAGATGGGCGTGGTGGCGCACACCTGTAGTCCCAGCTACTCGGAGGCTGAGGCAGGAGAATTGCTTGAACCCGGGAGGCGGAAGTTGCAGTGAGCCGAGGTCATGCCACTGCACTCCAGTCTGGCGCCTGGTGATGGAGTGAGACTCTGTCTCAAAAAAAAAAATTAAAAAAAAAAATAAATAAATAAAAGAAGGCTGGATCCCAAACACATAGAATGCCATATAAGCCCTGGACTGCCCACTTCTAGACTTTTTGAATGTGAGAAACTTCTGTTTTTTCTGTTCCTTGGAGCCAAAGATAATTTCAACTCATACAAGTAATGTCTTCCAGAGACAGTTGATTTTTCCAGAGCAAACCAATGGCAAGAAAAAAAAAATTAGACCCTTCATTAAGATTTTTACAAAGTTACTTTTAATTCTACAAACTTAGGGAGAGACTGGCCAGCCCTGTTTACCTTGATGGTGAGGATTACAGGTTCCAGATCTTCATAGGTGATCTTTATCTTTTCAGTTGCTCGTTTTGCCTGCACATCTGTCTCTGCAACCACAGCACAGATGATCTGGCCCACGCAGATTACCTGTGGAAAGTACGCACACAAGGCAGATACAAAGTTCTGGGTGGCAATAGGCTTGGTTCAACCTTAGCAGTGGCTGGTGTCTTAGATGTCTTGTTTAGCAATAGTAACCACATGGGAGTCACATTCAACTACACCCGCTTGGCTAAAAATTAAACAAAATATATATATTTTGAGACAGAATCTTGTTCTGTTGTCCAGACTGGAGTGCAATGTTGCCATCTTGGCTCACTGCAGCCTCTGCTTTCTGGTTTCAAACGATTCTCTTGCCTCAGCCTCCTGAGTAGCTGGGATTACAGGTGCATGTCACCTGCATGGCTAATTTTTGTATTTGTAGTAGAGATGGGGTTTCATCATGTTGGCCAGGCTGGTCTCGAATTCCTGGACTCAAGTGATCCATTTGCCTCAGCCTCCCAAAGTGCTGGGAATACTGTAGAGGCGTGAGCCACCACGCCTGACTAAAAAATATTTTTGATAAAAAATAATTTAAATAATACAGACAGTTCCATTGGCATGTAACTCAGTGACTGTAAGCCTCAGAGTGAACGTGCAGTTGGCCGTCACCTGAATCCACCATGTCTTCCATTCAGCTTGGTTGACACGTCACCTTCATGATATTTTAGAGTCTAAAGATAAAGTTTTTGTATATTGTGGCTCCTGTTGTGGACTGACTTGTGTCCCGAAAAATTCATACGGACTCAAGATCACACAGTGGCAGAACTAGGACTTGTTGCTTCTTTTCTGTAATACATTTCCTTTTACTATGTTATTTCCTGACTCCACACTAGTAGGGCTGAATAAAGACAGGGTAGAGAGGTGCCAGGAGGCTCGCTTAGTACTTCCACCTCCCAAAGGCAGGAAGAGCCAGGAGCTGGACAGCTCCAGGAGGGGTACCTTGCTGATTGTTCACACAGAATCACCTGGGAGAGCATGTCCTAGACATACCTCATCTACAGCCAGCAATTTGTCATTTTCAGCGCCATTGATGCCTGGAATGTCTTCAGCTGTTATCACATCAATGACCCCAGGTAGTTCAAGGGCCTTGGACACATCAATTGATCTAAACAAAGAGATATTTAAGAAGTAGAAATCATGCTGGATGGAATGGGGCAAGCCTATAATCTCAGGATTTGGGTGGCCAAGAAGGGAGAGATTGCTTGATGCCAGGAATTTGAGACCAGCCTGGGCAACATGGCAAGACTCTGTCTCAATAAAAATTGTTTTAAAAATTAGCCAGGTGTGGTGGCACATGCCTGAAGTCCCACTACTCAGGAGGCTGAGGTGGGAGGATGGCTTGAGCCAAGGAGTTCAAGGCTGTGGTGAGCTACGATGATGCCTCTGCCCTGCAGCCTGGTTGACAGAGCCAGACTCTGTGTCTAAATTAAAAAAGGGGGGAAGTAGAAATCAGCAAGCTTTGAGGTCCCCAAATTTGAGGGAGGGATAAACATGGTTGAAAATTGGAATATACGACAACAAATCCAGCTTAGGCCCTTACCAATCGGAAGGGACCTGCCAAGGAGTAGGGTCTAAGAGAACCCCCACTGGGCCAGGAAACAACACTTTAGCTGTCGTGGGGTGGGAGGTGGAGAAGGGATAGTGTGGTGATGCCAAGAGCTGTCCTTGAAGGTTGGGACAGAGGCCACTCACCCTTGGGCATGAAGTGGGTATTTTACCTCCACCTGAATACCAGCTCTCTATCAGGGTTTTGCCTTTGAGTCATGCCTGACGCTGCAGCAGGGAGCTGAGGTTTTCTGAGATTAGGAGGGAAACAAAGGGCTCGTAACTGTGGGTTTTTTTTTTTTTTTTTTTTGAGACAGAGTCTCACTTTGTCACCCACACTAGAGTGCAGTGGTGAGATGTTGGTTCACTGCAACCCCTGCTTCCAAGCTCAAGCGATTCTCCTGCCTCAGCCTCCTGAGTAGCTGGGATTGCAGGTGCATTCTACTACATCCAGCTAATTTTTGTGTTTTCAGTAGATACAGGGTTTCACCATGTTTGTCAGGCTGGTCTTGAACTCCTACCCTCAGGTGATCCACCCACCTTGGCCTCCCAAAGTTCTGGGATCACAGGCTTGAGCCACTGGGCCTGGCCGGTGATTTTTATTCTCTCTCCATGATACTCATTTCTAGATGCTCTCCCTCCCTCCTGGAGACAATCTTTTCTTTATTCTTTCCGTTTTAGGTTCTTTAGTTTCAGGACATGGCAAGAGCATAGGCGCATTCCTCTGAGGGGATCCCCAGGGGTGCTTTTAAAAGGTTCTTGAAAGCTCTTTGTTTACTTACCTGATTTTTGCATGAGCCCTGCTACTAGTCATCAAAGCCATGAAAAGTTCTTTATCCACCATAGGAATGTCATCACAAAAAATGGCTTCCCCAGTGGCATGTTTAAGACCTGACAGGTGCATGATGGGGCGTCCAACTGGGTCTTGGAGAGGCTGGTGAGGATCCACACTCTACAGAGGAAGACAGGAGTTGCCCAAGAAGCCTTTAATTTTCAGGAGTGGCCTCGCCTATCACCAACACTCATGAGCTAGGATTGAGAAACTGGACGGTCACCCTCGGGTGACAAACACTGGGGTGGGTCAGATGATGAGTGACACATTAATGATGCCAGTAGAACAGCGAATTGTCATTTCAGTTATGTGGCAATAAATGGCGAAGTAGGTGAAGGGGCACCCCAGCTTCTCCTTCTGGCATCTTCTTTTCCCTAGTGGTACTCTGTACCCCTCTTCAGGCATTCAGGGGTCTTGCCGTCCTGCCTCCTCACCTTTCCAATGATCAACCTGTCCACAGCTACTGTCCTCATGAGGATGGGGCCTAAAGTGATACAGTTTTCAAGGTAGGATGCCAAAATCCAAGCCAGAAGGCCAAGTATGGACTTGACTGGGGCCCCTGGCACAGGGTTTTGGGGATGGCAACAGAGTCCCCCCCCCATCCAGAATAAGGTGTCCTGGCTGCCCTTGGGAGTGGCATGAAAACATCACTAGGCTATAAGGAGATGGAGAAAGTGTTTGTTCTGGAGCTCCTTTCAGGGAAGCTCTGCGTGTGTGTGTGTGCGTGTGTGTGTGTGTGTGTGTGTGTGTGTGTGTGTAGGTGGTGTGGGAGAGGGGTCATGATGTAGCAAGAATCCATAATTTCTAAACTGTCCTCCCAGAAGGGCGAGTTCAGTCACTTGCAGGGCTCTTGTTTGCTGACTGGAGATTAAACATTTGCTATCAGGGATGGGGGGCTGAACTTTCTGGCTCAGCTGCTTTTCTGAGTAAATATCAAACAAATGCCCAAAAAATATCACTTTGAAGAGACTATAATGATTAGACTGTAGATTAGTCAGTCAGTTCAGCCTTGAGTTCATCTAGCGGCAGCTTGGGCCTGACCTCACATTCCAGTGTCTCCCTGACACGGACTTAGCTGGCAATGACTAGAATGTCAGACCTGAAAACCACAGCTCTGAAAAGCTTGCTGGCTCAGCACAGCTCTAGTTTGCAGGTTTCAGTTTAATCAAACTCACTGACCTGGTACGTTTGGACTCCCTGGGGTATTGTGACTGGGAAATCTTCTAGAGCACTTAGGAATCGTTCTGAAATTTCAGAATAACGGCGGTCCTGAAAGATGATTCAAAACAATAAGGACAAGACAGTTAAGTACAGTTAAACTGGGCTTTGGTTTATGTGAAAGTGACTTGGCTAATGTATCTGGCATAGTCTGCATACTACCTGCCCTGGCTTCATGTTTTATGAATGTTTCTTGTTCCCCTCGTCCCTCCACATAATGAGGATCTAGACTGACTGCTTGGAATCTGAACCTCAAGCCACTCTGAGGAGGGAGAGGCCTGCCAGCGAGCGGGGGCAGAGGCAGGAGGAGAAGCAAGGAAAATGGGCTAGATAAGCCATCCCAGAATAAGCAGGCATCCATTGCACACAAAAGGACTCAAAGCCAGATTGCTTTTCTCAGGAACTCAACTCTCCTGGGAGAGCAGTAGAAGTGAGGAGGCTGCTATGGGTGTCACTGAAACTTGTCAAGTGTCTTGATTCAGAAATTAAATGGCAGCAAGGATTATCCTGGTGAGTATGGTTGGTGAGGGTCTTCATCTGAGTCCATGAAAATCAGATCCCTTAGAACAGTGCGCTGCTGGTGCGAGGTGTGGTTGGGAATAAGAAGTACAAGGTAGGGTGAGAATTGTAATCATGGTCAGGGAAGGGGTGGAGAGAGACAAAGAGAGAGAAATAATATGCTTTGCTTTGCTTAGCTTATTCTAAAAGTTTACAATCAGAAAAATCTAGAAAGTTATTTAAATATTAGCATATACATCAGTTTTTGGTCTTTTTCTTTTTTGATACAGGCTCTTGCTCTGTCTCTTAGGCTAGAGTGCAGTGGTATAAACATGGCTCACTGCAGCCTCAACCTTCCAGGCTCAAGAGATCCTTCTACCTCAGCCTCCAAGTAGCTGAGTCTACAGACATGTGCCACTACACCCAGCTAATTTTTCTATTTCTTGTAAAGATGTGTAAAGATGGGGTTCTCCTATGTTGCCCAGAATGGTCTCTAACTACTGGACCCAAGCCTGCCTTGGCCTCCCAAAGTGCTGGGATTACAGGTGTGAGCCATGATGCCTGGGCAGTTTTGGTTGTTTTGAAAAATAAAATTTTATTTTATATTTCATATTGAACCAGAAAAATAAAGAATAGGCAAAATGAATCTCTAGTGCCACCAAAGTGATTAGTGGTTGCCCGGGCCAGGTGTAAGATGGTGACACAAAGGGGAATAGGACATTTTTTGGGATAATGGAAAATTTGACATGGTAGCTACACAGATGTGAGAATTAGAAAAATTCCTTTTTAAAGTTTCCTTTTTTGTTAAAGAATAAATCATAAGTGTGCTAATAACTCTTTGGGAATCCCTCTCCTATGTAGCTGTTAGACATGCCATGCTTACAGGCATGTAGTAAGCATGGCATGTAGTACATTCTATGTCCTTGTACTTTAACCAAGATATCTGTACCAGACGTGCTCACAGGCGTGTCCCAGCTCTCCACTGCTTTTACCTGTTTAGAAAAGTTTTACGTTGTTAACCAATCAGGTTTTAGATTGTGGGGTCTGGCTCCAGCCAATGGAGATCAGACACAGCAGTAAGGACGACCCCAAATGCGTAAGGGATGTGTCTGTTTTCTTTTGTTCTTTGTACTCTTGTGGCAAAATGGCTAGCAAGAGTACCCTTCCTGCAGTCCAGAAAGTAAAAATTGCATTGCTGAAAAAATCTTTTGTCTCAGTGCTAATTTTTCTTTGTGACACCGAGCATGTATTTCCAACAACAGATTTGTCAACATTCACTGAATTAAAATAGGTGCATTTTATGATGTGTAAATTACACTTCAATAAAGCTGATTTTAAAAGAAAAAAATTGCACACTGGCAACAGGGACCCCACAGTGTTTCAATGTCCAGGGCATGCAGTCAACATTTGCAGACTGCAGAGTCTGGCATCATGAGCCTCACCCTTCCAGGTTGGATCCCAGGAGGAGGGCCGGCTGGGAACAGACAAGGCCTGAATAGAGCAGGTGACAGGTAATGGAGCAGGCTTTGCATGAGACAGTTTGCCAAAGTGGTGGGAAAGCTGTGAGCTTATGGGTGCAAGGAACACATAAGAGCCAGACGCTACCGGCCAAACTGTGTCTGTTCTAAATGTCTATGTTGAAGTTCCAGTACTCCAGCCCCATTTCTTCAGAATGTGGCCTTATCCAAATAAGGAAGGGCCTTTACTATGGAGGTAATCAAGTTAAAATGAGGTAGTTGGGACGGGCCCTAATCCCATATGACTGATGTCCTTGTGAGAAGGGGAAATTTGGACACAGATGTGCCACAGGAGAACTTCACGTAAAGGCAGAGATCAGGATGATGCTTCTAAAAGCCAAGGAGTGCCCAAGATTGCCAGCAAACCAGCAGGAGCTAGGGGAGAGGCAGGGGGCAGTCTCCTGCACAGCCCTTAGAGGGAACCAGGCCTGCTGACGCCTTGGTTTAGGACTTCCAGCCTCCAGAGCTGCGAGGGAACATGTTTCCACTGTTCAGGCCACCTAGGCTGTGGTACTTTGTTTCAGTAGCCCCAGCCAGTGAATACACAAGAACACCCGGAGGCAGAGAATAACTTCACCAGCTTCTTCAGTTCCTGCAGAACTTCTAGGTAGAATTTGAAGAGGAAGCTGACGACTAGGGTCCTCTTGAATTCCACCCGGCCACCTGGGGCTGAGCCTGGGAGTGAGACTTCATCCAGCAGCAGCCTGCAAGCCTCATCCAGCATCAGCTCATTCCAGCGCCTGGGAGGGTCAGAGGCAGGAGGGAATTGTTTAAACGGCAGTCTCAGTCACATGGCATGTGCTAGATATTGGATGATGACCTCTTAGAGATCCCAGAGTTTTTTCTGGAAACTCAGAAATCACATAATCAAGCTGCTTATGGGAACCAAGGCCTGGGGAAGCTGCATCGGGTGACCCAAGGGTCATGGCAGGGTGAGAATGGGACCTGTTCCATTGCAACTTGACCATGAACACATTCCAGAGGCAGACATGCTAGAACCAGGTATTACATAAGCAGACCAGGCCGGGCATGGTGTAATCCCAGCACTTTGGGAGACTGAGGTGGCTGGATTGCTTGAGCCCAGGAGTTTGAGACCAGCTTGGGCAACATGGTAGAACACGTCTGTACTAAAAACACAAAAATTAGTCTTGCTCTGTCACCTAGGTTGGAGTGCAGTGGCACGATCATTACTCACTGCCGCCTCCACTTCCAGGGTTCAAGTGATCCTCTTGTCTCAGCCTCCTGAGTAGCTGGGACCAGAGGTGCATGCTACCATGCTCAGCTAAATAATTTTTAATTTTTGTAGAGATGGGGTCGTCTCATTTTGTTGCCCAGGCTGGTTTTGACCTCCTAAACTCAAGCAGTCCTCCTACCTTGGCCTCCCACATTGCTGGGATTATAGGCATGAGCCATGGCACCAGGCTGGCTAGGCTGTTGATCTGTGTAAGAGAACGAGGGCAGATGGGAAAAAATTGCCTGCTGGCTGAACTCAGGCCAGGCCATTTTTGTTGTATACCTCATCCAAAGAGTGGCATCCAATTAATCAAAGCCAAATAAGGTTTAATTCATTCAGCAAAATGACAGAAAGAACAAGCAATGATTTTCATGTAAGAGTTTCCATCTTCCCAGGGCTTTACTGACGCTTGCCAGAGCCAGATCTCCACTCATTTCATTTAACAGCAAGCTTCCCCCTCAGGGTTCGGGCTCTTGGCTTACCTCCCGAGGAGCTGCTGGCAGGATCTGTGTGCACTGATGGTGGCAGGCCCCACTCCTCCATAGGCGATGTGCAGGTCCTCAATGCTGTCTGTGCCTCCTTTGAAAAGGACTCGCATGCCAGCATTCACGTGGGGCAAGGCATTCTGCTGGCACTGAGCCTGTCGGAAGGCGGACACAAATTCCCACTGTGGAGACAAAAACCATTTGGGGTTATCTGATATGTCAAAACTAAGAACGTGGTTTATGCTTCTTGGTGCCACTAATTAATCACTTAGACTCAGTCTAACAAGACACCATGGACAGTTGGCACAATTAGAGGACACCTTGGCTTCTTTCTCGTTCAAAGTGAGAATAAAGTCTCCCTAAGGTCCACTCTCAAGGCTTTGGACGCCCTCAAGGAACAGGGACCACCGCACACCCTCCCTCGGAGGCCAGGATGCTGTGGAAACTTGCCCCTGGATACCTGTTCACGTGCTCGCATTTCCAGGGCTCATTCCCTCCAGTCTTCAGAACATTTTCCCCATGATGGTGGAGGAGCCCTCCTAATACAGGGGCTTTTAAAGGTGATTTGCTAAAAGTACAAAGGAGACCCACCACATTGCTTGGCTTGCAAAAACAATCGCTTTTCCACTTGGCAAAGCACAAAAGGGAGCGAAGCAAAGCTTTCCAATAGCATGTAGGGAATCTTGTCGCAGGAGGAAGAGTCAAGAGGTGATGGCTGCCCCAGCTGACCCCTTGGCACCATGACCTTTGGTGAACCAAGGTGGGGCCCACGAAGGTAGCCTGTGCCCCTTTGTGTATTTCCATTTGTGCCGCCACCAAGGGTGCACATGTTTGAGTCTTGTTTTTCCGTCTGCTGCCTTTTCATGGATTTAAATGGGAACACATTTCAAAGTTTCCATTCCAAAGGAAAAACTAACAAAGATCACACATGGCTGAAAGCATAACTTATGACTCCCTTCGTAAACGGGCTGCCCCCAGCTTTTGGTGCCACTAATTAATCACATAGACACAATCTAACAAGACACCTGGCACAGTCAGTGCTGTGCTTGTTGGAATGTAGGTATGATCGTGGGAGGTAGGGTGCTCCAAAGGAGCCCCCCACTGTTGATCTCTGCCTGGTCCCCTCCCTGCTGCTGAGCCAGCAAGCTGATCTATTGCCCTTGCTGGAGCTGGGGCCATGCTCCAGGTGGAGATGGCTCTGGCTGAGTTGGGAAAGCAGAGACCTTCAGCCAACGGTAACGACCAACGCCCCTGTAGAAGAACAGTACTACTGTAGCAGAAGGCCCCCGATGGGGAGCGGGCCATCCTCATTTCTGGTTCCCCAGAGTCTTGGCTGCTCCTCTCTGGGACTTTGGGGGCTGAGCTGGTGTGTGTGTGTGTGTGTGTGTGTGTGTGTGTGTGAGCTGGTGTGTGTGTGTGTGTGTGTGTGTGTGTGTGTGTTGCATTGCCTCTCTCTGGGAAGACTATCTGCTTGGATTCAAGTACCGCTCTGGCAGCGGCACAGGGAGCAGGCAGTGAGGATAGAGGGTCAACTCTATAACCGGCTGGGTAGCCATATCAGCCGCAGGGATTCTGAGTTAGCAAACATCTAGAGGCCCCCATGCTCCCATGAGCTATTGGCCTGAGTGGGTGTGGGGCAGCTAAGCCCTAGCCCCCATCTCCCTGTGGGTCAGTTAGAGACGCTCCATGCCACAGCTAGAGAGCTTGAACTTGTGGACATGAGGGGCATGGCAGTGCGACCACGGGCCCTCAGCAGGCTCTACCCTGCAGCTAAAACAACAGCCCCACACCCACACCCAGAGCTGCCTGCTCTTGGCTGTCGGAGGGCCTTGGTGCCGGCCCAATCCGCAGTTGGACAGGAAACAGGTTTGCAGGGCAGAGTTATTTTCTTTCCATCTGTTTTTAGATTTCTAAAGATGACTGGACTCTGTTATGAAAAAGGAAAAACCACCCTCAAAAGCAACCAGCGGAATTCTGACCTTTTGAGAGTGCGGGATATGCACAGATTCCAAAATTTCCTCTGGCTCAATGTCTGCACTTGCCAACCCAGCAAGAAAATGTTCATTTAGAGGAATCTGCCGCGTGCCTTCTGTGGAAGAGAATATTTCTGCACAGTCACAACAAGGAGAGCAAGATTATTCTGTTCTTTTAAATGTCAGCAGTGGAGAAGGAAAGGCCAGCTTCCTCTGCACAGAGCAAGGCAGAGGTCTGAGTCCATGGTAAAGTCATAGGGTCCCCTTATGGGGTCCCAGGCAGTGGTACCTTTATGACATTACTATTCTCTCATCAGTATATGGGCCATGTGAACTGGGGTCTCCTCTGCTTCGAAGGCTTGCTGGGCTTGTGGTTAACTAAATAGAACCTGTTCAGCGCATATGATCACTTAAGTACACTTGTTAAGTCAACAACTTTAAGCCAACACATGGTTTGTTTGTACTTTTAACTATTCAATTCAGTTCAAACCACTGACTTGGCCTTTTGTTCTTCCTGCTATTTTCAGCTCTCCTGAGACAGACACTTACACCTTTAAAACGAAGTGAAAAATTCCAAAACCTCTTTCTAGCCCAGTTGTCCCCGCTTAGTGACCACAGCTGTGCCCTCTGGCCCACAGGAGTGCAGTGAGGAGATCAAACTACGGGCTGGGGACTGTGACGTGGGTTTGATCCCTGGCACAGTGAGTGCTGTGCTGGTTGGAATGTAGGTATGCTCCTGAGGAGGCAGGGGTGCCCCAAAGGAGGCTCCCATGGCGGATCTCTGCCTGGCCCCTCCCTGCTGCTGGGCCAGTGAGCTGATCTACTGCCTTTGCTGGAGCCAGGGCTGTGCTCTGGGTGGAGATGGCTCTAGCTGAGCTGGGAAAGCAGAGACCTTCAGCCAACAGTAATGACCAACACCCCAGCACAGCCTGGCATGTAGTTGCTTCCAGTCAAGGGGGTGTTAATATCCGGGTGGCAGGTGGGGGCAGTGTGAGTGTGCTGGGTGCTTGCGGAGATGAAAGGGAGATTTAGTGGGCAGCCAGCCTAAGGGACCGTTCCTGTTCCTCTCACCTAGCAATTAAAATTAATCACTGCCTACCCCTTCCCCAAGGGACTCAACAACGACCTGTGTGGATGTCCACTGTGTGTCCTCACCAGCTTGTGGCTTCTTACACAGCAACTGGGGGGCGAGGAGGCAACTTCGAGAGCACTGTGGAGAGGCCTCGGACTGTGTGATGGTGGAGGGAGCCCGAGATGAGGAGGAGGGAGCAGGGAGCAGTCCCTCGGCCCACAGGGAGGGCACGCGCTACAACCTCACCCTCAGCTTAGCCTCTGCACGTCACCTCTGGTGTTTACTGGTCAAGCAAGACACGTGGATGAACATGTGAGCTCACTGTGTGGTCCCAGGTTGTGTGTGCGCGTGTGTGGTGTCAGAAGGGAACACCAGCTGCCCTTTGCCTCAGTGCACCTTCCCTCATGAGCTGGGCTCTCCATGGTGAAGTGAGAGATAGAGACTTGGGCCCTGACTTGAAGCAATTCCTTAAAAGAATAAATGAAAAAGGCAAGAGATCTCTAGGTGCTGCTCAGAGTGTCTGGAGGCAACTTACCTGCTGAAATCAGATTGAGGGTAGAATTGCCCACAGCAAGAATTGGACTCAGGTCCGAATAGCAATGCCGGCTCATCACATGCCCCCCTAAGGACTAAGGAGAGAGAGTTACAGCTCAGTCATTCTATCTCTCAGCTTCTCTACCCTGAAGGCACCTGCTGATGGTCTTCTTAGTGGCCATGAAGGGGTCAAGAGGAATCTCACTCAGTTCAGTCTCTCTTTTGTGGAGGGCATGCGTTCAGCTTGTTGGGGAGGGCCCCTCCCACGGGCTCCTTTGGATGCGAAGAGGTCTCGAGGGTGCCTAGCATTTACCTAACACCAGTGTGTTCCACATGCTGTCTAACCCCTGACACCACAACCCAGTGAGGTGGATGTTGTTATCCCTATTTTACAGATGAAGACACTGAAGCACAGAGAAATTATGAAACCTGACCAACGTCCCCAGCTAGGAAGGGACAGGCCTGGGATTCAGATCAAAGCAGGGAGGCTCAGCAGCCTATTCTGAGCCACCTCACTCAGCCCTGGCCACAGTGAAGATGGCCATGGTGTTGGCTACAAAGGTGCCATCTTGCCTTGGTGCACAGGGTCTCAACCTCATCTCTGTGGGCTTCTGAAATGGCCAGACTTCATGTGGGCTATGTCAGTGTTCTGAGGCATCCACACTGTTGAACAGATAATTGAATTGCCATTTCACTCTTTTTTGGGAGACCTCATTCAGATCTGAGGGGGCCTGTAGCATTTCAGAACTTAGGAGGGAAATGACGGGCCATTCGATTGGAGATTTTCCTCCCAGCATAGGGAGGGAATCTACGGTGACCTCCCAGTTGCTGTGGTCTGGGCTGGAACACGGGTGGGAACAGGGAACCCCCATTCCTCTATGAGCAGCTGCATTTTACAGTTCTTTTGTTTCCCCTGAGCTGACATCTGCCTCCCTGGGCCCTCATCTGTCAGTTATTCTTCTACTCTCTGCAATCATATGTAATAACACATTGGACCTCAGGAGTCTAGACAGAGTCCAAGGCAGCTCTCATATTCCCTTTGCCTGTTCCTCTTTTTGGGGTGGTTTCCAACCCCTCATTCTCCTACCACCTTCTCCTCACTAGGCTCCAGTGTACCTCATCAGAGTTCCTGACTGGAGAAAGAACATTTTGGAATCACTTGCGCTGTTTCAAAGGAAACATTCCCTTCCCGATTTTCCGTATCCCAAAGGATTTCTGCTATACAATTTAGGGTATGCAGAGGAAGGAGCATATGTGTTTCAAAAACCTAACTGTGTCTCTTTTCCTTTCTTTTGAGGTCAAAATCAAGCAGACCATCAAGTATGCCTCCCAGATCTGAGCATCTTTCTCCAGTTGTGGTTTGAACAGTCCAGAGTAGAAAATGCTGCCCTCCTTGTTTTAGATACTCTACTTTTGTTAATGCAGCCTAAGACTAAATTAGGTTCTTGGACAAGCTTGTCATGAAATTAGCAAAATCATGACATTCTTTTCTCACCTGTGATGCTGCTTAGCCACTCTATTGAGCTTGACTTAGAGTTCTTCTTCTTTTTTTTTTTTTTGAGATGAAGTCTTGCTCTGTTGCCCAGGCTGGAGTGCAGCGCCGTGATCTCTGCTCACTGCAACCTCTACCTCCTGGGTTCGAGCAATCCTCCCACCTCAGCCTCCTGAGTAGCCGGAATTACAGTCATGTGCCACTATGCCCAGTTTCACCATATTGGCCAGGTTGGTCTTGAACTCTTGACCTCAAGTGATCCACCTGCCTTGGCCTCCCAACGTGCTGAGATTATAGGTGTTAGCCACTGCACCCAGCCTATGGTTCTTTCTTAAATACTTTTATTAAATGCTGTTTATTAATTTTAAACATTTACTGTGCCTGTTGCTTCAATCTGCTGAGACCTTTTTGCATACTGATTCTGCCAATGCATATTCCAACATTTCAGTGAGGTTCAGAAATAGGTGCGGTGTGCCCAGTGATTGACACCAGGGAACTTACTGCCATATTCCGGATCTGCTGGCCTGCCAGACTCCTCAGGTGCTTCAGGAGGGCTCGGTACGTCTGTGTTTTCTCCTCTGGGAGCTCAGATATCCTCTCAGCCAAGATGACCTGCATCTGGGCCAGGCTGCAGCCAGCACCTATTGTCAGTCCTGGAAAGCAGCTTGTTTTTACTGGTGACATAAGAGGAGCAGCTGAATTGTAATCATGGCAGCAGGGCCTCGGTGTTTGGCCAGTGCAGTGAGTGTTCACATTGGCTCACAGAGAATCGCTGGGAACCAAAAAGCAGCACAGATGCCCCACTCCCAGTTCAACTAAATTAGAATCTCTACTGCTTTTTTTTTTTTTTTTTTTTTTTTTTTAAAACAGAGTCTCACTCTGTTGCCCAGGGTGGAGTGCAGAGGTGCAATCTCGGCTCACTGCAACCTCTACCTCCAGAGTTCAAGTGATTCTTGTGCCTCAGCTTCCCAATTAGCTGGAATTACAGGCACCTGCAACCATGCCTGGCTAATTCTGTATTTTTTTTGAGATGGAATTTTGCTCTTTTTGCCCAGGCTGGAGCGCAATGGCTTGATCTCAGCTCACCACCACCTCTGCCTCCTGGGTTCAAGTAATTCTCCTGTCTCAGCCTCCCGAGTAGCTGGGATTATAGGCATGTGCCACCACGCCCTGCTAATTTTGTATTTTTAGTAGAGAGGGGATTTCGCCATATTGGTCAGACTGGTCTCGAATTCCTGGACTCAGGTGATCTGCCAGCCTCAACCTCCTAAAATGCTTGGATTACAGGTGTGAGCCACCGCACCTGGCTTAATTTTGCATTTTTAATAGAGACAGTGTTTCACCAGTTGGTCAGGCTGGTGTTGAACTCCTGACCTCATGTGATCTGCCCACCTTGGCCTCCCAAAGTGCTGAGATTACAGGCATGTGCCACCATGCCCAGCCTGAATCTCTGCAGCTTTTAAAAAAGCTTCCAGGTGTTTCTACACAGCCAGGGTGAGATCCCCTGGGCTGGTCCACACTCTTCTTTGGATAGGCACAAGGAAATAGAGACTAGAGCGAAGGAATGACAGTAAAAACTTGCAGGTGGCAAACCTTACTAGAACTTTCCATGACCCCCTCCTGACTGATCATGGTGAAGCTATGCAAAGTTGTTTTTTGATTAAGGGGGATAAATCGAATGGCATTAAAATAAGGCAAAGGTCATTCAATTCCCCAGGTCATTATGTAAAATCAAAATGTCTGGATTTCAGGTTTTGCACCTGATACTCAAAATCTTCAACAATCAGTTTTGTGAAGGGCACTGGTCAATTGGCCCATGCAAAAAGCTGCCCAGCGATTTATGTTGAGCGTTACTGGGTGTGAGGAAGTTGGGGGCTCCTGGGAAGGGTCAAGTGAAGTAATGGGAGAGCATTTAGCAGGATTGAAGTAGTGTTATTTGCTAACTGGCAAGGAAATAATTCAAAATTTCAACTACCTTTGGAGCCATACTTGTGAGGATTGGCAGGATATTAGCATGAGCTTCTGGGTTTTTCTTCAGTCAGGAATAAAGAGTTCAAATCAGTCTTCAAAAGTGAAGGAGTCACCCAAACCACCAGGAGATGAGTTAGGCAGCTTTTCAAAATGAATCCTTCACACCCTGGGGTTTGCAGAATGAAACGCTAATGTAGAGTGATTTGACATTACTAGCTCGGCTGGTTCTAATTGCAGTTAGTCTGTTTTTATCAGGTTGGGCTTTGATTTATCTCTTGTTGACGAATCTATGAGAATAGTTCGCCCTTCTACACAGCTGTAGTTTATCAATATTAAGAATGTACTTGGCATGACACCTCCCCCACTTCGCCAGCATACTCATGCAATACGCCGCTGCCTCAGTAATTTCAGCTAATTTAGCTGATGAGGGAACCATGAGCTGCTGCTTGTTATCCTTATGCTAAACACATCTAAACTGTCCCTCCCCACTGGAATGTCTCAGCCTAGAGTTCTCACCCTGTTTCTGTTTTAGCGTCTCCTAAAATGCACTCTGTAACAAGGAATCTAATTTCATCCCAGACCCATCAGTGACGGTCTATTGCGTCCTTATCACAGGTTTCACTGGAGCCTGGTCTTTAACTTCTGCAAAGTCCTGGCTTGCCTTATTTTTGCAGGAGTGGTAGGAAATCCAAGCTTTTTTTTTTTTTTTTCCCCATATAATTCCTTCTCTCTAAGGAGAAGACCTAGAGCCTTATTAGTAGAGAAAAATCCAGAAAAAAAGAGACATAATTACTATTAAGGTCAGAGGCATCACATAGACCAGTATCACCACCTCTTATATGACATAGATGGAAAAGGGCAGTTCAGCCCCAGTAGGGAGTGAAGTGTCCCTGTCTGCTCTATTGTCTGAATCCCCATAAGAGTTCAAACACAGTTTGAAGCCAAATAATTCCATTTCCATTGTTCACATCACCACCTCACCTTGTGCTAGGCATGACAGACCTTCTGCCAGGCTCTACTGGGAACATTCTACTTACTGTGGTTCTATTCATATTTTGTTCCACCTCTGGTCACAAAATCTAGCTTTCTTCCAGTGCAATTGGAAAGAGCTTCAACTTTGATTCTCAGAAAGGGCATTTCACCTGAACTCCATGCTTTTCAGAGTTCATGGGTCTATGGGATAAACATGCAATGACCTGGAGCACCCACTGAAGATTCTGAGAAAACAAATGTATACTGGGCCAAACATGTACGTCATATGAATGAGCATGCAAACTTTAAACAAGTTTAAGTCAAATTACAGCTGTGCAAAAATGTATTTCCTGGGTGTGCTGGTGGAGAACACATCTGGCTCCAGGGCACCCCACCCCTGCCAGTGTCCTTTACTCATCTGGGACTTAGAAAAAGTTTGAGAATTGTGGAAACTTTCCTGGAAGCCACTAGAGGGTACTCATGCTTTATTTATAAGAGCCCTAAAGGAAGGTGCATTGTTTCACCTTCTGCTTTGGCTGCAGAGACCAAACTGAGCAGTCAACTCACATAGCTAATCGGACAGGCTGTGGAGTGGACCTGAGGTATGTAATGGCAGTAACAAAAAAAGTGTTGGCTGGTGTGGTGGCTCATGCCTGTAATCACGCCTACCTCAGCCTCCCAAAATGCTGGGATTACAGGATCACCTGAGGTCAGGAGTTTGAGACCAAAACCCTGTCTCTACTAAAAATACAAAAATTAGCTGGGCATGGTGGCAGGTGCCTGTAGTCCCAGCTACTCTGGAGGCTGAGACAGGAGAATCATGAACCCCGGAGACGGAGGTTGCAGTGGGCCAAGATCACACCACTGCACTCTAGCCTGGGCGACACAGTGAGACTCCATCTCAAAACAAAAAACAAACAAAACAAAACAAAACAAAACAAAACGAGTGCTCAATTGGGAGTGGGAGACCTTGTAACCTCACCTCCAGCCAGACTAGGGACCTCAGGCTAGTCTACTTTCCTCTTGCATCTTGGCTTCCTCATTTGTAAGATGAGGGACTTGGGTTATACTGGGAATTAAATTGGGCTCTGAAGGGCCCTCTCAGGGACCGATACTGGGGGCTCAGAGACAGGGAAGGATGGTCTTTCTCCTTCTTCAAATGGATCAGGTTATTTTCATCTTCTTATTTAATATTTGTTTGAGGATAGGGTTGTGACACTAAAGAGAAGTTTGCAAAAGGGGCTAAATGATGCCTGGGGTAGGGTTGGACCAGGGCCTTCTGCCATCTCCTCTGCTTACACAGGTGGTCTATGTGTCCAGCTGCACATTCTGCTATTCCCTCTTCCTCTCCTTTCCCTTCTGCCCACATCAAGATTCCAGGTAAATCTAAGCACATTCCTGTTTTTATAAGTGGCATTAAGGTATGCCACCTGAATTGTCCCGAGGCTGAAGCCGTGAAACCTTGGTGCTGGGCAAAACAAGGAAGGGTCCCTTCTCTTGCAAACAGGTGGGGTCAAGCCAGGGAAGATCCCGCCTGCCAATCCGCCGTGCAATCTAGTTTGGCTGGTGATGATTAGTAGCCAGGAAGGTAGGACTCCTGGATAGCAGTGATGCCACCACGGCAAATCCCTTCCCCTGCCCACCACTGGCCCTCACTGACCCACCACAAACATATGGTGACCTACAGCTCAATCTTGACTAAAGCTTTCAGTTCAGTCACTCACCCTGTTTCCTAAGTTAAGGAGGTCATCACTACCATTCCATTCGATTACATTCAAGTTCCTGTCCTGCTCATCCAATTTTTTTTCTGTTAATTCATTTATCAGTCACTGACTGAGTGCTTATATTGCATGCACAGGACTAGGAGCCCACGGGATCAAGGAAGGGGCAAAAAAAGGTTCCTTTTGTTAAAGAGTTTGCCATGCATCTCGAATGCCAAGTCTTGTGTGTTTACTTCCTCCTTTGTGAGTTCTGCCTTGCCCGATATAGTACCTTGCACTAGTGAGCTCTTTAGGGTGTGGTATGGGATGGGGAGTGTTTGCCTGAGTAAGCCCTTGTTTCACTTGGCCCCTTGCCATTGTCCCCACCAGACAAGTAGCATGTGAGTGCCAGACCATATTTTGCCCACTTTTCCCTGCAAGCATCTCCTCTCCATGGAATTGATCATCTAACTGATGGACAGCATCTGCTCTCTTTTGCTATCTTCCCATCAAAGTCTCAATGCAAATTTATTGTCTAGGGCATCATGGCATTTTATAGACAGGTAACTGCAAGGTCTTGAAGAATATTATCTGGATACTCCTATTCCCCAGAAAGATTTTGACAGTAAAGTTTCATGGTAAAGTTCCTTAAAAACAATGAAGAATAACTGGAAATATACAGGAGAAGACAAACAGATGAGGAGGTTCTGAGTTATTTGGCAAGTGTTAGTTTAGGGCAGGGATCACCTCATTGATATCCTTCTTAAAACACCAGGAACTCACCATCACTTGTTTTCGTCACCATACTCAGCTCAGAGATCCTTGCAGGAGAGAGGAGTACTGGATGAAAATGTCCTTGAGATTTCATTCCAGGTCCTGAAGAGTAGAGACAATTAGGAAAGGGACAGTCATTTTAGAGACAAGTAGGAAAGAGAAAATGCCTTTTTCTTCTGCATTGAAATTTTCTTTTTTCTTTTCTTTTTTTTTTTTTTTTGAGACAAAGAGTCTCATTTTGTCACCAGGCGCCGGGCTGGAGTGCAGTGGCGTGATCTTGACTCGCTTCAACCTCTGCCTCCCGGGTTCAAGCAACTCTCCTGCCTCAACCTCCCAAGTAGCTGGGACTACAGGCACGTGCCACCATGCCCAGCTAATTTTTGTATTTTAGTGGAGATGGGGTTTCACTATGTTGGCCAGGATGGTCTTGATCTCTTGACCTCATGTTTCGCCTGCCTCGACCTCCCAAAGTGCTGGGATTACAGGCGTGAGCCACCTTGGCTGGCCGAAATTTTCTTTAAGTGGAGACGGAGTTTCTCCACGTTGGCCAGGCTGGTCTCAAACTCCCCTGCCCGCCTTGGCCTCCCAAAGTGTTGGGATTATAGGCATGAGCTGCTGTGTCCAGCCTTGAAATTTTCTTATAAAAGATTCAGGTACATTAAAGATTGACAATAAATGTGTACAGATGTGTGAAAGCAGTGGTTATATACCCCTGCCAAGTAAATTTATATACATATGTATCTATTTATGCATGTACTATGTCTATATAAAAATAGGAAATAGAAAGGATAAGATGCTCTTGAAACACTCTTGCACATAGTCACCAGGAGACACAGAGAAGAATATTTGTAATGCCAAAACAAGCTTTTCTCTAGCAACAGAAAGGATGTCAAGTTGTTCCATGTTCATATGATGGAATATGGCACAACTACATGCAACAACACGGATGCCTCTGAGGTCAAGTATGTTGAACAAAAAGCAAATTGCAGAAGAATACCCTGAGATTCTTCTTATTATTGGGAGTGGGAGACCTTGTAGCCTAAATTCCAGCCAGGGTCAGGACTCTCCCTCCAGTCCATTTATGTGAAGTTCAAAAATATGCAAAGCTAAACAACATATTGTTTAAGGATTCAATTATGTGTGGTAAAATTATAAAAATAAGGAAGAGAATGACCAACACAATATTCAGGCTAATGAGTACCTTCAAGGAGGAAGGGAAGGAAAGGGGACGTGGCTTGGGAGGGCCTACAGGGGTCTTCAAAGTTCTTGGTAAAGTCTGTGCTCTTCTAGCGGATATTGGTGGTAACTGAGTGTGCACTGTATTGTTAATATCTCTATATTTTATAAAAGTCTATATTTATTCAATATTTAACAAAAACAAGAATGAGACAAAGTAAATGATTAAAAAAAAATCCTCTAGGCAGGTTGTGGTGGCTTATGCTTGTAATCCCAACACTTTGGGAGGCCAAGGTGGGCGAATCACCTGAGGTCAGAAGTTTGAGATCAGCTTGGCCAACATGGTGAAACCCTGTCTCTACTAAAAATACAAAAAAGGCCAGGCATAGTGGCTCACACCTGTAATCCTAGCACTTTGGGAGGCTGAGGCGGGCGGATCACAAGGTCAAGAAATCCAGACCATTCTGGCCAACATGGTAACCAGTCTCTACTAAAAATACAAAAATTAGATGGGCATGGTGGCGTGCACCTGTGGTCTCAGCTGCTCAGGAACCTGAGGCAGGAGAATCGCAGAGGGTGGAGGTTGCAGTGAGCCAAGATTGTGTCACTGCACTCTCCAGCCTGGGTGACAAGAGCAAAACTCCATCTCAAAAAAACAAGAAACAAAACAAAACAAAACAAAAAACCCAAAACAAAATCCTCTAATACTTTCCTCCCACACCTCTGGGGTCCAGGGTATATGCACATCCAACTTTGGAGCCACTGGCTTTATGATAAAGGAAGAAGTTTTCATCCCTACAAAGTAGTTTCTGTAAACTGAGACCACAGTAAGGGACAGAAAGTTCAGCCCAGCATTAAGATTTGAATGAGAACCAGGTAATCACTTACCTAGTGAGGTATTACCCAGAACGAGAGGGGCTTTGGGGTGTTTCGCTTTCAGCTCCAGGAGATCCTTGAGGGTCCCAGGGGAGATCCAGGTAACTCTCTCTCCATAGAATGTCAGCATTTGTTTTTCTGGATTCTCTGCCATCCTCTAAGGGTAAATGACAAGTATATGTTCTCATGTGCATGCCTGTCCTTCTGGCTTATGCAAGGTCCCAGGTGGAGATGTGTGCCTTTACAGAGATGTCAGGGGCGCTGGGGTGCACTTGCCCAAAAAGATACTCGCTATACCCATTGGCTAATGCCTGAATTTTCATAATTGGATGACTTTTTGGGGACAAGTGACAATATAAGCTGGCATCTGTTATTGACCATTTAGTGTGGATTAAATTAGCATAATTTAGTCTTATGGCTTTAAAAATCATAATTACACTAATGCTCCTAAATTAATATCTTCAGTCTGGCTTTTTCCTCTGAAATTCAAGCTCATATCTGAGTAAGTACTTGGCATTGCCTCTTAGATGTGTAATAGGCATCTCAAATTTAACATGTCTCTTAGACTGGCTTAGAGCAATTAAGATAAAAATGATTAATATGTCAAAAACTGAGCTCCTCATATCCAGTTCCCTTCCAAGCCCTCAAAGAGAAACCCCAAAAAGGAAAAATCCCCTGTTCCTCCAGAGGTCTTCCCCATCTCTGTCAATGGCCATTCCACACTCCCAGCTGTCCAAAGACCTGGAGTCAGCCTTGACCCCTCTGTCTCTTCCACCCTCACAGCCTATCCACCAGCAAATCTTACTGGCTTTTCTTCCAAAATACATGCTGAATCTACTTACTTCTCACCCCTTCCACCCCAGCAGACTGGTGCAGCCACCACCATCTTTTAGGATGGCATTAGCCCCCTGACGGGGTTCATGCTCCTTCCCTTCTCCTCTGCAGGCCATTCTCAGTACAGCAGCCAGAACAATCCTGTGACCACTTAAACTGGAACACAGCCCTCCTCTGTCCAGCTGCCTGCTAGCTTCTCCCCTCACAGAGAGTAAAAGCCTAGTAGCCTGAAATCCAGCATGGTCTGCCCCTGGCAGCTCCCTTGCCTTCTGCTCGCTCATTCTGCCCAGCCAGGCTGGACCCTGCTCTGCCTCTGATCAGGCCTGGTGTTCTCCTGCTGTTGGGCCTTTGCACTTGTTGTTCCAAAAGCCTGGATTGCTCATCTCCCTTTTCAGCTGGGAGGACTAGCTCCTTCACTTCCCTCCAGTCTCTTCAAATGTTATCCTCTCAAAAAAGGTTTCTTTGGGCAGGATATCTAAAATTACAACTCCATGCAACCTATCCTTCTCTGCTTTATTTTTTTCTCCTTAATACCTCTCAATTGCTAACACACTATATCTTTTTAAAAATTATTTATTATTTTTTTGGGAGGACAGAGCCTCAGTTTGATACCCAGGCTGGGGTACAGTGGTGTGATCTCGGCTCACTGCAGCCTTGACCTCCCAGGCTCAAGCAATCCTCCCACCTCAGCCTCCCAAGTAGCTGGGATGACAGGTGAATGCCACCACAGATGGCTATTTTTTTCTATTTTTTGTAGAGACTGGGTTTCACTATGTCTGGCTGGTTTCTAACTCTTGGGCCCAAGCCATCCACCTGCCTCAGCCTCCCAAAGTGCTGGGATTATAGGCATGAGCCATCGCACCTGGCCACACTATATCTTTTATCTATTATTTTACTTATTGTCTGCCTCTCTCACCAGGTTACAAGCTCCTTGAGGGCAGGTGTTTTGTTAGTTTTGTTCCCTGCTGTATATTTAGTACCTAGAACAGTGTCTGGCATGTTTCTGGGTGGATAAATACTGGTTTAATGAATAAACAAAGACATTAGGACCCCTTCAGATAGAGGTGTTTGATAGATTAGGACTGCTGCATTTCTGCAAAGAAAGATGCTGATGGGAGGAAGGCTGAAAGGTAGGGGCCTCTCCTGGAAGTGTTCCTTGGGTCCAATGTGCTGGAGTGGGACAGAAGACCAAGGAGAAGCTTAGCGGTGCTGTGTCTCCTGGACAGCCACTAGTGACACATTGCAGATGACAATGATGAGAGTGATGAGGCTGAGCAGAGGCTTCAGGGAATGTGCCCGGGATCAGGCAGGGTGGGACATGAAGGGAAGCAGCCATCTTCATCTGATCAAACATTTCCACAATTTGACAATTTCACAGGAAGGAAAACAGAGGCTGTATAAAACTGAGTTTATAACCAATGATATTTAAACGAGTACATAAAATATCTAGCTAGTCTTACCAAGAGTTCTGGGGGAAATATGAGCTCCTGGGTTGGGTCCAAGGGCTGAAACTCCTCTTTTGCAAATAACTTTGTGCAAATCTTTATAAAAGGAAGAAACAGATGGTTCTGTCAGCCCAGCTCAACTGGAAACAGCATGGTAATTTTCTATAGGAATGAGGCAACATGAACGTAGTGATAACTCTCGTAATCTCCCTGGACAGGGAAATAGTTCAAACCAAATAATTTAAAATAGGAATCTTGTTTTAAGAGAAACACTGATTTGCTACTAATGTAACACTAAAGAAAAGAGAAAAGAGTATTCTATGAAACACTGCAATGAGTGTTCTGGAAAAAACAAAGACAGTCTATGAAAAACTATGACAGGTTAAAAATATTAGGGAAATCCCCTCCATTGTGCCCCAACCACTATCTTCTCCCCTGTGAAGTCAGGATTTGAAATACTGAAGGCTCTGAAAGTCCTGTAGTTCAAGTGAAAATGACTCTAAACATACATGCCCATGCATAAACACACACACACACACACACACACACACACACACACACACACACACAATTTGACTTTAATAACAATAGTTAACACTTAGTAAGTGCTTACATTCCAAATGCTTTTACATGTACCAGCAATTTATTTAATCTTCACACTCATTGAATAGAGAAAGTAAATTATCTCCATTTTACCTGTAGGAAACCAAAACGCAGTGAAAATTTACACAAATTGTAATCCTGTCTGAATCAGATCTGTTTCAGCTTTGGAAAACACTTATTGTCAGCAAAACATTCCTGAAGATGTAAGGAAAACTGGGAAGGATGGGAGCACAGTGGTGGATGTGGGTGTGATGGAGAAGAGGATATGTAGGCATCAAAGGTAGACAGATCAGGGTTCACTCACTCTGAGGTCACTCTAACCTTTCCAATGGAAAAGTCCTTAATCTCTCTAAGGATTTAATAAAAATAACCCATATTTTGAAGGGTAATTGTGATAATGGGTAAAATGACCTGACATTTGTCCAACACTTCCCTCTTTTTCCATCTCTCTGAGGTTTTCCCAGGCTCCAGAAAAACAAACAAACAAAAAAAACACTTGCAATTGTTCCTTGGTAAGGTTCTTAGTAGGGACACACAGGTTGGGCATTTCAGGACCACATCTGAACGATCTGTTTTTGTGCTAGTTGGCATTAGAAGTATAGGGAGTGCCTCAGGGCAATAATGTGGCATATCTTTAAAACCTAGAAATAAGTTTGTGCCAGGGAATTCAAACAAAAAGAAACATAATAAATGAATGTTGAGAAATGAAAAATTTTCCTAAATATATCCCAGGCCAAGACGTCATGGTTACCCAAGTGGGAGATCTTAACTCTGCTTAAAGAGAAGAGGGAGCCACTCGGGCAGACACCTGGCCTCACGCAGGTCCAGTCTGGTGGAAGGGAAGGGTCTTCTGTGACGCTGCCCATTGAGGCTATGCAATTGTGCTGTATCCTTGCTCACCAAGCAAACTTCTCATTGTAATTTAGCTTCCTAGTGTGTTTTCCTACAGGGAAAGGATGAGTGGCTCAGTGATGGCAAGATCCACCTTATAACTGTGTGTCTCTTCATAAATGAAAATGGGGCGCATTCTAGTTTAAATGTCATGGTCTTTGAGTTTGGTTAAAGTGAGTCAAGCGGTCCCCAGAGCCCAGTCATTGCCCAAACAGAATTCCTGAGGCCACAAAACCACAAAGACCTAAATAATTGGCTTTAGGATGTATTGTCCCCAGCAAGGCACTGATCCTGTGGAGCGGTTGTGAGGGGTGCAGCCTCCTCCCTTGGGCAGCACCCCTCTTTGTCACAGCACACTTTCTTCAGACCCAATTAAGGTGACAGTGGGAGCAAGAATGGGAAAAGATAGGTGTGAAGGATAGAAATGCTTGGGTTTGGGCTGGGCGTGGTGGCTCACGCCTGTAATTCCAGCACTTTGGGAGGCTGAGGCGGGCGGATCATGAAGTCAGGAGATCGAGACCACCCTGGCCAACATGGTGAAACCCTGTCTCTACTAAAAATACAAAAATTAGCTGGATGTGGTGGCGCGCGCCTGTAGTCCCAGCTACTCAGGAGGCTGAGGCAGGAGAATTGCTTGAACCCAGGAGGCGGAGGTTGCAGTGAGCTGAGATTGTGTCACTGCACTCCAGCCTGGGCAGCAGAGTGAAACTCCACTTCAAAAAGAAAGAAAAGAAAAGAAAGAAAGGAAAGAAAGGAAGAATGGAAGGAAGGAAGGAAAGAAGGAAGGAAGGAAGAAGGAAAGAAAGAAGGAAGGAAGGAAGGAAGGAAGGAAGGAAGGAAGGAAGGAAGGAGGGAAGGAAGGAAGGAAGGAAGGAGGGAAGGAAGGGAAGGGAGGAAGGAAGGAAGGAGGGAAGGAAGAAAGGAAGGAAGGAAAGAAGTGCACAGGTTTGTCTATAGCCAGCTGTGTGCTCTCAGATTTCCTCACATACTGGGAGCTGATTGTATATTTTATCCTGCATTTCAACTTCTGTAAGTAATATCTTTAAGGATTTGGCAGTGCCCTTTTTTTCCTGGAAACGAGCATCTCTCAGGGAGCAAAGCCAGGGACTGAAATGTTTACGCTGACTTCCTGGCTGGGGGGGCCACTGACTTGTCTGTGGCTGTGGACGGCTCCTCAGCCCTCTGGGGCTGCAGCGCCCTCTGTCTCCAAAGGAGGAGACGGTGACAGAAGACGGCTCTGCAGGGGCAAGTACAGAATCCACCTCCACCTGAGAACTGACCCATCCAGAGCTGGAGGAGGTGCTTTGTTTCTGGTCCAGTGTTTTTGTCTTCCTGTTGTTTCAGCCTTTCAGACTACGAAGGGGAAAATCAGAGTGTGGGCTGTCATCACCACTTTCCGCAGCTCCCAGATGAAAAGAGATTTATTTGCAAGTGCACTTTGGACAGTTTTAAGCAGAGAATGACCATTAAAACAAGCAGGCAGTTTCAACACTGGGTCACCATTAAGCAACACTCACCGTGAGGGGACAAAACAAACAAAGGGGCTCACCTCATTTTTCTTGCCAAGTGGGGAAGAGTCATTTTCTCCCCAATCCAAGCAGCATTTTCCTGTTCCTTTCTGTTGACAGCTATTTGCCTCCTAATAAGGTGAAATGCCTTAGATTAAAAACTTTTTTGAGTAGGTAAATGAAAATGTGCCCCCCAAAGGTTGGCAATTTAAATGAGACTTCAGAGTTTTTTTTTTTTTTTTTTTTTTTTTTTTTGAGGTGGAGTCTCACT
>NW_016107493.1:3294401-3309437 GCF_001604975.1 Cebus imitator | reverse complement strand
ATGGAATCTTGCTCTGTCGCCCAGGCTGGAGTGCAGTGGCGAGATCTCGGTTCACTGCAACCTTTCCCTCTCCAGGTGATTCTCCTGCCTCAGCCTCCCAAGTAGCTGGGACTACCGGAATACACCTCCACGCCTGGCTAATTTTTTTGGTATTTTATTAGTGACAGGGTTTTATTGTGTTACCCAGGCTGGTCTTGAACTCCTGAGCTCAGGCAATCCACCCATCTTAGCCTCTCAAAGTGCTGGGATTACAGATGTGAGCCACCATGCCCAGCCTGAGACTTCAGACATTTTAAGCCACTGTTGGTGGTTGCTATTGGAACATGGATAATCACAAGATCTTTCTTCTTTTGCTTATTTTTAAGAATAATACATGTAGAGTATATAAGATACATAATTTGATAGATAATATATACAAGTATATAATATAAAATGATAATATAGAATATAGAAGTGTAAAGGAAATAAACCATCATTACTCTATTCCACTGATGAGGTTTTCACATTTGGGATTGTATTATAGTACATAGTATGTGAACATTTTTGTTCATTACATGTACAGCTTTGTGTACATATATGAATTTTTTGGTTAATTTCTAGTGGAAAATTAATTACTAGATGCTTTACAGGGCAATAATAATTTATAGGAATAAAAAAGAAAACCATTTTAGAAACCAGATATTGCAGACATTTGGGATGTGCATGGAGCTGTCTGGGGATGAGCTGACAATGAGTTTAAGGCAGGTTTCCATTTGCCGGCTCTTTCACTTCCCATTTCTTCCAAATTTACCTCTTACATCTTCTTACACAAGTAAGCTCTCCTAAGTTCCTAGCATAATACTTTCTTCCAGACACTTCAGTTCTCTGTCTCTACCTAAATGTCTTGAGCTGCTATCTTTCTAATTTTATCCAAGAAGCAAAAACAGCTGGGCCAAGCAAGCAGCATCTCTGTTACTCAAAGCTCTGAGAGCTCCCACGATGTACCGTGAACCAACAACAGAAAAGCCAGTCATCTCTTGGCCCACTTGATATTAGCCTTGTGTATTCCTTCTGAGACTGGGTTGCTTCACCTGTTAAAGAACCGTGAGACATGCTGGCTACCAGGCAGGGTGGGTGACCACAGTTTTGCTTTTATCCCCCGAGTCTGTGTCTGGAAAGGTGGATAATAACATCTGTATCCACAGGGAAAGACACTTCCTTTACCTTTTTTCGTTTGTATTCCACAAGTGCTTTTTCACTCTATACCAGCCATTTGCTGGGCTTACAAGCTATTTCATTTACTTCAGCATGTCACCTTTGGCTCCCTCATGTGGCAGCAGACATCTGGGAGACACATGCACAGGTGACCTGCCTGGCTCTAGGTCCTGAGACACACCTCCTGGTCTACTTCTAGGCCCACCTCTACTATTTGTGGAGCTGCAGCAAAGAGTGCAAACAAAGGCCCCCAGCCTGGTGCCTACTGCCCTTCTCTTCTACCCCGGCTCTGTTCTGTGCTGTGAGGGGCCTGAGCACTGCAGCCTGAACAGCCAAGCTCAGTCTACTTCTTCCACAAACAGCTGCTCCTTGGCCACCCTCTGATCTAGGGGTGCAGACACTGCTGTTATGAGCTGCCCTAGACAGACTCATATAAGAGGCTTATGTCTGGTCTAACAGTGGGATCAAGAGCATCCATGGAGAATGATCTAAAAAAGGGGTGAGATCCCAGGTGGACAAAGTCACCTTGGTGCTATGAACTCCCGAAAATTGTTGGAGAAAGGCCAGGGAGGGGTCCTCTAAAGTACGGGGTCTTCCTTGCTTGGGCCTAAGGGCTGTACTGCCCACATTCATCCTGCCCTCAGCAGAGAACCACCAGCTGTGCCTGTCCTGTCAAACACTATTCCCATGTCAATGACATCCTCAATGACAGTGGTATCTATTTGTTACTACTGTCACATCTCAGTAAGTGCCAAGCAAGACTTATGTGATTTTCTCAAGAGCCCAGTGAAGTGTCCCCGTTTTGTAAAGGAAACTCCCTGTGCTCTTGTACTTGGAATGAATTTTGGGTTCCACTCTACATATTTAGCTTTTTGTCTGCTCACACCTTCTCAGCTGGTTGGACTCTGGAACTGACCTTGCCTCACCAAAGCAAACTCCACCCACTTGCATCCTTTGTCGCCTTGGGTTTGCCAATGCCCTCTGACTTGCCTGTCCAGAGGCCTTACTGAACTAGTTACAGAAAATGTCTGGACAGCTGGTTAGATGACCTGACTTCCCTCTGTGGTTTTGATTGGACAACCTCAAAGGTGGCACAATGTTCCCCCAATCTTCAACAAAAAACTAAAACTCCAGTGAGTCCAATAGACCCAGCTAACACACTGGGTCTCCCTAATGGTCTGTTGAGATGGCCTAAAAAATTAATTCCTCTGTTCCTGGCCTTGATCAGCTGTCACTGTCATTCTTGCTGCATAGGGTGTCCCCACAGTCACCTACTCACCATGCAGAAGGTCCTCCCACTCTCAAATATTGGCCGATAACCAGTGCAGCGGCATAGGTTACCTAATCAATCAGAGAAGAAGTGTAGTTGTTAGCAGACTTTGCATTTCCTGGCTCCTTTTGTCTTTTGAAAGTTAAATCAATCTAGCTTTTTTTTTTTTTTTTTTTTTTTTTTTAAAAAGGGTCTCATGACATTGTCCAGCCTGTATTCAAACTCCTGGTCTCCTCCTACCTCAGCCTCCTGAGTAGCTTGGGCTACAAGTGTGCAGTACTGAGCCTGGTTCCCAACTTTTTTAGAAGGGTGTTTTAACATTTGCCAGGTGGTTTGGTGCTTTATTCCTCTCCTTGGAGTACTACCGTGCCCCCTACCTCAATTCCAGTTTTATTCTCTGTCTTAAAGATGATAGCCTAGTTGGCAAGCTCATCATCTTCACCAGATGGGAATTTGGGAATTAGTTCTTCATCTATTAATTTATTAATTCGATGTAGATCTATTGACAACTATATTTCAGATACTAGGTAAGACAGCAGGGATCCTCAAACAGAAAACCTAGGCAGTTTCTAAGGCCCTGGATGACATACCATCATGCCTTGGATGGTTTGTCAGTGATGCACCTCAGTTGCTTTTAGATAATTACATCAAACTCTCCTGGGGGTGTTTTAAAAAAATACAGACTCTTAACCCTGCTCCTATTCTCCTGAAATGCCATCTGGGGGGTAGACCCAGATATGTGCATTCCAGATATCTGCAGGAAATTCTACTGCATGGACTTCCCATTTTATTGCTGTTCCATGTAATAACATTTAAGAACCTCAGGTTTCCAAAGAGGAAGGCCTAGGGGCTGGGAGTGAAAGAGTCAGGGTGGAATAGAGTTCATCTGGGAAGGCTTCACAGGGAAGCCTGGGCTTAAGGAAAAATGAGCAAGCTATGGATTTGTAGAGAGCCAGGGAGAGACATTCTGGGTTCTCAGAGCAGCAGGCTGTTCCAAGCACATGCTCTGATAAGCAGGGAGCAGCTTGGCATTCTCTGCTCCTGGGTGCTGTAGCTACTTTAGAACCAACTGAAGCAGAGGCCTGAGTGGGGTTAGGATGACACTGGGAGTGGTGTGATTTATCCACTCCCCACCTGGCCTTGGGTGGGTGGTGGCTTTTCTCTGTTTAGACTTACCCCCCAGGGCTTCCATGAGCTGCTCCTCCGAGGGCTGCGGGTGGTTCCTGAGCAGCGTGTACATGGACATCACCATCCCAGGGGTGCAGAAGCCACACTGGGTGCCGTGGCTCTTGGCGATCCGCTCCTGGAAAGACATGTGGTTATGGCCGTGCCTTCTCGCTGCCACCAACTCTCATCACACTCCACAGCCTGCAGTTCCCTAGCAATGGTAGAGCCCACTCCCTGAGGAACCCACTTCCTTCCCTTTGATCAGACTCTGCCCGTGTTCCTTTCCCTAGGCCGCTCCTGGAGGAAGTGGCCCAGAAGCCATGTCCTATGATAATCACTTTCCAAGGTCAAGTGCTCAAATCCTTCTAATTGGGAATTAGCAGCATGCATCCTCCACTCTCAGAGAGCAAAGAATCCTCTGGAAATCAATAAATATAAACAGAGTGTGTGGGAGTTTCAAAAATAGTTTTCTTGAACATCTCCGCATCTTGCACAGCTTAGTTCTATGAGGCTACCTTTTTCTGATTAACCTGGAGACTGTCTACTATTGATCTCACTTTGCCTTCGTCCTTAAATTTTTCTGTCTTGGCACAAAAGGAGCTCTCCTTTCAAAGGTCTGGGATTTTGGTCAATGTCCTGGGTCCCTGCCATTTAAAGTGTTGTCCATGGACTAGCAGTATTGACTCCAACTGGGCACTTACAGGAAATGGAGAACCTGGCGCTCCTGCTTCAAATCTCTTTACTCAGAATCTGCATCTTTAACAAGCTCCTGGGAGAGTCTTAGGCACATTAAAGTTTGTGTCTAGACCTGGAAGCCCTGTTCTAGATTGCAGAACTTAATGTAATGCTAGGATTTGGGTTTATCAACCTTGCTGTGAGCATCCTCTCTGCCCTCCTACTAGACTCTGGTACACTCTGCTGGATCCTCTGTCTTTGCTCATCTCCTCGGAGTTCATTCCCCAAGGAGATCATGTAGTTAAACCCAGAGGCCCTCTGGGCTCCCCATCTAGAAAGACTCAGTGTTGGTCAATCTGGACCTGTGACTCCCAAGCTCCTGTAACAATGTCAGAGGAATCGTTGTGCTCTCTGTCAACACATGTCACATTGCTATTAAATCTAACCTCTTTGTTCCAGCTTCAGGTTAAGATTCAGAGAAACAACTCTTCTCATGTTCTGGTGAAGTTTTAGATTCCTCTTACCCCCAATTCTGATTTTACTCCTAAGACCTCTACAATGCAGGGAATAATCCTAAATTTTATTCTGTTAGCCTCACAGACATTTTATTCTATGTGTAATGTTCTTTGTATGATAGCTACTCCAGACCACTAATCAATACTTCAATAATTCTGCTTCTCATTCAAGCAGAAAAAATGAAAAAAAAAAAAAAAAAGGTGATTAATCAAACGTGGATGGAGTTCCAGTTTTTTTTTAAATCGTTTAACAAATGTTATTACTCTGGTTGATAGGCATCCAAAGCTTCTACTTACCTGATCACAACCTAGAAGCCTCAGGCAGTACAGACAACACAGCATTTGGCAAAAAGATAAAGCTAAGAAGTGAGAAAATTAGGATGTGCTCTTACCTGTACAGGGTGAAGCCTAGTTTTGATGCTTCCAACACCTTCCACGGTGGTGACAGCAGATCCATACAGAGAGCAGATGGGCATCAGGCATGCGGTGACAGAGAAGTGTCTTTGTATAAGAAACACAAGGAAAATCAAGGGGAGTAACACAGTCTTGCCTCATGGGCAAGCCTGGCACCAGGAAGAACAGTGTAAGACCTCCAGAACCCATCATTGAGCTGAGGGCATGGGGAACTGGAGAGGAGGAATTTACAGTTCTCTCTGCTGACTCTGTGCTTTCTGTAGGAATAGGGAGCCTTAAGGTGAATCTGGACATTCTGAACTTCAGAAACACTTTCTAAGCATAGACCCACCTGGGAGTAACAGGAATAAACTTGTGTCACTAGGAGTGTGGTTGGACTTCAATAGTATTCATTGGAACATTGACTTCATAACAAGCAAAATGCATACCTATGTCTTTTATCCATATGTACACATTTGGGAATTTTTATGCTTCCTAATTTAAAACTCCCTGGGTAGGGTCATTCAACAGTGCAGGATGACCTGTGTTCTGAAGCCATCTCTTGATTTGTTGGGCCAATGGACTTGGGGGAACCCCAACTTCTAGAATCTGGTCCTCAATAAAAGGGTGAAATCTTAGCCCAGGTCCTTGCTCTGTAGGGCTGTTCTAGCCCAATTGTAGAAAGAGTATTAGCTGGTGGCAGTGGCTGGTGGCGGTGGCTCAAAGCCTGTAATCCCAATACTTTGGGAAGGTGAAGCAGTTGGATTCCTTGAGGTCAGGAGTTAGAGACATGGTGAAACCCTAGCTCTACCAAAAATACAGAAAATTAGCTGGGTATGGTGGCAGGCAGTTGTGATCCCAGCTACTGGGAAGCTGTGGTGGGAGGATCACTTGAGCCTGGGAGGCAGAGGTTGCAGTGAGCTGAGATAGCAACACTGCACTCCAGCCTGGATGACAGAGTGAGACTCTGCCTCAAAGAAAGGGAAAGAAAAAGCATTAGCTTCAGAGCCAGAAAATGTAGGGTTCTAGTCCTTGTTCTATAGCTTACTAGTTGTATGACTTTGAACAAGTCACTTCATCTCTTTGAGCCTCAGTTCCTTCATCTGTAAAATCAATGGCTGACCTACACTGGGGTTTCTTAACCTGGGGTGCACAGATGGGCTTTGAAGGAGCTTCATGAAATGGTGTGTAACATGTAGTTAGTTTATGTGTTACTTGAGTAGATGACTCACAGCTTTCACTGGATTTTTCAGAGCCGTCTAAGATCTGGACACAGCAAGAATCTAAGGACCTTTCTTCAAGTTGTGAGCTAAGAACATGAGCAAGAAACAAAGTCCTGCCCTGGCTTCTGGGCTAGGATACCTTATCTTCTTGGACACGGAATCATGCTTGGACACCATCACGGTGCAGGCGCCGCAGCCTCCTCTTCCGCAGGCATACTTGGTTCCTGTGAGACGTACTGGAAGGGACACAGTCAAGGAAAATGTGCCAAGGCAAACATTTGCTTTCAGTATAGCTGGCTTCCTAGGGAGTCACTTCTGAGGAAAGTCTTTTTGAAGAGTGAGTGTAGGTATGAGAAGCCATTCACCTGCCTTCAGGTCTTAGTGTGACACTGGATATATTAACCTCTCCCTGCCAGTTTTCTCACAAAGAGGGAGAAGCAATACCTATTTTATCTTCACAGGCTTGTAGTAAGCATCTTGTAGGACAATAGGTGTAAAGCCCTTTGAAAAATCCTATTTTAGGCGGGCGCGGTGCCTCACACCTATAATCCCAGCACTTTGGGAGGCCGAGGCGGGTGGATCACCTGAGATCAGGAGTTTGAGAACAGCCTGACGAACATGCAGAAACCCCATCTCTACTAAAAATATGAAAAATTAGCCAGGTGTGGTGGTGCATGCCTATAATCCCAGCTACTCGGGAGGCTGAGGCAGAAGAATCGTTTGAACCTGGGAGGCAGAGGTTGCGGTGAGCTGAGATCAAGCCATTGGACTCCAGCCTGGGCAACAGGAGCGAAACTCCATCTCAGAACAAAACAAAACAAAAACAAAAACAAAGAAAAAAGAAAAATCCTGTTTTATTATAGGGTATTCTTATATGTCTTCTTCTGGGTTTCAATCATGTAATTGTAAGAGAGGAAGGTTATTTTTAGCAACTCAATTTGTGTTGCATTTGAAAGCAAATTGGTAATTTTTGGAGGAATCTCCTATCCCTATTTACAGATCCCACCAAATATCCCTCTGCTGTGGCTTGGCCTGGGTCCAATCCCAAACCTAGGCTTAGCCCCAGTCCCTCCTCTTTACTCATTCTTCTCCCTAACTGTGGTTTATTTCCAAGCAATTTATAGAATTGGAGGTAATTAACTAAGCTGGCTAAAAAGATTTCAGAATGCCCAACTCGGTACTGCTAGTGCCTGTTTTGTTTTTTTTTTAAACCCTAAGCTTATTCACCAAAATTAAGTCAAAACCTCAAATGCTTATCAGAGTGGTAATGTAAATGACGAGGGGGCTGCACGTGACTGGCGAGCTTGGGCCCTTTAGGAAAGGGCTGGAACACTCCCTGCTCAGTTCTCAGCAAGACTGTTGCCATGCAGGGATGGCTATCTCCCCATTTTTCAAGAGAAGCTGAAAAATCTTGATTTTTAAATAATATGAAATTTCCTAATTTTTAAATATCAACAACCAATTAAAAACCATGGGCTTTTAAACAAAACTTGTCCAGAAGTTGATTTCGTCAATTAGTCATTTCTGTCATTTATTTATTTTTGGTTCTCAGAAAACTGAGAGATCCATCAGATTTACCAATTAAAATATATTTGCTATTATGAGGATCTATATTCCAGAATATGGAATGGCAGGGAAAACTGAGGGTAAGAAAACAGATGTAGGGAAAGGACATCTTTCCCTGTGACACAGGTTCTCACTCAATCTGGAGGATTTGGTTTCGAAAAAGGGCAGGACATAGGCAACACAAGCCTCTATTACATAACAACCCTGGTGGGGCTCCGGAAAGCCCATGAGGGAATTATTAGTGCTGAAGTAAAGAGCTTAGCTTCCATTTCACTGTTATTATCAGATACAGGAAACTCTGGGGAAACTTCATCCTCTCCAAAATAGCCCGATTAACCTAATATCCTTAAAACCATGGCCAAAAGCAAATAGAGAGACAGAGCCAAGGGGGCTGACTATTTGAATGGAGAGATCTGATTCATTCTTATAATTCTCAGCTGCCCTAACTGTTAAGACAAACATAGACACAGCCAGGACTTTGACAAAAGGGTCCAGTTCTTCCGTAGGAAGGTCAGCAGGGTCCCTTCTGGGTCCACATTCCTCTCTATCACCTGTGTTGGGAACAGAACAGAAATGATTATGGGGTTTGAATCTGTGACCCCATGGAACATCTGCGGAAGCCTGTTTGATTTAGGGATTGGGGTATAATAGGGCTAATTTCATCTGCGCTTATTTTTTTGGTGCTCTGAGGGCAAACGTCGTTCACACATGTTAGCAGGACAGAAGACTCACAAGGCAAGTGAGGCAACAATGCCGTGATATATGAGTAGAGCTGGGAACCACTGCTGTGTAAAGATGCCTCTGGGGGGTATTATTCATATTTGCTCCACTACCTATTTTTGTGAAATCTTCCAATTTAGCCTTGAAATATTTCAGATCTGGGAGGGACTTGGAGTGTGTGTATGCATGTGTGTATGCCTGTGTGTACATGTGTGCGTGTGTGTGTGTGTGTGCGTGCATGTGTGCAATGAAGGATCCAGCAGGGAGGCAAGCTGGGTAGGCAGAGATTCTGGCCCCTCTGAGATCCCTCTGGTTGGGAATGTATTTGCCACAGTAGGAGTCCAAAGAGCGGCAGGAAGGGGAGGTGGAGAGTTGCTGCTGTCCTGAGGAGGCCCTGAGGACTGCCACTCCCCTCAATAGCAGTTGGCTCAGGACCCAGGTGGCCCTGGTGGACACTAGCAATCCCCCCTTGAAAAGTGGAGGTTTGGCCAGGTGCAGTGACTCACGCCTGTAATCGCAGCACGTTGGGAGGCTGAGGCAGATGGATCACTTGAGGCCAGGAGTTCAAGACCAGCCTAACCAACATGGCAAAACGTTGTCTTATTAAAAATACAAAAAAAAAAAAAAATAAAGAAAGAAAGAAAAGAAAAAGCCAGGCATGGTGGTGCATGTCTATTATCCCAGCTACTCAGGAGGCTGAGGCATGAGAATCACTTGAACCCAGGAGGTAGAAGTTACAGTGAGCTGAGATTGCACCACTGCACTCCAGCCTGAGAAACAGAGCAAGACTCTGTTTTAAAAAAAAAAAAGAAAATTGGAGGCTTTAGTTCTCAAAAGCCACGAGGAACCTTCTTTGGTGCCTCTTTCCCATTTCCTTATTTGGGGATAGTTCCTTGGACTTTGTCTTGGGGTGTCCTGCAAACACATCCAGCCATTCTGTTGTGTTGGAGGAAAGGAAGATACAGTGAACTATCCATGTTAGAGTCTTCCTTTCTCCCCAGAAGGGAGACATAAACTTTTGTAGACCTCAAAGAATAAAAAAAACAAAAGGAAGATGCGTCCAATCTGGGATGCTAACATTCAACTGTGTTCTGGATCTCCAGGGGATCCGAATCAATGGCATAAGAGGCTGTTCTCTGCCTGCCCCTACCCCCACCGCCGGTCCTTTAAACACATAGATTGAGAGTGTGGTTGGATGATATTTTTGTTGTGTGACTGACACCCACCCCTACCACATCCTCCTTGCATTTCTTCTAAGCCTTGACTTATTCCCTGCTCTGGCTACAGCTACTTCACTCTGGGCTCTTGATACAGAGGGGATGTGGCATGGAAAGCAGAGGAAGGAGCCTCCTTTGGCTTTTGAGTCTCCAAAACCTAGGCCAGTGGGACAGGCAAGTAAGGACTCAGATCCTCAAATGACAGTTTTGGAAGAATATACAGTGGTTGCTGGTTATGGAGTCTGCATACAGGAGAGTGGGTCAGAAGGGCAATGATGAGACCTTTAGGGATCCTTTCTTGAACTAAGCCCTGGGGTTGGGGGTAGACAGTGACCAAGCCCTGGGGCCGAGGATCCCTGGGGGAAAGGTGACAAGACCCCAGAAAAGCCATATGCCTTGGGAGCTGCAGAATGGTTCATTTGAGAGACAGGCAGAGACTCAGGAAGGGAAGGGCCTGCAGAAGGAACTTGGGTTAACTAGGGGGCAGCATGAGTGGATGGTGAGGACTGGAAGGAGGATGCTGGGACAATTGGCAATGGAGAGTCCCTGCCCTTTTTAGACAGGCTCCAAATGGAGTTTAGCTACCACCCAGGGAAAGCAGGGACCCTGATCGACTGAGAGGACATTTTAACCAATTCTGTATGATGAGGACTCAACAGAAAAATTAAGTTGATAAACAAAAAAATTAAAAAGGTCCCATTTCTTGTCCTCCTAATTTTGAGGATCAAGATGTGTTGCCAGATAAAGTGTGTCTGTGGATCAGGGCTGGCACCGAGCGCTTTACAAGGGGGTTCCTGATCAAGGAAAGAGGCAGCTTTCTTTTCATCTTTACAACGGCAGAGGACAGGAACACAGCAGCAAGTGACTGAAGGTACACTCACATAGGCAGGTGGCACTGCTCCCATGAGGCCTCTGTGGCAGGCCTGTGGGGTTTACTCAGTCCACAGGGAGGCCATTGGAGGGTTGTAAGTTAAGAAATGCCAGGTTTAAGCAGAAGAAGGACCTGAGAAGAGTAGTTCATCTTTTAAAGCTTTTTTTTTTTTTCTTCTAAACACACCTAGAAGTGGATTCCAAAGGTGAGGACTCCAAGACTCAGGGATGGGAAGTGGCATGCACAATGTTATACAATAAATGGCGAAGCTGGATTCATCCGACACCAAGGCTTTACTGAGTCCTCCCCACATTTCCAGGAGCTGAGCTCTGGCTGAGTGGGAAACAGGTCACATTAGGATGGCTTTCTAGTCCCTGGCTTCTTACCTCTGCCTACAGGGGCTCAGCCCAAATGGGCCACAAGAGCTCCCCTCCAGCTCGTGGTTTCCTGCTGCCTCGAAGGCCACGGTCCAAATGCCCATCACTTACCTTCCTCCCGTTCACGAAGAAAACCAGCTCATCTGATCGTGATGCGCAAAGCATTGCACCTGTAAATAGGTTCTGCTTTTCAAGTCCAGGTGGGAATGCTCTTTGCACCAGCCACAGAATTGAGTGGTAAGGATTTAGGTCTAAGCAACTAGACTCTCTCCTTATGTAGATGCAGGTGGCCTGGAGCCTCACAGCACAGGAGGTGGAGACCTTGTTTCACAGCTTAAGTCTCGGGCGCCTGTCTAGTCCAGCCTCTTAACTGGAGCCTCACTCTGCCTCCCACCAATCCTGACTTTGAAGCTGACTCAGTACACAGCCCACACCTCTTCTTGCTTGTTCTGAAGTTTGAGGGCGTCAGCATGAAAACCAAACAACAATCTAAGCTTATGCCCACTCTGCACATTGCCTCAGCCCTGGGAACAGACCATGATTGGATTTCACTTTTCTCAAAGACAAGTGGGCTTTCTGAGACCTCCCACTTTCCTTTTTTTTTTTCTAATTTTACCTGCGGAAATGTCTCCTCATAGGAGATTATGTGATCAAGTCCAATCTGTGCCACAGTTGAAGTGGAGTTGTGAGGTGCCTTCCAGCTTCTTCCCTACCCCCAGAATTGTTCCGCTGGAAAATAGTGATCTAGTTAATACAACCACTGTACAGATAAATAAATTGAGGCCCAGAGAGGTGAGATTGGCAGCTCAGAGTCACTCAGAAGTGGCAAAGCAGGTACTAAAACGAAGATATTTGGCTTGTAACACCTGTAAAGCGTATAGACAGAATCCTTGATTAAAAAAAAAAAAATCAGCCAGGTGTGGTGGCTCACACCTGTAATCCAAGCACTTTGGGAGGATTGCTTGATCCCAGGAGTTTGAGACCACCCTGGGCAATGTGGCAAAACCCTGTCTCTACTAAAAATACAAAAATTAGCCAGGTGGGGTGCCACATGCCTGTAGTCCCAGCTACTCGGGAGGCTGAGGTGGGAGGATGACTTCAGCTTGGGAGGTTGAGGCTGTAGTGAGCTGTGAACATGCCACTGTACTCCAGCCTGGGTAAAAGAGCGAGACCCTGTCTCAAAAAATTAAAAAGAAAAATATCATGTTTGTTCTTTATGAACATTTCCAATTAAATATTTGTAGATGACATCAAGCAGCTCTTATTCTTTCAGCTGAAGTAATGCCTAGACCTTGGCCTCATGTATGGGTGAAGCAAGTAGCTGCTTCCGTGCCTGGCTTCAGGAGAGCTGGCAAGACCTCTCTGTTCCCTGACACTTCCTCGATCAGTTCGTGGAGCCATGGCACCATCATTAGAGTCAACCTTTTGTCTTCAGATGAGCATTCACTGTGTGGCAGTGTGTCTGTCAGGCTGGACTGGCAAACACCTGGTATCCTCTTGCTCTGGCTAATTGAGGAAGATCCTCTCTCTCTCCTGGTCCTGATGTGGCTTCAGAATCCTTCCTAGAGCTACTCCTCAATGAATGGAGTTGGCGGCTTCCAAATTTCTTGACAATTTTAATGCCTAGGTTCTCAGACATTCCAGTTTTCATGCACTCGTGCAGACACGTGTTTACACACATGCCTGTGTGTTGGTTTGAGTTTGTATATGGGTGTGTTACATGTATTAAACAGTTGCCAAATACATCTGCAACGGTGTGGTGACAGAAGCTAGAGATCGTACTGCGAATTAGGAAGGACCTTCAGGTCACGCTTTGTTCATATCGCTCCTGGTGCTATCAGGACCTTTTTGATCATGTGAGTCCTGTTCAAAACCCCTGAATAGCTCTTTGCTTGCAACATAGGTTTAACTCCACAGCCCAGTGTGCAAGCCTTCCATGAACTGTTCCTGTCTCTGGCTTCTGACACTTTTGCTCTTAAAAAAAAAAAAAATCTGCTCCAGCCAAACTACTCTTCTCACATCCTTCTTCTACTTAAACCTGGCATTTCTTAACTTACAGCCGTCCAGTGGCCTCCCAGTGGACTGAGTAAACCCCACAGGCCTGCCACAGAGGCCTCATGGGAGCAGCACCACCCCCCTCTGTGAGTGTACCTTCAGCCACTTTCTGCCGTGTTCCTGTTCTCTGCCACACTGGCCTTTTCCCTGCTTCTCCAATACGCTAACTTCTTTCTTGTCTCAGGCCTTGGGCCATGTTGTTCACTCACAGCTGGTGTCTTCTTGCTATTTGGGTCTGAGCTCTTCCCTGATCAGATAGTCTAAAGTAGCACTCCCATCACTATTTTCTTTCTTTTCTGAGACAGGAGTCTTTTTTGGAGTGCAGTGGTGCAATCACGGCTCCTACAGTGTCAATCTTCCAGTCTTAAGCGATCCTCCCACCTCAGCCTCCCAAGTTGCTGGGACTCCAAGCATGCGCCACCACGCCTGGTTAATCTTTTATTTTTTGTAGAGATGGGGCCATCCCTCTATTTTCTATCGCCCTGTTTCATTTTCTCCATGGCATTCATTACTACCTGACATGGACAGTTGGTATCTTTTTATCTGCCTTCTCCACTAGAATATGAGCTCCGTGAGAGCACAGATGTTACTTTCAGTTCGCCCCTGTATCCCAGGGCCTAGAATGGTGCCTACCAGAGAGTACTGTTAGTTGACTGACTGGAAAAGCTTCTCCTGGCTCTGCAATGATGAGGACTCTGTCCCTGATCCATGGTGATTTCGCTCCCTCTCTCTTTAGCTACCATCAGAAAGCAGCTCTGAACCTCCCTTCTTGCCTTTCTCTGGAATCCAAAAGCACCTGCAGATCCAACCCACTACTCCTTTACTTCTCCTTTATTAAACCAGGCACCAAGAAACCTGTTTCGAATTTGCCACTGATTAGTTGATTATCTTCGCAGTGTTTGTGTGTTATGTTCCCAACTAGGCAATTAGCTCCTGGAATTTCCAATAGCTGGCTGCATCTGCCACCATGGGCACCATAAATGGCAACTTATTCATGGCAGGGGCTGGTAGATGCTTGACTGATTACCCAAGGTACTTTAAATGGAGGAAACATTAGCGATTTACTCATTCTTCATTCATTCAACAGTAGTAACTGAGCCTCTGCCTTGCACCAGGCACTATGCTAAGGGGTAGAGTAAGGTGGAGAACAAGAGCTACATGTTTTCATCCTCTGAGGCCCTTAAGTTTTAGTGAGACAGTAACATGCAATTAAAGACTGATGCGTGTTACATGCACAGATAAATCAGCTGTTTTTTTTCAGGGACAGGGATCAGAAAAGTTCTCCCAAAAATATTTATCAGAATAAATCCTTTAATGTCAACATAAAATTCAAGCATGCCAAGTGGAACAGTTTTAGAGCACTAAAGCTGGATTATGGCATTAGATTTGTAAGATATAAAAGTACTCTGGATTAGAGAACATAATACTTTAATTGCTGGGAAACTGAAAACTGACTGTGAATGGCTTTAGAGAAGGGTTTTCAAACTCCTTAGAGCCAGGAAAACCTTTGTTTGAATGACATCTTGTGAAGTGTAAACAAATTAAACAAAAAATTTACTTCCCTAGCTGAGGGGCCTGGGGTAAAGACCTGAAGTCTTCTGGCTTTCTTTCCTTCAAGAAACCCCCAGAACTCTGGGGAGCTCAGTTTGAAAACCACCCACTTCAGAGTGAATGTAAGGTTGCCCACAGTCAGTGGGGGTGAGTGCTGTCTCTGCCAAGTTTTTCTGACCCTCAATTCTTATTCAAGACCATGGAAGAAAGCAACCACTACATTTTTTTTGTTTTCCCCTCCC
>NW_016107493.1:3290159-3294275 GCF_001604975.1 Cebus imitator | reverse complement strand
CCTCCCCCTCCCTCTCCTTCCTCTTCCTCTTCCTCTTCTTCTTCTTCCCCTTCCCCTTCCCCTTCTCCTTCTCCTTCTCCTTCTTCTTCTTCTTCGACAGAGCATCACTCTGTCGTCCAGGCTGGAGTGCACTGGCGTGATCTCACCTCACTGCGACGTCTACTTCCTGGGTTCAAGTGATTCTCCTGCCTCAGCCTCCTGAGTAGCTGGGATTACAGGCATGCACCGCCACACCCGGCTAATTTTTGTATTTTTGGTAGAGATGAGATTTCACCATGTTGGCCAGGCTGGTCTCAAACTCCTGGCCTCAAGTGAGCCACCCACTTTGGCCTCCCAAAGTGCTGGGGATTACACGTGTGAGCCACCACACCTGACCACTTCTTTTCTTCTTTAATGGAAAGGGAAAACTAAGTTTATTCACTGTTAAATGGATTTTTTTTTTCCAGTAGGTGAGAGAAATTCCACATATATTGACCCAGGTGCTTGTGTGTTTGTTATAAAAAAAGTTCTTATGATTTTCATAAAAGAATTCCTGGCACCCAGTGAAAGAATTAATGCTGGAAATAACACTGCCCTCTCCCAAAAGTCAAACAAACTTTATTTCTAAAAAAAAAAAAACCCAACAAAAAACTCTGTAACACATCTTCTTGCTGATGGAAATGGAAAAGTACCAGCCACTGCTACGGTGTCTCTGGGGCACTAGCTTCTGTCGTGAGCTTTCAAAACCCAAAGATGGAACACAGGCAGTGGGGCGCTTTATAGGACCGTGAGAGCTCCGGCTGATCATTAACTATCTGTGTTCCAGATCTTTTGTTCTCAGCCTTTTTTACTTCAAGGCTCCTTTCCTTTCCCTCCCAGCTCCCATCTTCCTGTCTTTGCCGAGCCACGCACAGCTGGACCTAGGGAAAGCTGAGTGCCAGCGAGGCCTTGGGCTTGCAGGAGAGGGGTTCTTTCCCTCTCAGGCTGGGGGTGGTGGTGCTTAGAGATCAGAACTCCTAAAATTGTGAATCTGGAGGAGAGCTTGGTCGTCGGGGTGGGGGTGGGGCACATGGAGAGAAAGCCCATCTTCTATTGGTGTGAATAGGAGGTCAAGACTGCCAAATGGGTGGGAAGTCTTGCCCACCCATTAATCCTTCCTGTTCCAGATTCTCAGCAAGGATTAACATGAGGAGCAGGAGGGCTGTGAGGCTGAGGAGATTCAACCACTTGTCTCAACAGGGCCCTGGCAGCCTTCCTGCTTCTACACTACCAAGCTCCTCAAGTTCATGGCTGGACTGAAGAGAAAGGACACCCACCTGATACTACATTTAAACTCCAAGGATAATAGACGATCTTACAAGGTACTGGGCTGAAAGACGAAGTTTTCTATGAAGGAGAATCACTTGGCATGGTGCTCTCATCTGCCACAGTGGACACTGGAGGGCAGTAGACCAGCACTTGCTGGTTGCAGAGAGGCAACAAGGGCATTGGAGACCCAGTAAGTGGAGCAAACTTCCCGCCCAGAGGAAGACCACCCCATCTCAGGAAATAAGCAAATAAATAAATAAATAACCTGGCTCAGATGAGAAAGGTGAAGGAGAGACAAAGTCCAGTGGATACAGGCAGGCTATTTGGGAATGTGTCATATAAATGCTTAAAAAGAGTCGTATGGCAAGGGAAATTCAATGAACAGTCTAGAATGAACACCCACATAACTGCAGCAACTTAAGGCTTGGGGATAGCTGCGGGGAGGAGGAAAAGTAAAAGAGTTACCAAAGTATTATCTTACTGGGGCAAGGGGTGGAAATATGGGGACAGATGGAGCAGGAGGCCTGGAAAGAGTAACTTTTTGCAGGGGAAATATTTGATATCTTGTTTTCAAAAAGAGGTAGAGGAATACGTGTCTGTCAGAGTAGGCAAATGGAAGTGAACAACTTATGGTTCAGTTGAACTTTCCAAGTAACAACAGAAGAAATGGAATTGCTCATAGCTTGAATACACCAGCAAAAAAATGAAAAGGAGAAATGGAAATGACAGTGTAAAACATGATATACATTACATGTAACCAAATTATAAATAATATATGAAAAATAAATATAATGAGTATGAAGTAAATAATTAAAAATTTTAGTCATCATAAGAAATATAAATAAAATTGATCCTACCGCTTAAAAATGATTAGCAGATTTAATTATGAGAAATATTCAAATCTAGATATCCTGTATACGATTTATAAGAAAAACATCTAAAGTAATCAAAGGAAGAATAAAAATGTAGACGGGTCAAAGAGACGACACGCTGATGTAAACGATAAGACAACGTGTTATGGAAGAAAATGGAAAATATTAAAAATGTCCTTGAACACGGAACCAGAAACAAACGGACTTACAGATGAGTTTCATGTAATCATCAAGACAATGGCAATATTATTTAAATGCTCCCTGGCATATATAAATTGAAATTCTCCCCAATTTTTATACACCTAGTAAAGTTTAAATACCAGAACCCAACACAGATAGTGAAAAAGTTGAAGAACCTTGTTTGTGAATATAGATAGAAAAATTCTAAGTAAAATAATAGTGAATAAAATCCATCAGTGTATCAAAGGATAATATGCCAAGTAAGGATTATTTCTGGGATACAAGGGTGGTTAGTCAGAAATCTATCAACTAACTTAATCCATTACATCAAGAAAAGGTGGAAAACAGTGATTAAATCAATAGATACTGTTAAATTACTTGATAAATTCAGCAGTCATTCCTAAGAAAAACTCTAAAGAAAAGAAATCAGGAAGAAACTAATGTAACAAGGCTGTTTACGAAAACAAATAACCAATATTATTCTTAAAGGCAAAGTACAAAAAATTCAATTAAAATCAGAAATTAGATATGGATTCTCTTTCTTGCCATTATTGTATAACATTGCCTTGGAGGTTGTAATAGATGTAGTAAAATAATGAAAAAGTGGAATAACTGGTAAGCGCTGATATAAACATTGGCAGAGAAGAAAACTTGATCTGGTGATTGGATATATTATAAATATTTAAAAATTAATAGCTTTTGCTACTGTATAAATAAGCACTTAAGAATGAAAGCAGAAAAAAATTCCATTAACAGTAGCTCCAAAACATAGAATATGTAAGGATAAAATTGACCTCCTCCCTCCAGAAGTATAGGATCTACTCATGAAACAAAATCTACACAAATGGCAAGACATATAATGTTCTTAGATGCAAAGTTAATAAAAAAGTAAGTTCAATTAAAATTAATATGTTTAACTTATATATTATACTTTATAAATATATTTATGAAATAAAAATATACATATAATAAAATAAATATATATGTAATAAAAATATAAATATATTTACAATTTGAATTAGAATCCCACCTAAATTTTTAGGGGAAATTGGATAAAATGACTTTTTTTTGTATGAAACCAAATAGCTAACAAGAATGTAAAAAAATAAGAACAGCAAGGGAGAACTTTCCACGGAGCCCATATTAATGTGGTATTAGTATAAGGATAGACAAGTAGATAGTTGGAACTAATGAAAGACTCTAAAAGTGTACATATATATGAATTTAGTAAATGACAAAGAGGAAGTGTCTCATAGTATATTCCCTAGCAGGTAAATTAAATGCCTGACTTGGTGACCAGAGTTCTTTGACTGTAAGTTTTGGGAAACATTAGATATTTAATAGCTATTCGCACTACAATTAACACCTAGGCATTCCTATGACATTTTGGGATAAAATTCTGTTTTCTCCTACTGTTGCTTACAGATAGATCCAGCTTCTGTCAACTCAGGTCTCAGGGCTTTAGAACTCTGCAAAAGTCATCTTCTTGAATTTTCTACATGATCACTTATTTATGTGCAGCAAGTCAATTTTTTTTTGACTAGTGTCAATTCCAGATAATGTAACTTAGGTTTTGTTTGTGATTAATAGCAGCATCTGCACACAGTATGCTGATAACTGAATTTAATCATGTGTATTTGAATAAGTTAAAAAAAACCCTGATAATATAACATGGAATTTCTAAGGGAAGCGCTGACTTAAAATATAGAAATGTTACATATAGGCAAGTTGTGTATTTTTTTGAATGTAAAATTATTCTTTTTTTTTTTTTTTTTTT
>NW_016107493.1:3278435-3289974 GCF_001604975.1 Cebus imitator | reverse complement strand
CTATGTAAGATTTGCATATTAATAAACTCACAAATCGGAAAGAATAACTCTGATAGATCTGTGTGGTAGGCCAGGAAGTGAGTCACTCAGATCCCCCATGAGGAAGGACTTGTACCTACTTGGGAGTGGGGTCAGCACATGACCTCAGCTGCCAGATCGTTCAGGGGCTACCTCAGGGCACAGAGCTGCTTCCTAAAGGTCACGCCCTTCCCAGGGCAGTCCCATCACTGGCACATTTCAACCTAGGCAGGGCAGCTCTGTGGGGCAGTGTTTGCTCCCAGAAGTCCTTGCTGGGTTATTGATGCCTCTCAGGCGGCATTGCAGTTCAACTTCTTCCTTTGCCCAGCTTTGCTTCTTCAACCTTCCTTTCCCAGGTGTTGATTCCTAAGAAACGTCCTACTCCTCAAACTCTGTCTCAGCCTCTGGAGAACTCCACCTATGGCACTATGTGTTCTGAGAGTGTGAAAAATATGGCTAGTTTATATCACTGAAAGTATCAAGTGCAGATAAATAATTTTTCCTTAAAAGAAACAACATATTTAGTCTACCATTGGTGGGCATTTAGACTGATTCTATGTCCTTGCTATTAAGCATAGTGCTGCAATGAACATATGTGTACATGTAAATGTGGTCCATATACACAATGGAATACTATATAGCCACAAAAAAGAACGAGATCATGTTCTTTGTAGGAATATCGATGGAGCTGAAGGCCATTATCCTCAGCAAACTAAGGAAGAATAACTACCAGGAAGAATAACCCTGATAGATCTGTGTGGTAGGTCAGGAAGTGATCCACTGATCTGTGTGATCCACTTCTACTCAGATCCTCAGTGAGGGAGGACTTGTGCCCTGCATGGGAGTGGGATCAGCACATACCCTCAGCTGCCAGTTTCTTCAGGGAAGAGAGCCTCTTCCTTAAGGTCATGCCCTTCCTAGGACAGTCTCATGGGGCACATTTCAGAAAGTCTGAGATAGAGTTTGGGGAGTAGGATGTTTCTTAGGGATCAACATCTGGGAGAGAAAGATGGGAGAAGCAGAGCTGGGCAAAAGCAGAAACTGAACTGCAATGCAGCCCCGAGAGGAACAGAAAACCAACACTGCATGTTCTCACTTATACGTGGGAGCTAAATGATGAGAACACATGGACACATAGAGGGGAACAACACACACTGGGGTTACTGGAGGGTAGAGTATGGGAGGAGGGAGAGGATCAGAAAAAATAACTATTAGGTACTAGGCTTAGTACCTGGATGACAAAATAATCTGTGCAGTAAACCTCTATGATACAAGCTTTCCTATGTAACAAGCCTGCACATGGACTCTGAACTTAAAAATTAAAAAAAAAAAAAAAAAAAAAAAAAAAAAAAAGAGAAGCAACAGAGACCTCTAAGCCCCTGTACTAGCCCTGTTCTTGAACTTTTCCAAAACCTGAGTGCATGTGGTATCAGCAGTTTCAAGATACTAAAAGGAAATCAAGTCCATCTCTACTCCTATTCATTCAGCTTCATTTCCCCAGTTTTTGTAAGGTGACACAAAACAGTTCCATTATAAACTTTTGGCTCAGAAGATTTAGGACATCTTGGCCCCACGGGCACTTTAACCTGAAAGGAGAAGCACAGCAAGTGTAGCAACTGCCACACATCATTTCCCTTCCGATAAACTTTTATTAAATTCACAATTAAGCATCAGTAATGATAGGTTTCTACCAACAAGAGGCACTAGCGGTTTTGCACAGAGTTAATGATCAAAGGCTTTTATCACTGAAAGGGTGCTTAATCACTTACAGAGTCCGCTGGTTAAAAAGATGACAGCTTATACTTTTAGCCCAACTATCACTGTAATAATGTTTCAGAATTAGACACACAATGACAGGTATTTATCTAAATTAGTGATATGAATTAAGTGTGGAATATAATAATAGACACTACAAATTGTCACTCTAATTTTTAAAGGCATTAAGATATTAATCTTATGATTGAAACCTGCTATTCTTTAACACGTACTATTTTTATGAATACTTGCCCATCCTAATTCTTCAAGTTAATAAAATACCACTGAAATGATTAGATTTATTTTGTAAAAGTGCAATTTCTGTGATATCAGAGGCCTTGCCCTTGCAGTCTATGAAGTATAACAGTTTTTTAATTAATTAATGTTAGTGGTAAATGTGTCTTCCTATTTTACTGATAGAAAAATATGCCAGTGACCCTACTTTTGCTGTTCTGTCTGGCACAATGAGTTTTTGTGGGTTAAAGACTCTCTCTCTCTCTCTCCTCTCAGAATAAGAGACATTGAAAAAAAATAGAATAAGAGACATTGACTGGTGAGCCAGTCAATGAGCCAAAGAAATAAGTCTTTCCTTTCTACTACCCGCCTTCTCTTGTTAACCTGGTCTGACACACATCTAAACTTATCCTTCTATCACAAAATTACTATTAATAGACACAGAGCTTTAATATCTAGCACACAGATCCCTGACAATAATAAATAAATGTTTGTTTATTGTTTAAATAAACAATTATTTAATTATTATTTAAATAAACATTAAATAAATGTTTATTTATTTGTGTTTTCAATACAAAAGTTTCTTTTCTTATTTGTGTTTCCAAACCTCACGTGGGACTGAACATCGTCTCTGGTATAAGACTGTATGTCTGCAGGAAAATGCAATATAAAATAGCTAAGAAATAACCAAAAAATAACTCTGAGGATTTTGTGCCCCTCTGATGGCAAAAGGAAGATGGTGATGATTTCAGCTTTTGGATACTAAGCCAAGGGACCCAAAAGTGATTTGAGATCATTGTTTTATTTGTCATAAACAATGATCCCCTGGCCTCCCAGGTGAGGAAGAAGTTGCATCATGGACATGACTCATGGCAGATGAAGACCAGTTGGAGGCTTTGGATGGTTATTTCCCAAAGCCTCTTCTAAATGAACATGTGGGAGTGGCAGGAACCCGAGGACTGTGGTGAGCTTGTGGTGCTGGAGACAGCTCTTACCCACCCCCAAGAGCTGACAGCGAGCCTTCAAATTCACATTCAAAGACCTCACCTCAGTGGCTTAGAATTGGCCAAGGTAGGGGTATTTACACCATGGAAATTGTCAAACATTATAAATCAGGGATTTTCCCATTACTAGTACACCACTGGCTTTGAGGGAATCCAATCCTCAGAGTTTTGCGGGCAGACAATTTTACCAAACTTTGGGTAGATTTCTGAAGAACAAAACATGAGCAGTCCCTCTTAAGTTGTTCCAGATTAATAAAAATGTTATCATGCTTTAAAATCATGCTGAGGTAGACTTTCAGGATAATGCAAACTAAAATGAGAATTTTTGAGTTTTGGTTCTAAGCTTCATTATATCTTTTGGTGAAAATTTGCATCCTAAAATATAATCATGTAGTGATCTAAACCACAGAGAATAATTAAAAGATGCTAAAATTATCGTTGACAATTGGGAGCCAACCTATATATTGCTCTGATTTGAGACTTTTAAGGTCAATTATGTATTCTTTAATTTTCTAGAAAACATAAGCTTAAGAAACACAGACGGGCCAAGGTGTAAATATTGAAGGGTCATCTCTGGGAATCTAAAAGAGATTAAAAGAAGAAAGGTACTAAAACATTATTATGTTAAAAATGCTGTAATTCAGAAGATAAGTTATGATTGTTGTTGCTTTTTGATATAGAATCGCTCTGTTGCCCAGGCTGGAGTGCAGTGGCACGATCTCGGCTCACTGCAACCTCCACCTCCTGTGTTTAAGTGATTCCTGTGCCTCAGCAACCCAAGAACCTGGGATTACAGGCATTCATTATCATGCCTGGCTAATTTTTGCATTTTTAGTAGAGACGGAGTTTCACCATGTTGGCCAGGCTGGTCTCAAACTCCTGGCCTCAAGTAATTCTCCCGCTTCAGCTTACCAAAGTGCTGGGATTACAGGCATGAGCCATCATGCCTTGCTAGAAGACAAATTATGTTTTTAGAAAATGAACAAGTCAATGTGTATTTTATTCATATCAAAATTATATAATTCTCATATTTGTTTCAGTCCTTGAGTCATAAACCTCCTTATCCTCATAAACTTCTGTTTGGGATAAGATGCAACTTACTCAGAAGCCCTGTAATTTCCAAGTCATAAAGTGCAATCTAATTTTATGCCAAAGGCTCACTTAGGGCTGCAGTAAGCAGTTCAGTAGAAGACTAGGCTCTGATGCTAGTTCCAGGTACATTTTTAGCAGCTGGAAGAGGGAGGTGTGTTCTGTTAGTGTGTGATTACAGACATATCAAGGTGTGCCAGTGACTTGATATTTTCATTTAAATTATTTTTATTAGTTTGCTTAATAAATACTTTCTATATGATTGACCAGGTCAGATATCTAGTTAATGCAATTTGGTTATTAAGGTAATCAAAATACCACATCAGCTACATTTTGATAAAATGTTTAAAGAAGCAACCTTCCATGCCCATTTGCTACTATCACTGGCTCAACTGAGTGTTTTTCTTTTGGGTCTGAAATAATCAAATCACAGTTTGAAGGGCTTCGCTCACTTTGCAGTTGTTAAGAAGTGCACGTGGAGGCCAGGCGCAGTGGCTCATGCTTGTAATCCCAGGACTTTGGGAGGCTGAGGGGAGTGGATCACGAGGTCAGGAGTTCGAGACCAGCCTGGTGAAACCCCTGTCTCTACTAAAACTACAAAAATTAGCTGGGTGTGGTGGTACATGCTTGTAATCACAGCTACTTGGGAGGCTGAGGCAGGAGAATAGCTTGAACCCAGGAGACAGAGGTTGCAGTGAGCCGAGATCATGTCCCAGCCTGGGTGACAGAGCAAGACTCTGTCTCAGAAAAAAGAAAAAGAAAAAGTATATATGAAGTGGCAGGTGAAGGCAAAATGAGAATTTTCATTGAAAAAGATGAACATGCCCTGTACTAGTGTCATGGTTATCAGATCCATACCAACAGCCTGAAAGTCCATGACTACAGCGGGGACCTCCCTTACTATGTCAGTGAACTGATCCACACAAGTCATCCAAATCAATTCAGGGGTTGCTGGGCTACTCAGGACGAAGGTCTTGGTCAGCCCCCTCTCTCTGTGGGCAGCAGCCACTGCGTCGTATATGGCAAACAACATGGAGGACCCCAAGAACATTCCAGCCTCACCTAATCCCTGAGAGAAGAACAAAAAGCTACCAGGAATACATGGTTCTTTTAGGACTAATTTATGTAAACACACACCATACACACACACACACACACACACACACACACACACTCACACAGTCTCCTTTGGATTTATAATCCTCAGAGTGGATTATAAAGTGTGGAGTGCTTCCAAATTGCCAGAATCAAATTCCCCCGCATGGTAATTTGAGTAGCTGGTGAAAATGCAATTTGGTTATTGCATTCAATTGGTAATCAAAATACCACATTAGCTGATGTGGGGAGAGAAGAGGGGCTACAAACTCCTGTTGCCTTTGGTGCCCTGTAGGATGCTCCAGCTCCAGCTCAAGAGCATTTGTGTCTAACTCAAGACCTAAATGAAACAACCACAATCTTTGCAGTTGAACTTGAAAGACAGTGAAGTGGTTGCCTGTCTTCATGTGTGCCAACTTCCCCGGCATAGGTTGGATGCTTTCGAGTTAACACTATGATGACATTATATTTCAAATGATTCACCAGTGCTTTTTTTGTACTAATTTTTCTTCTTGCTTTCTTCCAGGTAGTCTGGTCTGTGATCTGTGACCAGGCCCTGGTGGAGGGATGAGACAAAGGCTGGAAACACATAAAGGCTTGCCCAGGCTTTGGTTGTCAAAATTCCAGGTTCCTCTGAGGCAAATGTGGAGGGAGAAATGGGCCCAGTAGGCAGAGGGGTTCCTCTGAGGCCGGAAGAAGGGGTGAGAATCGAGGGGTCTGGTTCCCTAGTTGGAGCAGAACTGGCAGGGAGGCAGCTAGACTCCAAGTGGCAGGATTGTGTGCTGCGTTGGGCCAGCCTTAGAAATGCCCATGGCCAAAGTCTGGTGAAATGGAGATAGAGACCATTTAGACAGGAAGTCTCATCTTCCTAGCAATCTTGACCTACTCCTAGGAAAGAGGGAATCCTCTGGAAACCTGAGGTTAAAGTTGCCACCTGTCTGTCCAGACGTGGGCTCAGAGCAGAACATAAGGCGGGGAAGTTATGTTTTTTCTCACACTTGTATTTGAGAACACTTTCTTGCCAAGGTCTTTATGGGTCAGTTACAGGCCTGCTGCTCTGGGGAGCATGGCACCTCAGGTATCAATGGCTATGAACACCTCAGAGCAAAAAGTCAGGGAGAAAGTTGGTTAAAAGCCCATTTTGACTTGCAGAGGGTGTGGAAGAGGCAGTGTCAGCAAGAACTGTGTCTGGAAGACAGGTGGGAAGGGTGCAGAAAAGTTCTAGGGGGATGGAATTGCCTACGATGTCAGTTTATCTCATGATGGTACTTAGCCTCATGAGCCAAGTTGTTCATTGCCTTCTTGACCCTTGTTTGATTTAGATGAGTTTCATGATCTCTAGCAAAACATGAAGACCCATGTTGGGCTTCTGGAGTCAGTGTCACTCCGCCACAAGCATGCTTTTCTTTTCTCTTTCTCCTTTTGGGATTTGCAGTTCAAAGGAAAGAGCAAATTCAGGGGATGGTTTAATAATTTCTTGAAAGAGGAGATTGTTATGGGGTGAGCTGTGTACTCCTCAAATTCATCTGGTAAAGTCCCAATCCCCAGCACTGCAGAATGGGACTGTATTAGGAGATGAGGGCTTTACAGAGATGATTAAGTTAAAATGAGGCCATTCAGGCAGGCTCCAATCCAACATGACTGGTGTCTTTATAGGAAGAGGAAATCTGGACACAGACACACACAGGAGGAGGATCACATGAAGTGGGAAGAAGATGGCTGACTAGAAGCCAAGAAAACAGGCTGTGGAGAAAAGCAACCTGCCAACACCTTGATGGCAGACTTCCAGCCTCCAGAACTGAGAAAATAAATCTTTGCTGTTTAAACCACCAGGTCTGTGGTATTTTGTTATGGCAGCCACAGCCGACTAACACAAAGGTCTAAGTTCTTACCTTGGATGAGTAGACGGCTATGGGATTTCGGGAACACACCAAAGTGACACAGTACTCTTCTGGTATCTCAGTGACAGTGGGGATTTTGTAGTCATCTGAACTCCGAGAATAAAGCACACCTTCTGGGGAGCATTTCAGTTCTTCTGTGGTACAGAATCCCATGCCTTGAATAAATGCTCCCTCAATCTATGGCCAAAAATTTCACAGGTTATAAGAATTTGACATTGGTTGAATTAATATTCCAGTGGGAATGAATGTGGAACTCTGGACCATCATAAGCCATTCTTGAAAGCACCACAGTGGACGTTGCAATGGGTCCTTTGGAACTGGCACCTGCCACCTTGCCTGGCCTCATCCTCAGGTATACTCCACACTCTGGGTGCCCGACATTGGCCACGTTCTTGCAAATTCTCCAAACATAGCAGCTTTTTTCTTGTCTCTGAGTCTTGGTAAATGCAGTTTCTCCTGACTGTCTTCATCCCTTCCCACCTCAGCTTGTCCACCTGGCACACTCCTGTTCCTCCTCCACGAGTCAGCTAAAGGATTAGGGCCCCTGTTGCACCTGAAGGTCCTCCCAGCCCTCCCTGGCTGGATTTAGGAATTACTTCCTCCAGACTCACTGCACCTGGCGCACACTCCTGCCTGTAGCGGCACTTGGAGGGCATTTCATTGTTCCCCTCTCACTCTCGCCCTCCTCCTCTTCCCTCCCACTAGCTTATGAGCATCTCAGGCCTGGCTTTCTTACATTCTGTTCCTAGCATGGTGCCCGGCACATAGGTTCTCCATAAATATCTGTTGAAGTAGATGAAAAAGAAGTTAACACTGAAGGAACATGAACTTGATCTCTCTTTCTTTCTCTCTCTCTCTCTTTCTGATGCAGTCTTGCTCTGTCACCCAGGCTGGAGTGCAGTGGTGGGACCTTGGCTTATTGCAACCTCCGTTTTCTGGGTTCAAGCTATTCTCCTGCCTCAGCTTCCCAAGTAGCTGGGACTACAGGTGTATCCCACCACGCCTAGCTAATTTTTGTATTTTTAGTAGAGATGGGGTTTCACTATGTGTTGGCCAGGCTGGTCTAGAACTCCTGACCTCAGGTGATCCACCCACCTCAGCCTCCCAAAGTGCTGGGGTTATAGGTGTGAGCCACCGTGTCCAGCTGACTTTTCTTTCTGTTACTGGGGAGAGTAGATCAATGCTAAACAGGGTAGATTAGAAGAAATAACTATATTTATTAAAAGCCATTATGAGCTCTATTTACATACTTTTATGCTCCAAAAGAAAGGTTGATTTTAAAGTGACCTTTTAAAAAAACTGGAGAGTTAGCAAATTGGAGAGTTATAGTTTGCATTTTATTGAAACACAAAATGTAGGAATAAGGTAAGTAAATTTAAATGCTAAAATTGGAAGTAACTGCATGTCTCTAAAGGAAAAGATCAAAGCCCAAGAGGTTCAGCCTAAAACACTTCTGGGTTTCTTTCCTTTTCTGATGGAGCAAATGTAGGATTTTCCTGATCATCTTCCTTTTTGCCTTTGCTTAAACAGTAACCAGGCAGGAATTAGCTGGAAGGAGGGGAAAAGAAAGGCGGAGAGGAGGCAGGGTCTTGGGCTAGCAGTAGTTGTCAAACTTACAGGCTCAAGAGCAACTTTGGCCTAACAACCTAGCACAGCTAAGATGGAGTACGTCTGCACCTGGGGTGGGCCCAGGAATCTGTGTTTCCAGTAAGCACTATAGGTGCTCTGTTGCAGTGTCTAAGGGCTATATTTTGAGAAACACTGGGGGACCAATCAAATTGTTCCTTATAAAGCCCATCAGCCCAGCTAGCAAGGTATACCAGTCTCTTAGGACTTAGGATGGTGAGAAGTTGCTGGCAGACGAAAGTACCATCTGTCAGGGTTTGGTGCCAGACTACTCAGGTGCTCCCAGTTGCTAATCAGGTGTAGACTGTGGACCAGCTGTCTTGGCCTCACCTGGGAGCTGGTTAGCAGGTCTAGGGCGAGCCAATGTGGCTGGTGCATTGGCCCCACTTTGAGTAACAGGGCTAGAAAAAAGCAAGGCTATGCCGACAGCTGGGAAGGTTTCAGCACCAAGTTTAAAAAGACTTTGAGTGAGTTAGTTTTATTTACTTGCAAGATAAAAATCAGAGCTCAATTCAGCAAGTGGGGAAATTGTGTTTAAACATTTCTTTTTTCTTAAATTTCTGTAAGTTGTGCAGTCTGTTTAAACTCAATATTCATATGAACATTAGTTAACTTTATTATATCAATATAATGTTCTAATTATGACCATATCAATGCTCATTGAAGAAAAATTAGAAAACACAGAGAATCATAAAACAGAGTAAATCATATATATTCCTGCCATGTAGATAAACCGTTGTTAACTTTTTCTTGAATTTACTTTCAGTATTTTATCTACATGTGTGTATGTATGTGCATAATCTATAATATGTATAACAGAATACTTGCACTAGGTATGAACAAGGTTTGGAGCATGGCCAGGCGCGATGGCTCATGCCTGTAATCGCAGCACTTTTGGAGGCTGAGGTGGAAGGACTGCTGGAGGCCAGGAGTTCAAGTACAGCCTGCCTAACATGGTGAGACCCTCCCCCATCATCTCTACTAAAAATACAAAAATTAGCCAGATGTGGTGGTGGGCACCTGCAATCCCAGCTACTCAGGAAGCTGAAACAGGAGAATCGCTTGAACCCAGGAGCCGAGGTTTCCATGAGCTGAAATTTTGCTACTGCACTTTAACCTGGATGACAGAGTGAAACTCCATCTCAAAAAAACAAAACAAAACAAAACAAAACAAAAAACGTTTAGAGCACGTTGGAAAATAGTATTCTGAATGAATAGCTACTAAATGGGATTGAGCAAAAGTCCCTGTGCTTGGACCCCAAAAGGGGTGGTTCTGGAATCACACACCTGTCCAATATCCAGGGCTGAGTTTATGCTGAAAGCAGCATTCATGATGATGTTGGTCCTACAAAGCTGTAGCAGAGAAAATGGATAATGGAAATGGAAAATATTATTTATTTAAAACAAATGTTTACTAAAATTATACACCTGGTCCCTAGTTTTTCACTGGATCAAGTTTATTGTTATTTACAACATTGATTATTCTTTTTTTTTTTTTTTTTGAGACGGAGTCTCGCTCTGTTGCCCAGGCTGGAATGCAATGATGCGATCTCAGCTCACTGCAATCTCCGGCTCCCAGGTTCAAGTGATTCTCCTGGCTCAGCCTCCTGAGTAGCTGGGATTATAGGCACATACCACCACACCCAGCTAATTTTGTATTTTTAGTAGAGATGGGGTTTCTTCATGTTGGTCAGGCTGGTCTCGAACTCCTGACCGCAGGTGATCTGCCTGCCTCGGCCTCCCAAAGTGCTGGGATTACAGGTGTGGGCCACTGTCCCCGGCCAACGTTGATTATTCTTTACAGTGCTGGTGTCTACACTCTGAAGATGGTGAATAGAAACATCACTCTTTACCTTATGAGCCCCCGGGAGATAGTCGACTTCAACCTCAGAACAGGCTGCTCCACAAACATAATACGGGAAAGCATTACCCTCCTCCTTTTCCCAGTCCATATTTGTCTGGTAGCCTCGAGAAGAGAAATCAGGAGTGAGGAGACAAGGCACCTTCCCCACTCGCAGCTGGATCACTCCACTGTGTGGAATCTCGGAGAAGAGCAGAGCAGAAGGGCTGTCCTGCAGGGGCTCCAGGGAGCATCTGTACCCAGTGGCTGGAGGCCTCCCCACTTTCTCCTGCAAGGACCATGAGGTCAGGGCCACAAGACTCCACCGAAGACACGGGGAGAAGATCAGCTGGTGTTGGACCCCTGCCCTCCAGTGCACAGTTCCTGGGATGGATGTGTAGACAGCTGTGGTGTCCCTCCTGGTGTCCCTCCTGGCTGCTGAACAGCTGCTGCCTCTGGATTGTCCCCAGCCCCTAGCCCTCCCCCAGATCTCTTTCTCCGCCCTCCACCACCTCATGACTACGGGGTCAACACTGGGTACAGCAGAGCTCTGGCATTATCTGGACATCTGTCCAGACTGATTGATGAGTGCACATCACTCCTGCCCAAGTGTAGTTTAAGCCAAAGTAAAAATGCCCTTTACTTGGAATATCCGGTAGCTGAGAGACTGATGGATTTTTCAAAGGCTTTTGCAATCTGAAAGAGATGATTGTTTACGAAAAATATATAAATTTGGGGAAAGTAATGAAAATGCCTTCCATGCTGGACTTGCCTTCTCTTGTTCGTACCAAGTTCTGCACCCACACTTCCCTGCAGTGAGACTTAGGCCTGGGTACAAGCTACAGGTCATGCTTTGCAAGGGAGGTTCCTCAGGGCAGCTGGTAGCTGTGCTCTGGGACTCTGTTTTGTAGGGCTGTTGCATGGTGGAAAGTTTATTGTTTTTCCCACTTTTTGGCTTTTTTTTTTTTTTTTTTTTT
>NW_016107493.1:3244636-3278264 GCF_001604975.1 Cebus imitator | reverse complement strand
CTGGTCTTGGAACTCCTGACCTCAAATGATCCACCTGCCTTGGCCTCCCAAAGTGCTGGGGTTACAGGCGTGAGCCACCATGCCTGGCCACTTTTGGCTTTTTAAATTATGGAGAGGGCTAGGCTATATTTAGGTACTTCTATGTAGGTAGTATATAGATAATTTTACCCTGCTTTGTTTCCAAATAATTTGGCTGTCTCAATATATGATTATGTCAGCTTTTCTGCTGGAGTAAACTGTATAGAAGGGGGAATAATAATCAAGATGATAGTAATTATTATTATTAGAAATTCAATAATCCTTTGATCATAGGGCTATGATTATCTCCACTGGACAGGTAAGAAAACTGCCTGATCCTGCGGCGTTTGTGTTCGCTCAAAATTCTTATGTTGAAATCTCAATCTCCCAGGGCGACGGTATTAAGAAGTGGGGGTCTTTGAGAGGTGATTAGGTCAGGGAGCAGAGCCCTAATTAATGAGATTAGTGACTTCATAAAAGAGGACCTAGAGAGCTACCTTGCCTGTTCCATCCTGTGAAAACACAGTGAGAAAGGCCCATCTGTGGACCAGGAAAGGGACCCTCACCAGACGCCAAATCTGCAGAGGCCTTGATCTTGGACTTCCCAGCCTCCAGAACCATGAGAAATGAATTTCTGTTGTTTGTAAGCCACCTGGCCTGTGGTATTTACTATTTATTTTAATTTTTTTTTTTTACAGCAGCCAAACAGACTCAGATGGGGTGAGTGACTTGCCCCATAGGCAAGTGGTGACAAAACAGGGACAGCAACCCTAGGTGTGCCTTACTTTAGAATCGTAGGCTCCTGCTCTTACGCTCAGTGAGAAATGAGGCTCTGAAATAAAGTCAGGTTTCAATGGATACAGTCATCTCTTTTACCCTTTTGAAAAAACAGAAGTAAATGCCACACCGTGCTTTGTTTCTTGAAGGGGCACCACCCATCAGCCCATGCATCTAGGATTGTTTCCCATCTGGATGTAGCTGCCTTTCTGGAAAGGGATAATATAGAGAACACTCACCCAATCCTCCCATTTTCCTTTAGGGTTTTTCCTGATGATGGGATGAAGACGAGCCATAAGAGTTTGGCAGACATTCCAAAAATGAATATTTGAAATCAGAAGTAAAAGGCACAGGGAATAGCAAAATGTTAAGTCTTTAAATCGATTCAAATGCAGACCATTAGTTTGGTGAACATGTTTCCTAGTCTTCTAGGCAGGATTTCCTAAATTTGAGTAATGTATAGCATCTCTTCAAAGGAAAACATTCTGTGAGTCCTGCGTGTTGACTTAAAATTATTTTTATTATACTGTTTTAATATATGCTAACATGAAGTTAGGTAGAGACTCCTTAGAGTTATAGCTCTTTAATAACTAGAAATCAAAAACATAATCACAGGATGTGCACACCTTTCTGTATGCCAATGAAACTCAAAATAACAACATTAATTTAGTTGATCAATGAGGTTGTTTTCTGCAGCTAAACTGCTGCTTGGAATGTGGAAAAAGTATTGATTGCAGTGGCCCAGGTACTTTGGAGTTTGACATGCCTATTACGTGCTAATGGATAGATCGATTTTCTCCCCACCCTTCTTACTGAAATTGCCATTGTATTCATTTGCATTTTATATCTTGCCATCGTCCACTCTTCACTGGGCAAGAAACAGTCATTTATATATGACATTCATCTCTGCCCTGTTGCTTTAGCATAAAGTATACTCTTTGTCCCAGATGTGGACGGAGATCTCATGGCAATATTCCAGTTACAAAGCAGTCATTCGGATGATAAGAAATATACCTGCATTTAATTTTTAAAGTTTATCATTAAAACAAAATAAAAATTATTGAAGTAAAATCTTGGATTCCTGTGATTACACTTGCTGACTCCTGAGTGTCTGTGGACCCCAGCCTGGCCTCCACTTGGAATTAAAATACAGATGCATTCAGATCTTTGCCCCCACTCATTCATCTCAGCCTCAGAATAAGACCCCATCTCAGAAAAAGAACCTAAGTTTTTGCTATATGTTTCTTTTGAAAATGATGTGAATTACCTACCCAGCATCAGATGATGAAACAAATTTTGTATTGTAATATTGTTCTAGGAAAACTCATCTAGGAAGTTAAATCTGTTCTGTTGAATGAGTTCTAAATGCTAATTGTAATGGGGTTTTTGTAATAACTTTAATTTTGCATTATCCACACCAGTTCGTTACTCATTAAACAAAAAAAGTAATAGTTACCATAGGATAGTAACTCTCAGGAAAGCCCGCATATACTCATTAATTGCTTCCCCTAAAGACTAAAAATATATAGAAACTAAAAATGTGCATATTGAAGAACATCATTCAATATATTTAAGCAGCTATACATTTCAGGTTCAGCTGTAACATTCTGGTGTGAAGGTTAATGGCTATCTTAGTGAAATATAATTTTTTATTTCAAAAAAAAAAAAGAAAATATGATGTGATTGTTGGCTGTAAAAGAATCTAGAGCCTTGGGAAGCTGTGGGTTTTGGTGAGCCTTGAAAGCATAATCGACCCACTATGCAAGCCCACTGAAGGACACGCAGATGATCAATCGTGACCCGTTTCATTCCAAGGAGCACTCTCTCAATCTGCTAGCTGCGTTTCTGCCCAAGCCAGATGGAAGCCAGTGTACGGAAAGGCTTCTGTTCCCTTTAGCATTTTCCTACATTTTTGGACTCCAGATGAAGAATTTTACTTTGTTTCAAAGGTGACTTGGCAATATTCACATAGTCCTAAAAGAAGTTTTTGTGCCATAATTTGAACTGTGTCCATTATAAAAACAATCTCATTCTTACATGCATTTTTTTTTGTGTGTGCAACCATCACCACTATCTAATACTTTCTCATAATCCCAACAGAAACTCTACAACCATTAAGCAATAACTCCCCCCTTGTCCCTACAACCTGGTCCCTCCTTCCAGCTCCTGTAACCTCTAATCTGTAGGTTTGAAAAGGAACCCATCTATAAGTGCTTCCTGCAAGGGATGAAGTGCCTCAATAGAAAGAGACTGGAGGGGACTTGGCACTCAGGGTGGGGCTGGGGCAAGGCACAAGAGGCTAAAGCCAGAGGAGAGGCCCTGCCCATGCCCAAGTTGCCCAGGAGGGACTCTCAGAAGGCCTCAGATGTAACATGGCCAGATCACATTGATTCCAGCCAGTTAAGGTCTTTTCTGCTTTTTACGTCTATGCTCTTCTCTCCTCTGACTCTACAGGGGTCTGAAATGTAGGTTAGGAAGCTAAAGGGGAGCAGAAAAAGCACAGGGAGGGAGATGGGGAGAAGCCACCCCAACCCCCTTTCTACCTGCAGGCCCAGATGGGAGGCAGCAGAGACACTGCAATTTGAAATACATTTTGGAATTTTGGACTAGACATTTTAATTATTGAAATGAGGTTATTTCTGTGAAAGAAAGTGATCCATGGAGTTTTCATTATCTTAGAGTAAGTAGAAAGTTCTAGGTAGAGTTTATTTGGGGGAAGGAAGAGGAAGCTCGCAGAGGGAACTTGAACCACCCTTGGGAGGAGAAAGCATGAAGCTGCTTTCTGCGGCATGCCTTGGCGTGTCACATGGCATCCTTTCACAGTAACAGTTTCACGTATTTATTTATTGTCTGACAGATTGTGAGCCCAGGCTCTTTGGATTTTGTCCTTTTTCATTTATTGCTATACCCCTAGTGCTTAGAACAGGATCTGGCACCTGGAAAGCCTCAGTAAATGTTTGTTAAACTCATGTTGAATCAGTAAAATAATTGTGAAATCACACAAATTTATGACTTTTCATATGATGACTCATTAAAATTCATGATAAAATATGGAAATTTTTCAAAAAATATTTTTGTTTCCTCATTTTTTTGGGTGTCCTTACCTTATCATACCTGAGACCATAGCTAGTTGTTTATTGGGTGTCTCTTTGCACTGTGTGCTTGCAATGCAATTAACATCTGGATGAAAGGTAAAGAAATGGACTCAGTCATTTACATGGTTTTATTAAAATTTGAATTATCCAGAGCATTTTTCCTAGGCAGGCTTCTTTACTGCAGGACTTGTCAGAGCCTTTAATAAGAAATATGCCTTAGCAGCGGCTCACACCTGTAATTCTAGCACTTTGGGAGGCTGAGATGAGTGGATCATTTGAGGTCAGGAGTTCGAGAACAGTCTGGCCAACATGGTGAAATCCCATCTCTACTAAAAATACAAAAATTAGCTGGGTGTGGTGGCACATCCCTGTAATCCCAGTTACTCGGGAGATTGAGGCAGGAGAACCACTTGAACCCAGGAGGCGAAGGCTGCAGTGAGCCGAGATTGCGCCACTGCATTCCAGCCTGGGCAACAGAACAAGGTCCCGTCTCAAAAAAAAAAAAAAAAAAAAGCAATATGCCTTATAAGCCTCAATGAGTGGGATGTAGTAAGCATGTGGCATTTTCCAAATCTGTTGACTATAGAATCCTTTGTTTTTTCCACCGAGCATTTCATGGGACTGCTATCACAAGGAGCATACTTCAGGAAGCCATGGTTCATATGATACATGAATATATTTCATACGCTCAAAGTTTCTCTTTTCATCCAGGTGTTTGTCATTTTGTGGAGATGGTCTCTATGAGTGACTAGTGGCCAATCAGCAGTTTTCTAGTGAGGAGGAAGGCAGTGGTGGTGGCTTTACTGCACAATCCTTGTAAATTACCCAGCAGTTCTTTGAGGTGGGTGGTGTTCATAGCTCCAGTTTTGCAAAAGAGGAAACAGATACCTCGAGAGGTTAATGACTGGCCCGAGCCCTCTGTGGAACCAGGATGGGATAACCCTGCATTATTCTGGTATGCTGGGGTGAGAGAAGAGTCTCAGATAAGACGAAAGGAGGCTGCTGAAGGTGCAGATTTTCACATGCAGTAGAACAGTAATTATAAAAACTGCTCAGCACGGCGGGAGGAACACTAAATGGGAGCCTCGGAAAACTGACGTGGAGCCTTGGTCCTGCCAGTCATTAGCCAAATGTCTTAGGATTTGACCTTTCTTGGCTTCAGTTTCATCTTCCACAAAAGAAAGGATGGGACAGTGTTCTTTCCAGCACTGTCTTTGAGTGACTGGGAAATGAAAGAAAAGTCACCTGCACAGCCTTTCCATTGATGTCTGTCCCCACTGATCCTGCTGTTAAGACGGCATTGGGCACCATGACGGTGCTTGTTTCGGACAGGTGTATGTATGACTGGGGGATGTTGAGTTTGTGACTAGCCATCTGCCAGAAGCAGAAAAAAACATTTGTTGCATGGACTTTAAGCCTCTCCCCCAAATTAAAAGTTACAATCTTTTTAGAACTGAGTATAAACCTGGCTATTCTTCTATAGAGATAAACATTTTAGCTGGTATCTTGTGTTTTTATGTAGATTAATGCTCTTGAAGACTTTAAATGGCACTGTTAAAGATACATTTCTTTTCAGAGACATGTGCCCAACCAAAGAGCTTTTTTATGCTTTCTCTTTATACCGCTCTCATGGAAGCCATGTGGCAGGATGCTCACTCTGGGACAGCTAGTGTAGCAGGACAGGTGCAGGCAAATTTGAGGTCCTGGTCTTAAGTTTTCACCTTCATCTTCACCTTGTGGTTTACAGACAATTTAACAGATTATGTTTCCTTCATGGTACATTTTTTAGGCAAAAGGGTTTTGTTGTGAAGAAGCAAGATATATTCAAAGAAGGCCCTGTGGATTTGTGTGATTTCCTAATTCCAAGTATACTATTAAATAATATTCTTTCCTTAAAGAAAATGTCTTCTCCTTATTTCTCATTGGGAGTGAAGCTTTGTTTCCCATGTATGTTTCTGAATCAAATGTCTTATTTCACATTTAAAAAAAGGGCAAATTTCTTATTTCACATTTAAAAAAAGGGCAAATTTCTGAATGCAGTAAACTCTTGCTCATTCAACAATATTTGAAACACTTTCTTGAATTGGCACACATAAGGGTCAGTTATATGATGTAGCTAAGTTGATTGTTAATTCTAGGAGCATAATTTTGTATCCTACTAAATGCACTCACTTCTAATTGAGGATTTGGATGAACACAGTATTGCTCTGAGCAGATGCCAGAAAGTTTACAAATATCTTATCTTTGAAATATGGAATCACATTTTTCAGAAGACCTGTGGACTTGGTTCTCTTGTATGCAGGAGGAACAATAGAAAATATAAATTCTAGGCCAATCATCGTGGCCCATGCCTGTATTCCCAGCACTTTGGGAGGCTGAGGCGGGTGAATTTCTTGAGCTCAGGAGTTCAAAACCAGCCTGGGTAATATGGTAAGACTCCTGTCTCTATAGGAAAATACAAAAATTATCTGGGTGTGGTGGCACACACCTATAGTCCCAGCCACTCAGGAAGATGAAATGGGAGAATTGCTTGAGCCCAGGAGGTTGAGGCTGCAGTGAACTGTGATTGTGCTAATGCACTCCAGCCTGGTGACAGAGTGAGACCCTGTCTTAAAAAAAATTTCCTTCAACCTAACACTCATTTTCCTCACGTCCCTGCATTTTTGCATTTCTAAAGTCAGAAGTCTTACAATTAACTTGTGCATTTAGTGTGATAGTATTTCTCAAGAAAAAGCTGTTAAGTTGAATGCAACATGCTATATTCTTCTACATTGGAGAAGACAGACACTGATCTCACCTGAATCATTCTGGTGTTCAGACCTTGTCCCAGTTCACAGCCACCATGAGTCACCAAGACAGAGCCATCGAGATAGATGTAAACTAGAGCAGCCACCTGGAGGGAAAAAATTATATCAGTTTGGAAATTGATATAGCTAAATGTGATGAGTGTAGCCTAGGTCGCTGGATGAACAGTCTTCTTTCATTAAGCCAATCTTTCATTTTTTTAATTTTACAATTTAAATATCTTTATTTCATTAAAAAATTCTGGAGAATATTATATTATTCTGGAGAAGAAAGCTATTATTGGTGGCTAGAGACAACGTCTTGCAAGAAACCCCAGACTTCAAAATCATCAATGTAGATAGATGAATGTGTTTATTTTCCATCACACCTGGCTCCTGGCTACTGGAGGTCTTGTATGGTTCCCTTGGAAGCTGTCTTTCCGAAGCCCCAACTTGTAAACATTTTATTATTCTTCCCTCCCTGGGTATAAAAATTAATTTTAAAGTAAATGGAACTCACATGAGTCAATTTCCAGGCATAGCATTTTCTGGATACTAGAGGAACTGGAAGAACCTTGAGATTTTTTTTTTTGAGACAGAGTTTCGCTCTTGTTACCCAGGCTGGAGTGCAATGGCGCAATCTCGGCTCACCACAACCTCCGCCTCCTGGGTTCAGGCAATTCTCCTGCCTCAGCCTCCTGAGTAGCTGGGATTACAGGCACACGCCACCATGCCCAGCTAATTTTTTGTACTTTTAGTAGAGACGGGGTTTCACCATGTTGACCAGGATGGTCTTTATCTCCTGACCTCGTGATCCACCTGCCTCGGCCTCCCAAAGTGCTGGGATTACAGGCGTCAGCCACCGCGCCGGGCCCCAAGATGTTTTAATGGTTCCCAAACACTGATCTTTTAGAATCACGGTCAGGGAGGGGTATGGGCCCCATTCTGGAAATTCCAATTTGGTGGCAAGAATGACAGGTTGGAGGTGAATTCCAAATATCCATTTTTTTTTTTTAAGCTCCCAGGTGATTTTGATGATTGGCCAGGTTTGGGATCCACTGATTTAGTCCAAATTCTTTACTTTGCACAAGGGGAATAGAAGCCTAGACAGGAGGAGACTCGGTCACACTCAGCTGCCTAATTTGTGGTAAAATCAGGACTGGAGCCCACAGCTCCTAACTTGAGCCCAGTGCTCTTGGCGACCGTGCCATGCTGCCTTTTCAAACTAATTGCTATTGTCCATCTCTGGGGATAGTGGTTCTAACTGAAGCATCTACAGGCCATGCATATGGCTCCAGGGATAAGACTGCAGGAAGAAGGAGGCTGGCCACGTAGGGTGGTTCTGCAAGTGGCTTGAACCTTTCTTTAGAGCAATCCCATCATATGCTCATGCTTGTGGCCGTGACCCTGCATCTAACCCTCAGCCTCCTACTTCTTGTTGATGCCTGTACCCCTGCCACTGAGCATTCAAATATCAGCTAACTCATCTCTTCCAGTCTCCAGAATAGGACACTATATTTGCAGAATCATTAAGTCCTCTATAGGAACTTTCAAACTTTGTGTTTTCACTTCCATGACAATCTAACAAGAGTAGTGGATGATTCTGCATAAATGAGTATTGCCATGTGCTTTCAGATACCATGCTAGATTTTATGTTGATAATTACATAAGTACCAAGTACAATTACTTTAACTGAGGGAGCATATTAGAGCCAAGAGGTGAGACAGTGAGTTTTCACATGGCCATAGACTTTTAGAATTAAAAACTTCACAACGACCTGTGAAGCAGCAGCCAGAGCCATCATCATTTTGTGACTGAGGATTTGGTTTTGGAAAAGCAACATCATTCACCACGTTAAATTAATGAAGCTTATTCTTTGGTTTTTGGTTATATATAATTGACTAACATTAACATAAATAATTTAAGCAACTATTGAAAATCCACAAAAATCTTCTTAAAGTGGGTGTCCGTGTTACTCTGGCTGGAGAAGTACCACGTGGGGGAAAGACAGACACCTGCTCCAGGGAGTGCAGTGCTCGTGGGCTTCCCCCTACTCCTTGTTTGCCTTCCTAACTTGTTAGTGGACTCTGGGAAGGGTGTGTACGGGAGGTAATTTGGTAAGAGACAACTTTTGCATACCTCATCTGCACCGTGGAGCGGGCCTGTGTTCTTTCCTTTACATAGGTTTGGTTATAGGGACATTTCAGAGATTAGTAGTAGTAGAAAAAAAAATAAAAGAATCAGGCACTGAACACCACACACACACAAAACCAAACTAGTTATGATGAAACTAAAAAGGAGGCCAGGTAGTCACTGAGCCTCTTTATAGTAGCTCCAGGTTTCTGTGTGGGTCTTGTAGCTCTGTCTGTGCTCATATGGTTTTGAAAACTGTCTTCGGATGACCCTACCGCTCTCACTAAGGAGGTAGGAAAGAGAGACAGGGATTCCTCTTGTTACTCCCAGTTTTCTCATGGATTTGAAATTTGACTCCAAACCCCAATACACATGTTTGGGGCCCTGCTATACCAGTCCAGAACCCCCGGCTGGACTTCACTGTTGATTGCTTTCAGTGTGACTGCCAGGTCTGCCCTGACACCTGTGGTCCCCAACGCTTACCTAAACCCACTATTTCCTGCTAAAGGAAACTGCCCCAGTTTTTTTGTCTGTCCCCAGAGGGGACCATCCCTTGTTGCCCATGACTGATCTTTTCAGGCAGCAGGTCATTTGGAAAAAAGCTTTTGATGAGACGGCATCTCTCCCAATCTCACCTGAGTTTTGTGAGCTATAGGAATCCCAATGGAATATTTCACAGGGTCTATGGCAAGCCCCTTCTTCTTCCAGTAATTCTTTTTGTTAAATTCCTCTGCAGCCAGTCTCCTAGCATAGAACGAAGGTTTCTCCAGGCATTCTTTCCAGCGTCTTCGCAAGGGCTTTGGATTAAATGTCTGCTTAAAGGCTGTTATGCTAATTCTCTTATACATGTTTATTTCTCTAACCTGAAAGATGAGAAAACAAAATGGATATTAGGGATAGATGCTTGTTTCACAGTGCAGTATGTGTTTTTGTTATATGCCTGATATGCAGGTAGTCTTCTACTTAAATGGCTGTAAATATGCAAGTACAAGCGTACTTGTATAACCATAAGAATAATAATAATAACAGTAGAAGCTACTCTTGAACATTCCGTATGCACCAGGCCCTAGTCTAAGTGTATTATCTAGTTAACATCACAATCACCCTGAGAGACAGTCGGTTCCAACTGTTGTGAACTCTGTCACAAGTGGTGAGACAAAATTCTCCTGATCAAAAATCCTTTTACTCCCACACAATGGTGCTTTATTCTTAATGGTTCTCAAATTAGCTCCTCAAAGTCTTGAATTTTGGTAAAATATCTGCACAAATGGCCATAACCATTCTGTGCTCTCTGTCCCCTGGGTGGCTTCACACTGATTCTAGAGCATGGCTTGCTCTAGCCAATGGGACAGTAAGTGTCTGAGATGGACAGAGACTTAAGTGCTGGTACACCAGGGTTTGCCACATTCTTGCTGTTCTTGGCAGCTCTGTGACCACCACAAGAACAAATCTGGGCTTGCATACTGTAGGGCGAGAGACTCTGTGGAGTGGAGATGTGCCTTCTTGGCTGAGGCATCCTAGACAAACCAGCATGTGACCACCAGACGTGTCAGTGACGCTACCTTGACCATGAAGCTCCAGTTGTGCTGGCCCAGACTAGAAGAGCTACCCAGCTGACCCACAGAATCATACAAAATACTGTTGTTTTTAGACACTAAGTTTTGTGGTTGACCTACCACATAGCAAAAGCTAACTGATACACAGATGATGTGCTTTATTTTTTTTTTGAATCCACATAGAGGCTGATATAATGCATATGTAGGTATTTAAGATATATTGAAACCAATTATCTCAGCATTTTATTAGGGGATTATGACTTAGCACCTCTTCAGAGGGTAAGTTGCATTGAGATGCCACAGCAGTTATGTAGGCTTCGACTACCGCCATACCCTCAGGAAAGCCAAATCCTCAAAAGGCTGTGTTGGATGGCAAATTTGTTTTGCAAGCCCTACCCCAGCATTGGAAATTAGGAATATGGTATGCATTTTCAGATTTCAGCACAATGAACTCTACCATCTGAGTTGAAGCAAAACAAAGTGAAATTTCACATAGGGCAAATATTCAAAACCACTTATCTGAATTTTATCTCTAACTTGAACCCATCACAGAAGTTATCTGATTTGTAAGACAAATCTTTATGCAAATAAAGGGTAGCACATACAGCTCAACTGGTAACCTATGGGAAAGGCATGTTTCTCACCCTCTCGGACTCATCAGGAGTGTACCCAACATTGACGTAATATTTGACATCAGCAGCTTTCATTACATCATTGTTCATGAATCAAATCTGCAAAGTGATAGCAAGTAAGGCAATTTTCTCAATAGTCCTTCTTTGCAATGAAATCATGCTGTACACAAACACATCTTGTCACAGTTGTCAATGCATACTTAGCTTATATTGGATGTGACAGTAACCAGAGGAATATCAGTGATGGTGCCCAAGTTGAACATGATACCAATAGAAAGTTCTGAGTGGTTTTAGGCAGTGTCTAAATATCCCTTTCAAGTGGTGTGGGATGTAGTAATTGTCTTTACTATTGGTTGGTTAACACTGAACAATGTCTTAGGCAGTTTGCCAAACTTCTTGCTTTTACCTACTTTGTATTTTCCGAGGAGTGGGTGGCAGCCAGCAGTTATCAGCATGTCATCACCACAATCTAGGATAAACCGGATTGGATGGCCAGTTCTATAGGAAATGACTGTTAATATGCTGAATGCTTCATAAAGTTGTGGAAACATAGAGATGGGGAAGGAGGACTTGAGATAATCTAGCTTACTGGTTTTCAGTGAGGGTAGTAACATTCCTTTCTTTTTCCTTAGACAAACTCCTTGGAAGTGTGTGTGGGATTAATATTCTTTAAAAAAGAACATAATCATTCTGGTTCAGTCATGTCTGAGAACTTATATATTGCAATGATACATTATTTCTTTTCTATATTACATTAAGGAATTGTATTATTTTGCAGTTATGTATATAAGTAGGTTTTATTGTTGTGAATTTCACTTTGAGATAGTTAAGAGAGCATTAAAATATATAGTTGGTGCAACAGTAATTGAGATTTTAAATATTTGCCTTAAAGGGGATATTGAGGCTGAAAGGGTTGAGCTCCCATGCTCCATTGAGCATAACCTTCCTTGCATTCAAACTCCCTTTCATAAAATGTCCATCAAGGACCTCTCTGGTTTCTGATGGAATGTTCCCAGTGCCTGCAAACCTGCAGTTTATGGGACAGTCTTTCCTATTGTTGGAAAGTGCCAATGAGCTAAGATGTTCGTGGTTTTTCTTTTCATAGAAGTAGCCTGGGATAAGTTAGTTTGAATAAGTGAGATTTTGTAGTTACCAAGTTCACAAAAGTCATGGCTATTCCAGTGTTTGGGTATTCCAACTGGATGGCACAGAAGCTAAGTCAACATTCCCAGGTGATGGCAGAGCCCCTGCTTTGTTTCATGACAAAATGTGTCTCTTTTGGGGATGGGGTTTGACCTCCCTTCCACATGGCCAATCTCAGCTGTGTTGAAAGGTGAGATGAAAACTGGGGTGCTGGGCTGAAAGAACACAGGTGGCATCAACGCTACTTGGACTGCTAATGATGCCACTGTGACTCTTACTTGTTGGCGGCCACATCACTGACAGCTCCTAGCAGAGCCGGCTTGGTCACGTTCCCTCCAAACGCTCCTCTGGCTCTTTTCATGTGGAAGGCGATTCTACTCTTCGGGATGTTCAGTGCTGTAGTCACACATTCCTCCTGCAAGATGTAAGTTCCCAAAGCTATGTAAGTGCAATTTAATAGTTAACTTTCTCCTCCATGTACTTCCCCTCTGTCCAGTAAAAGAAAACTAGTAATTCAACAAAGGCTTATACTTACAGAATTGTGTAACCATCACCATAATCTAATTCTAGAACATTTTTCAGCATCTGCAAAGAAACTTTGTATCCATTAAGCGCTTGCTCCCCATCTTCCCAAACCCCCCTGCACTGGGCAACCATTAATCTACTTTCTGTCTGTATAGATTTGCCTGTTATGGACATTTCATGTCAGTGGAATCATACACTATGTGGTCTTTTGTGACTGGCTTCTTTCCCTTAGCATAATGTTTTCAAGGCTCATCTATGCTGTAGCATGTGTTGGTACTTGATTCCTTTTTTTTTTTTTTTTAGTTCAGAGCCATTAACTTTTTTAGAAGAAGAATAATACTAAAACTTGGCAATGACAGAGACAATCAACTTTGTAACAGAAAGTCAGAGATACTTTATTTTTACTTCTAAATCCAAGGCTAAGTATAGTAGAGTTGTAAAAATGAAATCCCACTTAGTCTGATTCACACAAATACTAACGTTTAATCCTGTTTTCAAAGTCCAAGAATAAAAACTTGCAATTAAACACTAAGCAAGCCACATGTTTAGGTAAAATTTCTTAAAAAGTCTTAAAAATATATGATACAGGACCTAAGTTTTCAGGGCATACATATTATTAACATATGTTCTGAAATCTGGTGGGTTACATCAGTTCTGAATTAATTTTTAATAATAACAATTACAAATAACTAACTGAGCTTTATACTTTTTCTATGCCACGATAGCTTTCTTTCGCCTCATTTTTTAAATGTCAATCTTCACTTTATGCTATTTTCAGTATTCTTCCAAAAACCTTTGAACAGTAGTCCTCTGTCTGATCTGAGATCTTATCAGATCTGTTTTAATTGAACTGAGTGTCATCTTCAGATTTAATGTCTTCAATGGCCCGATTGGCCTCATTCTTAGTATCACTTTCCTTTGATTCAGTGTTTGTGTCATCACTCTGTTTTTCTCAACTACCAGACTTCACACTACTTTTTATTAATCACCACATCCTCTTTCTCCTTGGATTTTCTATCTTGTTCTCTGTCCCAACTTTTGCTCCTGTGCTTATATGACTTTCAATTTTGGCTTTTTGATCTTTGATCCTGAATTAGAGATTTATGTTTTCTTTCTGATCAATCATGGCTTCTGCTTCTTCATTGATCTCTACTTCTGCTTCATCTTCTTTCTCTACTTCGTGATCTTTTGTGGTCCTGAGACCTGCTGCATCTTCAATCTGAAGTTTGGCTTGAGTGCTGTATTATTTTGTTCTCACACTGCTAATAAATTACCCTACACAGGGTAATTTATAAAGGAAAGAGGTTTAATTGACTCACAGTTCCACACGACTAGGGAGGCCTCACAATCATGGCGGAAGGAAAAGGTGAAACGAGGTCGTGTCTTACATGGCGGCAGGCAAGAGAGCTCGTACAGGGGAACTACCATTTATAAGACCAACAGACCTTGAGAAACTTATTAACTACCACAGGGACAGTATGGGTAAACTGCCCCCATGATTCAATTATCTCCACCTGGCCCTGCCCTTGACATGTGAAGATTATTACAATTCCATGTGAGATTTAAGTGGGGACATAGCCAAACCATATTAAGTGCCTATTTCATGAACAACTTCTTTTTATTCTTTCTCTGTTATGAGCCCTTTCTTTTTCTCTTTCTTTCTCTTCCCTTAATCTTTTCCTTTCTCCTTCACTTCCTCTTTCATGTTCTTTTTCTCTTTTCTTTCTTGCTTCTCCCTTTTTAGACAGTCATCATGATCAGATTCTTGAGTTCTTTTTCTTAATGTTTCTTTTAATTCTTCTACAGTAGTTTTAATGTTGGCATATCCCATGTGTTGTTTTCCCAACAAACGGTCATCTACCTGGGACTGGGCATCTCCTACTATCAAAAAGGCTCCACACACTTCACCAACTTCCATTTTTTTTGTATGTGTTCAGCAAAACTTTCAATTTTCAAGGTTGTGGATCCAGGCAATTCTCTCTCGTCTTTTAATTGTTCAACTAATTTCATCATCCACTGGGCTTCTACTACTTTTCCTTCTACCCCTAATTCTTCAGTCTGTTGCAGAAGCACATCAATGTTGTCTGTTAGAACCTGAATTTTTGCTTCATTTTTGCCTGTTGGGCCAGCCGCCCAAGAAGACTGCTGGCTTTGAGATGCCAAACGAGCATGGCCTTATCTGATTCTACGTTCTACTTTTGCAAGTAAGCTCTGTAATTATGGAAAAAAAAAAAACCTCTCTCATAGCCAACTTTCATAAAACAAGAGCTCTTCTTACACTGCTTTTGTAGGTTTTCAGTATGAGTTTTTTTCACATGGACCAAGATCAGAATGTGTATTTGTGAACAATTCTGCAGACAAAAACCGCAGAGAAAATATTTATAAATGCTCTTGTGGTCCTACCACATGTTGCTGCGCTTCTTGTCTGGGGCGAGGTTTCCGTCCCAGCCCATTAACTCATCCAACAACTGTGTGGCCGAAACCACAGTGCTTCCTTTGGGCAGTTTCTCCCACCAGCCCAGCCACTTGCCAACAAAAATGCTGGCAACACTGTTGCCAACCTCCTCAGCCTGTTCTCAGGTTGAATAGCCTCCTTTACACAGGAGCCAACAAGACAAAATTTCCATTCTTTTTTATGGCTAAATAATATTCCACTGTATGGGCATACCACATTTTGTTTGTCCATTCATCAGCTGGACATTGGGTTGTTTCTACTTTTGGTTTTTATGAGTAATGCTGCTATGAACATTTGTTCATAAGTTTTTTTTGTAGACATATGTTTTCATTTATCTTGGGTAGATATTTAGTTGCAGAATTGCCGAGTTATATGTTCAGTTTATGTTTAACATCCTGAGAAACCACCAAACTACTTTTCAAAGTGGCTATGCCATTTTTCATGCCCATCCACAATGTATGAATGTTCCAGTTTCTCTACATCCTTGTCAACACTTGTTACTGTCTGTCTTTTTGATTATAGACATTCTAGTGGGTGGGAAATGTTATTTAGTTGTGATTTTGACTTGCGTTTCCCTAATGACCAATGATGCTGAGCATTTTTTTCATGTGCTTATTGTTCATTCATATATTTTCTTTGGAGAAATGTCTACTCAAGTCCTTTACCGGGACTGCTTTTGATGGTACCTTAGCTACTGGACTATGGCAGGCTGTGGGTATCCAGTGCCCTGGTTACTCCCAAGGAAATATCTGCTGTTGTGGTGCTGACTGTGACCCAGGATATGTTAATAGGAGGTGGCAATGGTGACTTTAGTACATACATGTTGTTCATTGGAACTCAGAGTCACATACCCCCTGCTAAAAGGGACCTCAGGGGTGATCTTTGCCATCTTCCACAATTTACAGAAAAGGATATAGATGCCCAGTGACTTGCAGGAGATCACACAGCTGCTTTGGAGTGAAGCCTGTATCTCCTGTGGTTACCTGCATGTAGTTTGGATACTGTGTTCTAAGGTGTAACGCCATTTCTTTATCTTCTTCTTTTGGGAGAGCCAGGATAGATAATGTTTCCATGTTAAAATGTTCCTGTCCTTCCACATGGACCTCATCTGTAAAGCACAAACACAAGACAATGTTTAATCACAAGTTCCGATGTGGGAGCTCTTGGTGGTGTTTTGCTTATAAAGAGTGAGTTGCTTTAGCTTATGGAGAGCTGGACTTTAAAAAAAAAAAAAAAAAAAAAACTACAGAAAAAGTTTTTCATATGCATATGGGAGGAGCTCAGAAATGAATGGACAATCCCAAAGAGGTGATTAGATCATTAGACCCAGAAGCATGTATACTATTTTTTCAAAGGACAGCACATTTGTGGAGAAGTGAGAAGACAAGGGAAATGAGTTTTGAGTTTCTGGGGGTGGTAAATTGTGGAGAGATAAATATATAGGGGAAACAATGGGAGGATAAAGGTTATTTTAGTAAGGTTTGTGATGAGGATTTCTCTCAGTGCCACCTGATAAGACTGTGGAGTTGTCGCTCATTCTGCCCATCCTGGTACAAGAGAGGGTCCAGGAAACACCTTCACAAAGGGACATTGATACCCTACTTTTAGGTCAATAGGAGGAGGGTAGATAACTTTTTTCTGTATCTGCTGCTTTTCAATTGCCTTCAGCTCAAAATAATCCTTATGTTAAAGTGGCATATTTTAAACCCAAATTTATTTACGTAACAATTAGATGGTGTTGACAATATACTAGGTATTCTTCTAAGGCTTAGCAGTTTGTAGACAATTAATTCACTTAATCCTTGCATCAATCCTATGAGGGATGTATCATTACCTCCATCTTGCCAGATGGGGAAGTTGAGACATAGAAAGGTGAAGTAAGCTCCCTAAAGTGACACACATAGTAAGCGACGGAGCTGGGATGCAAACCTAGGCAGCCTGACTGACTCACGTTCCGAACCACGACTTCACACTTCTCCATGTTGGCATGCTGTGTGACTCTCAGTCATTCCTGCCAAAATTCCTTTCATGTTTCAAATTTCCTACTTGTGCCTAAATTCTGAGCTCCCACAATTTCCCAAATCCCAAATGGCAAAGGTTCCAAATGGTACTCTGTCAATCTGCTGCCCTCTGGGTGAGAAAAATAATTTAAAAAATATATACCATGGTGCTTAAGGCATTAAGAGCTAGGGCCTTGGGATCAGCCAGTCCTGGTTCTACTGATAACTGAACATGGGACATCAGCCAATTATCTAACTTTTATAAGACTCAGTTTCCTCATTTTGAAAAATGAAGCTACTGATATATTCCTTCTCAGAGTTGTTCTGCTTGCATGTTAAATAGTAAGCAGTAAATAGTAGCTTAAAATAAGTTTAATAATAATACTATTATTATTGGGATTGTTATTAAGATTGTTATTGGGATTAAATAATATAATACATGTAAAATGCTTAGCATGGCATCTGGCACAGTAAGCACTTGATAAGTGTTAGCTGATGTTATTATTATTATTAAATAATCTTTGACCCAAATTTATGGTTTTTCTAAAATATCATTTAATTTTTAAAATAAAATGCTGTGGAATAATGAATGTTTGGTATAAGTAGTAGCCACTGTCAAACATCTGGACATCTCTCATGAGATTACTGGTTGTGTCCAGCTATTCTTACAAGATAGTACATTGTTTTTATAACCAGGAGGCAGTCTACATTTTCTGCTTAAACAGAATGATGTTAGGAAATATGTATTCTAAGGGTCTCTCTCACGTTTTAATAAAAGCTAAAAGCTTACACTACTTGCCATTCTAGTCACTTAGAAGAATGTAATAGATCCTATGAAAATTACTCTTTTTTCTTACCAAAGACCAGGAGTGATTCTCTTAGTAAAGACAGCTGTGGTTATCTGGCCACACATTAGAATCCCCTGGGGGAGCTTTTAAAAAAATATTAATGCCCTTTTTCCATTTTCCAAGATTCTAATTTGACTGGTCTAAGGTGGGACCTAGATATTGTGTGTGTGTGTGTGTGTGTGTGTGTGTGTGTGTGTGTGTGTGTTTTGAGATGGAATTTCGCTCTTGTCGCCCAGGCTGGAGTGCTGTGGTGTGATCTCAGCTCACTGCAACCTCCACCTCTTGGGTTCAAGTGATTCTCCTGCATCAGCCTCCCAAGCAGCTGGGATTACGGGGCCTGGCTATTTTTTGTATTTTTAGTAGAGATGGGGTTTCACCATGTTGGCCAAACTGGTCTCAAACTCCTGACCTCAGGTGATTCACCTGCCTTGGCCTCCCAAAGTGCTGGGATTATAGGTGTGAGCCACCTTGCCTGGCCAATATTGGTATTTTTAAAAATATTTAAAAATCTTTTTATGGCTATATAGTATTCCATGGTGTATATGTACTACATTTTCTTTATCCAGTCTATTATTGATGGGCATTTGGTTTGATTCCATGTCTGTGCTATTGTGAATAGTGCTGCAATAAACATGCATGTGCATGTATCTTTATAACAGAGTGATTTGTATTCCTCTGGGTATATACCCAGCAATGGGATTGCTGGGTCAAATGGCATTTTTGGTTCTAGATCTTTGAGGAATCACCACACTGTCTTCTACAATGGTAGAACTAATTTACATTCCCACCAACAGTGTAAAAGTGTTCCTATTTCTCTGCAGCCTTGCCAGCATCCGCTGTTTCTTGAATTTGTAATAAAGGGCATTCTGACTGGCATGAGATGGTATCTCATTGTGGTTTTGATTTGCATTTCTCTAATGATCAGTGATGTTGAGCTTTCTTTCATCTGGTTGTTGGCTGCATAAATGTCTTCTTTTGAGAAGTGTCTGTTTATGTCCTTTGCCCACTTTTTAATGAGCCATGTCCTTCGCAGGGACATGGATGAAGCTGGAAGCCATTATTCTCTGCTAACACTAACGCAGGAACAGAAAACCAAACACCACATGTTCTCACTTATAAGTGGGAGCTGAACAATGAGAACACATGGACATAGGGAGGTGAATAACACACACTGGGGTCTGTTGGTCGGGGGGTAGGGAGACTGGAGGAGGGGGAGGGAGAGAATCAGAAAGAAGAGCTAATGCATGTTGGGCTTAATACTTAGGTGATGGGTTGATAGGTGCAGCAAACTACCATGGCGCATGTTTACCTATGTAACACACTTGCATATCCTGTACATGTACCCTAGAATGTAAATAAAATTAAAATACGTGCACACACACACAAACCTTGGAACTTAAAAAAATCTTAGCCAGGGCATTAGGTCTAAGCATATCAACAAACAAATAATAGTGTCAGGATTGGAAAAGATAAATAAAACTGTCATATGACTGTGTACATTGAAAATTCAAGAGAATCTCTAAGTCTATTAAAATAGTAAATGAATTTAGCAAAATTGCTGGATATAAGATCAACATACAAAAATTAACTGCATTCTTATATACTAGACATGCAAGCAGAAAGTTAAATAAAAGAACCATAGTATCAAAATGCATAAAATATGAGGAATAAATATTAAAAAGGATGTGCAAGATCTCTATAGTGAAAATCAAAAATTACTGAGAGAAGTTAAAGAAAACCTAGATAAAAGGTGATGTCTACCATGCTTATGGATTAGAAGACAAAATATTGTTAAGATTTCAGTTCTCTCAAATTGATATATTGTTTCAATGCAATCCCAATCAAAATCCCAACAAATTACTTTTGGCAGAATTTATGAACTAATGATAAGCTTATCTGGAAATGCAAAGGACCTATAATAGTTAAGGGCATATTGAAGCAGCAGCAGCCAAAGTACCTTAAATTGTCAGATTTTAAGACTCACTACAAAGTTACAGTAAGTGAGACACTGGTATTAGCACAAAGATAGGTAAACAGACAAACAGAATATGATAGAGAACTCAGAAATAGAACAACACATAGGTAGACATCTGGAAAACAACAAAAGCTGCACAGCAATTCAGTAAGGGAAAGGAGAGTCTTCAATAAATGATGCTGGGTCAATTGAATATCCACATGAAAAAAATGGAACATTGACTCCTATCTCGCATCACATAGAAAAATTAATTTGAGATGAATCATAGACCTAAGTGCAAAAGCTAAGACAATCAAGGTCCTAGGAGAAAACATAAGAGAATATTTTAATGACCTTTGGACAGGCAAACATTTCTTCAATGAGCACAAAATCATTAACTATAAATAAAAGACTGATAAATTGATCTTCATTAAAGTGAAGAAATTGGGCCAGGAGCAGTGGCTTACGCCTGTAATCCCAGCACTCTGGGAGACTGTGGCGGGCAGATCACCTAAGGTCAGGAGTTGGAGACCAGCTTGGCCAAATGGTGAAACCCTGTCTCCACTAAAACTACAATAATTAGCTGAGCGTTGTGGTGCACGCTTGTAATCCCAGCTACTAGGGAGGCTGAGGCAGGAGAATCGCTTGAACCTGGGAGGTGGAGGTTGCAGTGAGCCGAGACCACCCCATTGTACTCCAGCCTGGGCAACAAGAGCAAACTCCATCCCAAGAATAAAGGAAGAAAATGGCTGGGCATGGTGGCTCACACTGTAATCCCAGCACTTTGAGAGGCTAAGGCAGGTGGATTGTTTGAGCCCAGGTGTTTGAGACCAGCCTAGGCAACATGACAAAACCCCATCTCTACAAAAATTACAAAGATTAGCTGGGCATCATGGTGCATGCTTGCAGTCCCAGCTACTCAGGAGGCTGAGGTGGGAGGACTGATTGAGCCCAAGAGGTTGAGGCTTCAATGGGCTGAGAATGCGCCACTGGATTCCAGCCTGGGCAACAGAGTAAGACCCTGTCACAAAAAAGACAGAAAGAAAAGAAAAAGAAAAAAAAAATTGTTTATGAAAAGGCACCGCTAAGAAAGTGAAAAGGCACAGCTGAGAGAAGGTATTTGCAATAACCATAACCAATCAAAAATATATTAAAAATCTCCTCTAAATTAATTATATCATTAATTGTATTAAAATTAATTATATATTATTATAATGCCATAAACCACAAGGAGATATCACTCCACACCCATCAGATCAGATAAAACTGGAAAGGCTGATGACAACCTAGAAGTCTTTTGTTTGCTAATAGGAGTATAAATTGTTACAAGTTTTATTATTATTATTATTATTACTATTGAGACAGAGTTTCGCTCTTGTTACCCAGGCTGGAGTGCAATGGCGCAATCTCGGCTCACTGCAACCTCCGCCTCCTGGGTTCAGGCAATTCTCCTGCCTCAGCCTCCTGAGTCGCTGGGATTACAGGCACGCGCCACCATGACCAGCTGATTTTTTTGTATTTTTAGTAGAGACGGGGTTTCACCATGTTGACCAGGATGGTCTCGATCTCTTGACCTCGTGATCCACCCGCCTCAGCCTATTTTTTTTTTTTTTTTTTTTTGAGACGGAGTTTCGCTCTTGTTACCCAGGCTGGAGTGCAATGGCGCAATCTCGGCTCACTGCAACCTCCGCCTCCTGGGTTCAGGCAATTCTCCTGCCTCAGCCTCCTGAGTCGCTGGGATTACAGGCACGCGCCACCATGACCAGCTGATTTTTTTGTATTTTTAGTAGAGACGGGGTTTCACCATGTTGACCAGGATGGTCTCGATCTCTTGACCTCGTGATCCACCCGCCTCAGCCTCCCACAGTGCTGGGATTACAGGCTTGAGCCACCGCGCCCGGCCACGAGCCTATTTTTTTCTAATGCTTGAAAAACTACTAAGGGTAAACATAAAAATATGCTATTATTCAGCAATTTCATTCCTGAATACATTCCATTAGAAATAAGTGCTATGTTCACCAAAATATAAGCATAACAATGTTTATAGAAATTTTATTCATAATGCCTCCAAATTAAAAACAACTCCAATATCCTGAATGATAGAATTAATAAATAAATTGGTAAAATATTTTCATAACAGAATACTACCAATGGAAAAAAACGAATGTATGCAACAACATACATGAATCTTTCATACATAATGTTAAATAAAGGCAGAAGGCATTACAGAGGTTATACTATAAGATTCCATTTATATGAAGTTCAAATGAGGTAAAACTAATTTACAGTGATAAATATTAGAATAACATCTTGGGGGGTTACTAAGAGAGATACATGGGAGCATGCTGGGGGTACAGAAATTTTCTGTTTTTAAAAAATTTTTTAACTTTTTATTTTTGGAGAAAGAGTCTCATTCTGTTATCCAGGCTGGAGTGCAGTGGCATAATTTTGGCTCACTGTAACCTCTACCTCCCCCTCAGCCTCCTTGGTAGCTGGGACTAGAGGCTTGTGCCACCATGCCTGGCTAATTTTTGTTTTTTAGTAGAGATGAGATTTCACCATGTTGGCCAGGCTGGTCTTGAACTCCTGACCTCAAGGGATCTGCCTGCTTTGGCCTCTCAAAGTGCTGGGATTACACCACACCTGGCCATGTTCTATGTCTTGATGTTGGTAGTATTTACATACATTTATACGTATATAAAAATTTACCAAGCTGTAAATTTCTTGTGCACTTTATTTATTTATTTAGAGACGGAGCCTCGCTCTGTCGCCTAGGCTGGAGTGCAGTGGCGTGATCTCGGCTCACTGCAACCTCTGCCTCCCGAGTTCAAGCAATTCTCCTGCCCTCAGCCTCCTGTGTAGTGGGACTACAGTTGCACACTACCACGCCCAACTGATTTTTGTATTTTTAGTAGAGATGGGGTTTCACTGTGTTGGCCAGGATGGTCTCAATCTCTTGACCTCGTGATCTGCCTGCCTCAGCCTCCCAAAGTGCTAGGATTACAGGCGTGAGCCACTGCGCCCGGCCTCTTGTGCACTTTAAATAATTGTTTAAAAATCACAGTTGAATAGAGAAATACTGCTTTAGAGTTTCAGTAGTTTTCAATCCAGGTGATTGAAATCAGAGACTTCAACTTCAGGTGCTTCCCTTTTCTGGCTAAGACTACTTACCTTCAATGATTTGGGCGACATATTTAAAGTCTTGCTCTACATTTCCTTGCTCAATTTTTTTCTCAACAACAAGAAATGAATTGTGCTCTAGGGTTTGCTGTAGTGGAAAAACAAACCGAAACAACCCTAAAAGATTTTTTTTTTTTTTTTTGCATTCTAGTAAACCATTTGTTTCCCATCAAAATTCCATGCTGCATGTTCCTACTGTATCAGATCTTCAACACACCAAGAAAATCAGAGCCAGGGCAGCATGAGTCAGCAGAAAGTGGATTCAAATTGATTTTAGGCATTGGTGCCTCATTTTGTTCAGTGCTCTGGGGAAGGGCTGACAGGGACACAAGGGTATATAAACATGTTTCCCACCTCTCCATTGCCGAGTGACGATCTAAGGCAGTTTGGCAGTTAGGTGTTGACTCTGGGGTAAGGGGGTTACTCAGGAGTAAAGAGAGGTCACGAAGGAGGGGGCTGATGGGGCCCGGAATGCTCAGGAATGGCCTTGAATTGGTGACTTGAGTTGGATCCTGAATCATTTGAAGTCAAAGGCACATCGTAAAACAATAGTTTGAAGTTGAAACAAGCTGAGGGGCCAAAATGAGCACAAGGCCAGACTGGGTATAGGTTTTCTATGAAGAAACAGTGGAAGATAAGTTTTGAAAGGTTGATTGTGGCTGGACTATTAATTACCTTGATTTGCTGCTAAAGAGTTTGGACCTTATCTGAGGGCACAGTATTAAATAGGAAAAGTGACCTGATGAACTTAGTGACTTAGGAAAGTTAATATGTTAGGTAGATGGGCTGAAATGGAAGACAAGAGCCTCTTTTAGTGGTTTTTGTGGTAAATCTGAAAAGAAGATGGTGAAGACTAGGCTGGAGAGTGGAGTGAAAATGAGAATGAAAAGAAAGGGGCAGCCTTAAGGGACATTTAAAGGAAAACTGGAAAAGAACTTGGCGACTGTTGGGAAGAACAGGGAAGAATTGAAGTGGTTGCTCAAGACTGAATCTACTTGGTGGGGGGCGGGGGTGGTGTCCATATTGCTTATGCATCCATCTATCCATCTATTCCTCCCTCCCTCAGTCATCCAACATATGTTTATTGAGCATCTACCATGGGTTTAGAGCTTTGCTAGGCTCTGGGGATATAAAGTACAAGAGCATACAACATGTCCTTGCCCTCATTAATAACAACTAAAACAAAAATGATAGGTAATGTTTATTGAATGCATTCCCTGTGCCAGATGCTATTGTAAACATTTTACTTGGATTCTCTCATTTAAACCTACCATGACCTTTTGGTGTAGGTACTTTTAGAGTTCCCATTTTACAGATGGAAAAGCTGAGGTATGAGGAGTTTAAAGCTTTTGCTGCTATTAAGAGGCTACTAACAGCAGAATCAGATGATGAATCCAAGTAGTCTGTCTCCAGAGCCTGTGCTTAAGCAGTAAGTGGGCAGGTAGACAGAGGACCTAATAGTTGTAATAAATAAATGTTACAATTTTTCCTAATTCTACAGTGCTCTAGATATTCCCGCTGACTACTTTTGTATATGAGGTTATAAGGACATTTCTTGGTTGTTGCTTACTGCATTCTTAACCCATGCCTTAGCAAGAGGCCGCAGGAGAAGTAGGCGCAGAATGCTTCATTTCCACAGATCCCTATAGAAGCAATGGTGGGAAGGAGAAGTCTAAGCAGGAAAGGGGTCAGTTTCTGTCTTGAAGGGCAAATTGCTGGAGCTTTCACTCTAAAACTACAGGTAACACTAAGCAAAGTATAGATGGAACCCAACTTATAATGTTTTATGATTCCATGGGTGGAACTGTGCCCTAAGTCCACCACTCTAGGCATTCTAGAAGACACAAAGTGGTCTGACTACCTCTATTGTGATAATCCTTGGCTCTATGTCTTCATAAGCAATCTTCACTTTCTTAGCAGCCTCTCTTGCATGAGCATAGGTATCATCGGCCACAATGCTGACGATCTGGCCCATGCAAATTACCTGCAGAAAAGCCACATGTTGTAATTAGCAAAAACACAGACTCATTAAAAAGGAATTACTGTTCCCACATTTTTACCTACTGGGTTTTTATGACCAAAAGCAACATTATTTTCTACCTATGAGAATAAATTTACAACAGTGGTTTGAGTGAGATTTAGGGGGCACAAAAGTTGAAAGTAGAACTGAATTATCTGGCTTTAATTATCTGTCTTCTGATTGTCCTTGGCCACACGACTCGTCATTCCTACCGCATGCACAGTCATCCAATTAACCTAGCATTCTGCTGGCTCTTTCAAGGTCCTATGATCTGTATTGCTTTTATGGCTTTCATGACTTTAGAGAAGTATTCTTTGAGGACTTATGGCTTTTATCAGAATCTCAAAGAGTCCACAGTTTAAGAGAGAAGTTGAGAATAACTGAGGCAGAGTCATTGGTTTTCAGCAAGTCTTTGTGATGTGAATATGGATTTATGGATGGCTACAGGCATTGCCAATAATCATTTTGTCATCTCCAGCAAGGTATTTGACTAATAAGCCACACGTAAATCACCCACCTCATTCTGTGCACAGAAAACCTCTCCTTGATACTTATTATCTCCTGGAACATTCTCTGCTGTTATCACATCAACACCACCTGGAAGTGCCAGGGCTTCTGAGATATCAATTGATCTAGGGGAGAAAATGTGAAGGTAGATATTAAAGTTACAGGGGCAAGTTCCTAGTGATTTCTCAAACACAGGGAAAATGATAATGGACCTCATAACTAAATCGTGGAGTAATACTCTACGTTCAAAAATGCCAGTATTTAGCAGGTGTTCTAACTCTATGTTCAAAAATGCCAGTATTTAGCAGATGTTCTAACTCTTTCATAACCTTGGATCTTTTGACAACTATGCTTAAAAAATGATTAATTCTCAATGAGAAAAATAAATGCATATTCTTTTTTTTTTTTGGTGAGACAGGGTCTCATTCTGTTGCCCAGGCTAGAGTGCAGTGGCGCGATCACAGCTTACTGCAGCCTTGACCTCCTGGACTCAGGTAATTCTCCCACTGAAGCCTCCCCAGTAGCTAGGACTTCAGGCACTTGCCACCATGCCTGGCTAATTATTTTGTATTTTTTGTAGAGATGGAGTTTTGCTATGTTGACCATGCCGATCTCCAACTACTGAGCTCCAGGGATCTGCCTGTCTTGGCCTTGGATTACAAGTGTAAGCCACTATGCCAGAAATTAATATTCTTGTTTGATTTAAATATATAATAAGCTCTTGATTTGAATATAAAACAGTGAATACATTTCAGTAACATTAGGAATCTCTTTTATTTCCTTACGTGATCTTTGTATGAGCTCTGATGCTGGTGATTGCAGCCAGAAAGAGTTCTTGGTCAATGCATAGCATGTCATCAATGTATATAGCTTCCCCTGTGGTGTGTTTAATGGCCGACTGGTACATGACTGGGTGTCCAGCTGGATCTTGTGGGGGTTGGTAGTGATCCACACACTGTTAACAGACAAAGTAAATTATTTTGCCATGAGGAATTCTCAGGCCCTGAAAATTAGGTCTGATATATTTGGCTTACTCACAAGTTAGGAAAAAAACCCAAAACCAAAAAACTATTGGCAAGTGCCTGTAGTCCCAGCTACTGGGGAGGCTTCAGTGGAAGAATTACCTGAGTCCAGGAGGCAATTGGGTATCCATATCCATGAGTCCAGGTTAATAAATGTCCATTAAGTATTAAGTACGATGGTAAGGGATTATAGTCCGGTTGCAATTCCCCTCTTGCCCCCAAAAGAAGACATCCTAGATTCAGAGTGGTTGTAATAAAGCAGAGAAGGCTTTCTAGAGGCAGTAAATGTTCACTCAGGTTTTAAAGGAAGAACAGGTATTGGCCAAGCAAAGGAGGTAATTTTAGGTAACTAAGCTGAAAATAATAGAGAACAATGATTCCCATGTAGCCTTGAATAAAAGCATAGAAGCTAAACCAAGCCGGCTGTGTGTTTATAGCAATAGGTAACATCAGCTGGCTTCAATAGACATTATCTTAAATATAGTTATTGAAAAGAAGGGGAAGTATGCATAATGCACACATCTGAAGGCAGAAACATTAAAAAACAAGAAACCCGGTCCTGAAACAAGAAACCAACCTGAAACATCTGAATTCCTTGGGGTGATTCTATGGGGAAGTCTTCTAGAGCACTCATGAACTTTTCTGGGATGTTGGGAAACTTACGGGGATCCTGAAAAGAAGATTATTTCCTGTTTAATTTTTACAATTCAAGTGAGTATCTTGGAAAAATACATATGGAAATAAAGTTATTCAATCTATTCTGTTAGATCTTAGATGCCAGTTCTGCTGGGAGAAAGCTCTCAGCTTCAAGTTCCCTAAGCTTGTAGCAGTTGCTTGAATAATAACTACATCTATTTACATGCACAGAAAAGTGAATGTTGTTTCCAGGAAGTAAAGATTTCCTTTCATGACAAGGTGCCCTTTTGAATGAATTAAAATATAGATACTTCTAAATAGAGGCTGTGCTTCTGAACCTGGGCCAGCCTTGTGGGCATGTATCTCAAAGAAACAATTGAGGGAGTTGAGAAAGATTAATATATAAGGATGTTCAATTGAAGATTATTTGTGATAGTAAAGAAACTAGAATTAAACCAAATATCCAACAATAGGGAAATTATGGTACATCCAAATGCAATATTCTACAGTCATAAAAAATAATTTTGCAGAAATGTCTTTAATGACATTGAAAAATTCATGAAATATAGTAAAGTAAAAAAAGTTACAAAAATTTATGTACAATATGATCCCATGTTTTGTAAAGAAAAGAATATAAAAATATAAAAGTATGTATTCCAAAATGTTAATAGTGGTTATGGTAGGATTATTAGATTACAGTTCATTTAAAAAATTTTGTTCCTCCATATTTTGAATTATTTTATGATGATAGTATAATAAATAGAAGGCAATATGTAAGATAATATATGATAATCTATTAAATATGCTAATCTATTAAACATAATCTATTAAATATATGATAGCATACTGAATACATTTTTCTCTATCTTTTATATGTTATCATATATTTATAATGTTTAATTATCAATGCCATTAATATGGATTTATATGTGATATAATCTATTAAATCTATACTTATATTTTTAGACAATATGTATAAAATTATATACTTTTCTACTATGTTATATAATACATAATAGATTATATAATATAGAATATAATAAAGTAATAATAATAAAGTTAACAAAATAATAAAAAGGACTGGCTGAACTAAGAGAGCAAAGCTCTCAGTCATAAAAGGGATGTGGGTGTAATCATCTGTCTGCCATTTTGGGATCACCTCGTGGCTGATAAGGGGGCACTCATGGTCATGGGTCATATTCTGAGAATCACTGCTGTGGGGGTTATTTTAAACTAGGCTAGGTTAAAAAAATAGTTAACAGAAAAGTAAAAATAATCTAAATGTCAAAAATAAGGAATGGATCAAATAATGAATGGTGCATCTATCTCTAAACATGCCATGCAACCATTATGCCATGATGCCACTGAAAAATATTTAATGTCATTGAAAAATGGTTATATTACTAAGTGAAATAAGCAAGCTATACTACACAGTTATACACATATATACACATACACATATACATCCTTAATGAAGGGTTTCAAAGGATGCACAACAAAATAGTAATAGTGTTTATGGGTGATGGGATTACAAAAGATTTTCTTCTCCTTTTTAACTTATTCACATTTTCTAAATATTAAAGTATTATTTTAATTTTAATAAGAAAACTTTCTTTCAAAAAGGAAAAGATATCCACTTTTTAAAGTCAGCTTCTGCTAATGGAACACAGTCTTTCTCCATCAGGTCTTGTTCTGTTGCTGATGAGAAACTGTGATCCCCTGTAGAGGGAGACGCATTCTGATTTTGGGTATTCTCAGCCTTTTTAGGCTGGTTTCTTCCCTTCGTTATAAATTTATCCATCTGTGGTCTTTATAATTACCGTCTTTATAGTTGGGTTTCTGAATGGACGTCCAACTTGTTGATTCCCGGCGCTAGAATCTGAGCAACCCACTGTGCCGGCCAGAACAGCAGCTTTAAGATTGATGGTGCTTTTCTGACTCTGCACCGAGAACCGCCGCACCAAGGCAGCGGCAAAACCGCCTCACCGGCCTCAAGAGTCGCGCTGGCGACACATGGGGCTCCTCCGCTGGGAATCTCCTGGTGCGTGAGCAACAAAAATTGATCTGAAAGTGTGGCGTCCTCTCGTTCTCTGCACTTTCAGTGGGAGCTGCAATCCCGAGCTGCTAGTGATCAGCCATCTTGGATCTCTCTGGGAATTAAAAGAACTTGTTCTAACCCAATGCAAAGAAACTAAGAACTTTGAAAAAAGGTTTGACGAAATGTTAACAATAACACACAATTTAGAGAGGAATATAAGTGAATTAATGGAGCTGAAAAATACAACACGAGAACTTCGCGAACTATGCACAAGTTTTAACAGCCGAATTGATCAAGCAGAAGAAAAGATATCAGAGGTCGAAGACCAACTTCATGAAATAAAACAAAAAGACAAGATTAGAGAAAAAAGGATAAAAAAGAACGAGTAAAGTCTCCAAGAAATATGGGACTATGTGAAAAGACCTAATCTACGTTTGATAGGTGTACCTGAATGTGACAAAGAGAACCAATCCAAGCTGGAAAATATGCTTCAGGATATTATTCAGGAAAACTTTCCCAACCTAGCAAGGCAGGACATATTCAACTCCAGGAAATACAGAGAACACCACAAAGATATTCCTCAGGAAGACCAACCTCAAGGCACATAATCGCCAGCTTCACCAGGGTTGAAATTAAAGAGAAAATACTGAGGGCAGCCAGACAGAAAGGTCAGGTTACCCATAAAGGAAAGTCTATCAGACTCACAGCAGATCTCTCAGCAGAAACCCTACAAGACAGAAGAGAGTGGGGGCCAATATTCAATATCCTTAAAGAAAAGAACTTTCAACCCCGAATTTTACATCCAGCCAAACTAAGCTTCATAAGCGAAGGAAAAATAAAATCTTTTGTGAACAGGCAAGCACTCAGCGATTTCATCACCACCAGGCCTGCTTTACAAGAGCTTCTGAAAGAACCACTACAAATAGAAAGGAACAACCAGTATCAGCCTTTCTAAAAAATACCAAAAAAAAAGAACATCAACATAATTAAGAAATTGCATCAACTAATGGGCAAAACAGCCAGCTAACATTAAATGATAGTATTAAACATACATATATTGTTATTAATTCTAAATTTAAATCGACTAAATCCCCCGATCCAAAGACACAGACAGGCAAAAAAAAAAGCCAAGACCCATTGGTATGCTACATCCAGATCCATCTCACATGCAAGGATACACAAAGACTCAAAACAAAGGGATGGAGAAAAATTTACCAACCAAATGGAGAGCTAAAATAAATAAATAGAAAGCAGGAGTTGCAATTTTTGCTGATAAAATAGATTTCAAAGCAACAAAGATCAAAAGAAGCAAAGAAGGATATTACATAAAGATAAAAGGATCAATGTAACAAGAGCTAAAGATCCTAAACATATATGCACCCAATACAGAAATACCCAGATATGTAAGACTTATAAAGAGACTTGGACTCCCACACAATAATAGTGGGAGACTTCAACATCAATATTAGATAGATCAATGAGACAGAAAGTTAACATCGATATTTAGGACTTGAACTCAGATCCGGAACAAGTAGACTTAATTAACATTCATAGAACTCTCCACTTTAAATACACAAAATATACACTCTTATCAGTACTACATCACATGTATTTACAGGTTTAAATGAAATATTGGTTGGCTGCTTGTTATTTTCTTCCTTCATTTTTTTTTTTTTAATGTCTCTATTATTAAACACAATTACAGGCATACCCATTTTTAGACTGCATTCTAGCCCGGGCAATAAAGCAACACCCCTGTTCTCTCTCCCTCTTCCTCTTCCTCTTTCTTCCTTTCCTTTATTCTTTTTCTTTATTATTTTTCTTTCTTTCTCTCGTTCTTCCTCTAAAAAAAAAAGAAGAAGAAGAAGAAAAAAGATAATTTACTTACTGAAGACTTCTCACCACTGTAGGTCAATCTGACCTTGCACGTTAGTGTTTGTCACACAGATAAGGCAAATGGTGTAAAGTGTAATGAAGCTGTCCCTTTCTCAGCCCAGGAGTGAAGGAAGGGAGAGGGAAGGAGAAGAGCAAAGTGGCCCAGGAAGAGACATTGGAGTCTGGGAAGCATCACACTAAGGGCAACAGCCCAGGAAGCCTCCACGTGTTATCAAAGGCAGGCGGTTGGGGAGTCCTTCATATACAGATCCATGCTGAGAATGTGAAGGCACCCTGAAACCCAAAGAAGCCATGTACCATTTGATTCAGTCCTCACCTCACTTTCAGGTAGAACTTGAAGAGGGTGCTGATGATGAGGGTTCGCCTGTACTCCATCATGCCACCCTCAGCTGCTGGTGGGATGTAGATCTCATCCAGGACCCACTGGCAGGCATCACTCAACATTTGGTCATCCCATTGCCTAGTAGGAAAGGATGTTAACGTTTCACAGAAGAGGCAAAGACAGAATATCGTATTTGGATGTACCATAATTTGTCTCACAATTTCCCTGTTGTTGGATTTTAGTTTAATTCTAGATTCTTTACTATTACAAATAATCTGCAATTGAACATCCTTGTAGGCAAAGACAGACACTAAACTGACATGGCAAGGAAAGATGGAGAGCAAGCTGTATCCACCTTTGAAGTCTAGACAAAATGTCTTCCAGATAGTTCATTAGCTTTTTTTAAGACGCAGTGCTTTCCAAACTTTCCATGTTAAGTCCTCCTATATTATTATTTTTCATTTCAAGGGTTGGGAAAAACCAAAGCTTCATGAGATCCGGGCCTTTGTCGGTCTTGTCCACTGCTGTATCTCCAGCAACCAGATGAGTGCCTGGCATACACACTATACTAGGTAAATATTTGGTAAATTACCAAATTATTGGAGATAGCTGTAAAATATTTCACAAGTCAATGTTTCTATATGAATTTTTTGGAAGCATGAAGTTATTTTTGTATCTGAGAAAAAACTCACATTAAGTTCTAACTGTTGACAGAGTGGATAAAAAGTATTGTAGAAGCACTAGTTGGAAACATTTTTAAAAATTACTTTTCAAATGTTAGTGATAATGAGAGTGACAGGAGGGAGGCCATTTAACCTTTTAAACATTTCATCTTTTTAAATGTGGTTTAAGGGCATTTTCGGATGTCTTAGGGCACAGCATTGGAGACTTACTATACAGCCTAATTAAAAGTGAAAAATTAAAGATAACATTTGCTCAGACTAAGTAATTTGTGCATTAATCTCATTGCAGAAACCTGTAATAAAAGAATCATTGTACCTTAAAGAGGGTGGCTTTCGGGTGGCTTGTATTTATACTTTTCTTCAGTGCTTAAATTTTCTAAAGGATTGTATATATTTTTATAATCAGAAAAAAAATTCCCAAAGTGCTAGTTTCATTAAAAAAATCTAAAGTAGAAAGGCCTGAGTTTCATGACCCAGATGTACTATGTCATACCTCCCGATGAGCTGCTTGCAGGTTTGGCTTGCAGAGACAATGGCGGGGCTCAAGCTTCCATAGAACATTTGAAATTCCTTGATTGTGTTTGTGCCATCTTCAAACTTCATGCTTATCCCAGCATTGACAATAGCAAATGCATTCTCTTGACGCTGGGCCACGCAGAGTCCAAACACAAAGTGTCACTGGAGATAGAAAAACACTCAGAACATTTAGTGCTTACTCCACTGTCTGCCATACAGCGACACCTTTGATGACTGGGTCTCTAGGCACTGTGATTGACTATAGTTGACATATATACCATATATGGGTACTGTCCTATGTGGTTCATATGTATTGATACTTAGTCCTTACAAGTCTTCTCATTTTCAATTTGTGATGAGGAAACTGAGAGGTTAAGTAACTTGCACAAGGTCACACAGTAAGTGGCAGAACTGGGGTTCAAAGCCAAGCAGTCTGGCTCCAGAGTCTATGCTTATCCGCTAAGCTTTATTTCTTTCAACTCTGAATGCTCGCATGTGGCCTCAGGCAAGTGACTTAAAAACCTGGGTCTTAATTTTCTTTGAAGTGAGAAGGCTGGGTTAGATCAGGTGGTGCCTCAGGGGCTGCTAAATGGAATGAGGGGAAGATTGGCAGATAGGATGCCTCTGAGATGGAATCACCACAGCTTCACTTTCATCTGTTTTAGTTTGCTGTTCTATGTAAATTTCATTAGAACAAAGAGTTGTGCTGTTAAAAAAAAAAGAGAGAGAACAGGCTTGAAAAACCACTGGACTTGGCCGGGCACGGTGGCTCACGCCTGTAATCCCGGCACTTTGGGAGGCCGAGGCGGGTGGATCACGAGGTCAAGAGATCAAGACCATCCTGGTCAACACGGTGAAACCCCGTCTCTACTAAAACTACAAAAAATCA
>NW_016107493.1:3234047-3244486 GCF_001604975.1 Cebus imitator | reverse complement strand
AAACCACTGGACTCCTGGTCTCTCCAGTTCTTTCTAGGTATAAACCTGTCATTCTTGGTTGAATCTCATGACTAGCATGGAACATTGGAGCCATGAAATGGGAAAGCCTCTTTGTGTGGCCAGCTTCTTGTATGGCCAGCTTCTTGGCATCTTCTTGGTGGAGAGATTAAATCCTACCATCATGGACCTTGTCAAGGGTCAAGGATAAAACATTTCTGTCAGAGAAGCGTTTGAGACACGCTGATCATATTTACTCTGCTGTACTGATGGGTGGGGACTTTCTTCTCCATTCCTGCTGCCACTGCCCTCATCACCATCTCCCGATTTATTGCCCAAAGTACTGCATTAGCCTCCTAACTGGTCATTCAATCTTTAGTCTCTCCCCTGTCTGCTTTATCCTCTATCTTTCTACTCTATTTATTTTCTTAAAATACCACTTTCATTTAATTTTTACTTTATTTTAAAGCCTTCAAAGGCGGCCATCTGTTAGGACACATACAAACTCCTTGACGGAGCAATGGATGTGTTTAGTGATGGAGCCCAGCTTCCCTCTCAGCCTCACTCATGGGCTGCCCCAACCCCCAGCCCTACTCACTAGCCTACCAACCTGCCATCCCCAGCCCCCATGTTATCCTCCCTTCTCTCCACTGGTGCAAAAGCTACCATCTTCTATGCTTCACTTTTAACAGCCTTCCTCCCCTTTCCTCCCTCTAGGGAAGGGCTCTTCTTATCACCAGAGCTACTCTGAGTGGCTCTGCTGAATGGAATGAGGGGAGGAAATGCTGCCCACTCATTTCCTGTCTGAGGTTATTAGTTATTTCCTACTTCAAGCTCTTCCTGTTAGATTTAGAGATCTTCAACGACAGGACCCCTTCTGTGTCATAAACCATTGTAGTGTCTTCTGGGTTTACCACACTGTGCCTGGGGTATAGATTGGTAGGTGGTTAATAAGTAAATAATTTTATTTAAACTATTTGGTTAATAAATGTTGATTGACTTGGAGGCAATTTTGTGATAATTAACTTTCAGTTTGTCAGACACTTGCTGTAGGTGACTAGATTTGCTCAATGTTGGCTAAGATGCATATTTATCCGAGACCAAAAATTCAACTCACATCAAAGGTTCTCCTTTTGCAAGGCCAGTGTGCCCTTTAGGTAATATAATCTTATGGGACCAGGTTCAGTGTGCCTTTTAGGTAACATAATCTTATGAGACCACTGTCAGTGTGCCCTTTAGGTAGATTAGCCTTGCAAAAGGAGAACCTTTCATGTGAGATAGAGCCTAGGATACTTTTAGGGGCCCAGGGAAATGTTTAACTTTTAATTCACTGCAGGTTACTAGATAGGGAAGAGAGGGAGGTGGGCATGGGTTGAAAAACTTCCTATTGGGTACTATGTTCACTGCCTGGGTGATGGAGTCTACATTTCAAACCTCAGCATCTCGCAATATACATAGGTAACAAACCTGCACCTGCAGCCCCTACATCTAAAATAAAAGTAGAAATTTTAAAAATCTTTTAAAAATAAAAAAAATGAATATAAAACACTGAATGCAGCTTGGATTTATGCTGTTACAATCACATTTTTATATGTAGATATTGCTATATAGGCATACAGTTTATTTTTTATACGGAGGAAGAGATTCACAAAGGCAAAAGTGCCTAGGGCCTATAAAGGTTATAATGTGACCCTGAGATGAAAGCAAATCAAACAGTCATTTGGAAATTTGCCCCTCCCTGTGTGGCAGCCCAGAAAGTGTCCCTAGAGCATTGCCCTGGAAGCCTGTCTGCAGGCTCACTGCATAGGCCAGTGGGGCTTCCCTAGGGCTGGACAGTGAGTCAGGGAACCCTCACCTGAGTAGAATAGGGAATATAAACACACGGCATAATCTCTTCTGATTTCAAGTTGGCCTCAGGTGATCTCTCAAGAAAAGAGCCATTTAAAGGAATCTGCTGTTGTCCTTCTGTTTGAGAAAATCACCCTTGGTTAGGATGAGCTTATCAAGTTGGAGAATATGTTGCCAGTGGCAGATAAATATACGGTGGAAAGAGGATGCAGGCTGGGAGCCACGTCTGGTTCCAGCTGCAGCTCCCAAGCTAGGCCTCCTTTGGCAAGTCATGGAAACTTCAGGGTCCTCAGCTGCAGCGTGACAGGGTTGGTCAGATAAGCTGCAAAGTCCTTTCTGGTTCTTCCGGACCACTATACGCTACTCACAAAATTTGGACTCAAAGAACTTTAAAGCTATTTGGAAACAACCTACTATAATGTGTACATTTCACAAATGAGAACACAAAGCTCCAGAGAGGTTAAGTGACCTTTGCAAAGTACCAACGTGGGACTGGTGGCTGAGATGGGATCCCTGATAGTCATGTGACACTTACTGAGGATACATTCTGAGAAATGGTGTAGTTAGGTGATTCTGTTGTGTGAATATCATAGAATATACTTACACAAACTTAGATGGGTAGCCTACTGCCTACCATACCATCTAGGTTTGTGTAGCAATAGCTACACCTGGGCTACAGAGTATAGCTATTGCTCCTAGGCTACAAACTTGCACAGCATGTTACTGTAGTGAATATTGCAGCAATCATAATATAATGGTAAGTATTTGTGTATCTAAACATATCTAAACACGGAAAAGGTACTGTAAAAATATGGTATTATTAATGTAATCTTATGGAACCACTGTCATGTATGTGGTTTGTTTTTGCCCCTAAATTTTTATACATGATTGTATATATGTATGTGTGTATATAGATATATGTGTGTATGTGTATATATTTTAAACAGTTTGCCATACTGTTATTTGACCCATAATTTTTTAATGTAATTTTAGTCAAGGAGACAATATCTTACATTAATAATCCTATGAATAATATGCATTTATTTTTATTTCTCTAAGTTTAAATCATTTTATTTCCATAAAACTCATGATGTCTTTGAATAAAGAGAGGGGGAATAAGTAATATGCCCCACAAACTTCATTTTGTTTAAAACGAAAAGTCCTATAAGAAAAATTGCCATCTTTATGAATCTCTGCAATAAAATCTTCCATAAATCTTTAAAACCACAGAGATACTTCTCATTAATTTTTCTTCACCTGCTTTGATACTGCAATTTAGACTACTCATAAATATGGCCAAATATTTAAGGAAAATTGTCAGATGCAGTCAAGTATCTGACCTGCTACACATGGAACAGCTGGAGAGCAGGATAATTGGTCAGTTTCACCCTTAGGTTTGAGGTAATGTAAACATAGCTTATGAATCTAAATTAGAAGTACTTGGTCCCTAGTTCATGGTTTACAGCAGGAGCTATATAATTGATAGTGATATGCACAAAATAAAATGCTTAAATCTTGGTTTCTTACCTTTAGATATCAGATTGATGGTAGCATTTCCTGCTGCTAAAATGGGGTTTAGGTCAGAAAAATTAGGCCGACGCACCATATGTCCTCCTAAAGTCTAAATAAAAATATAAATGTCATTTTAAAAGCTATACTTAGCTATTTGACAAATAAGGAATTATTTGTGACATTTCTAACAGGGTTCTTGTGTAAGTTTTTAATTCTCCCTTTTTTTTTTTTTTTTTTTTTTCTCACTCTGTTGCCCAGGCTGGAGTGCAGTGATGCGATCTCCACTCACTGCAACCTCCGCCTCCCAGGTTTTTTTTTTTTTTTTGCTTCACTGAAAGGTCTGGCAGGGTTTGGGGGCAGTTACGTAGATTAGATCATATATTGTGCAAGATTCCCACTCCTGACCCCATCCAAACTTATAGCTTGAGAAAATATTCCTCTTCCATGTGCGATGAAGAGGGAAATTTCTTTGAGAACTGACCCGAGTATGCATGTGTCTTTGTTTAGAAGCCTTCCTTGATAGGCATGTTTACTTATGAGGACAGACAAAAGGAAAATGAATGGGAATGTAGGGGCTAGTGCCAGCAGGTTAGGGAGAAGAGGGGTTAAAGCTAAAGGGAAGAAAGAGTGTGGACCAATATGCGGCAGGTGGAGTGACTGGAGCCTGGGGAAACCTAAAGAACCGAGATAGGAGCATCACATTCAAAATGCGTGTGGTGCTGCTGGGAGGTAGAGCCTGCTTTGCTGCCCAAAGCCTCAGTGAAGGCTGCTTCACACATAGCCTTGAACAGTGGGCCTTTGAAAGACTTAAGGGGACAAGTCGATGCTGAGAGGAGCAACATGCTTCAGAAAAGGGACAGAAGATGCAGAAGGTGAAAACATAGAGTGGGTTTTTGAGAATCAGCCGAAGGGCCAGAGAAAATCAGGAGACAGGAAGTATCTGCTGGCCCCTACTAAATCCTGCTGAACTGCTCATCACGTGTGAAATGAGAAATGATTCAAACTAATCATTTTTAAATCTTAAGTAATAAGAAAGCCCCATAAAGCTAAACAACTGGGGGTATCCAAGAATAGACACGTCACGTACATGATTAGAAATTCACCTTGGTGCAAAGGCCTAAGAGGAGAACCAGCCGTACAAGAGCATTTTGGAAATGCAGGCTTGTGTTTACACAAGTCTTGGATGAGGCATATTTCATGGAATTTTAGAGCTGGACATAGAGACAGTCTATTTGATCAAATCTTAGCGATAGCCTATTTGGTTGAATAGAGACCTTAGAGATTGCCTCTTTGGATCTTAGAAATAGTCTATTTGGTTGAATCTTAATTTTTGGTGTTACATTTTTAATCTTAAATTTTGGTGTGATTTTTTTGTCTATAGTTTTTATTTTAAAATTTTTAGACTGACAATAATATATATTTATGGGGTACAATGTGCTGTTATGATGTATGTATACCATAGTGGAATGATTAGATCAAGCTAATTAACATATCTATCACCTCATGTATTTATCATTTCTTTGTGGTGAGAACACTTAAAATCTACTCTTGTAGCAATTTTGAAATATACATTACTATTAATTATAGTCACCATGTTGGGCAACAGATCATGAAAGCTTATTTCTCCTGTCTAACTAAAACTCTGTGCCCCTTGACTGACATCTCCCTTACACTGGACCTTAATTTTTAAAATGAAGAAACAGTGGCTTACAGAGGTCAAGAAGCTTCTCCAGAATCTTGTGACTCCAGCACCATAATTTTGCTGTACCATGTGCTACTCTGCACACAAACGTACACACTCAACATGATGCCTTTACCTTAGGCATATACATGCTCACACTCATATTGTACAGACTTGTTCAACATTGACTTGAGATTCCTCTTCAGAGTAAAATTTGTTAAAGTTACAGAACTGTATGACTGTCTATAACTGTGATGTATCTCATTAGAGAACATACGGCCATATTCATAATCTGGGCTCTTGCAAGTGTCCTCAGATGCTTCAGAAGAGTTTGATGGGTCTTAGTCTTCTCCTTCGGTTGCTCCAAAATGATCAAATGTAAGGCATCATTCAACTGGGCCAGGCTGTATCCTGTACCTGTCGTCACCCCTGAAAACATGGTAGTGAGATATCAGCTTCAAGGAAGCTGTAACCAGAGGAGGTTGCATGCAAACAGTCTTTTAAATATATCTCCTCTTTTCATATTTACTTAGAATGACAAAACCCAAAGATAAAGATATTTCCAGCAGCTTGCTTTATTCAAAAATATGAAGTATCAAATCCTTTTTCCCAGTCATGTATACAGTCATATATGCCATACATTTTAGCACATATCAACCACAGATATCTGAAATTTATTACTTTCTTTATTTCCAGTTTAGTTTTTCTGAATAAATTGATCCAATATGAAAATTCCAGCCATGGCCCTATAAGATGTTTTAAAGATCATCAAGCCTAAGTGGGAGCTGGCCTGCACAACGTGTGTTGCCCATCAGCCATCTCTTCCTATTCATCCATTATTAGAAAGATGACAATAACAGATGCCTTCCTGCACCTTGGGCCAGAGTTTTGTTTGTGGGTGTGCTTACAGAGTATGAGTTGAGTAGTGATGTCATCTACCGCATGTTTTCTCAATGGGGGCAATACTGTTGCCAGGCTGGAGTGCAGTGGGATGATCACAACTCACTGCAGCCTTGAGCTGCCAGGCTTAAGCAATCCTCCTGGAGAAGCTGGGACTATAGCTGCAAGCCAGGTTTGGCTAATTTTTACATTTTTTGGTAAAGACTGGGTCTTGCTACGTTGCCCAGGCTGGTCTAAAACTCGTGGGCACAAGTAATCCACCTATCTCAGCCTCCCAAAGTGTTGGGATTACAGGCATAAGCCACTGTGCCCAGACCAAAAATCTCGCTGTTCTTATGTATAAAGCACCTATATACATTCAACACACTTGACATAACTAATTCCATCTTAGAAGAAGACTCCATTTTATATTTCAGAGGGCATTTTGCCAACAAGGATAAGATGTTTTGTTTAGTGAACAAATAAAAACAAAAAGACTACATCCAACCAGATAAGGACACAAATAAGCACACTCTTCCACTATCAGTTCTTGCCAGAACCCTCTGTGACTATAGAAGATTTGGCTTTCAGTAGCTCGAAATGGACATCAGCTTACTGTCACTCATGATAAAAACTTGGCGTCTGCACTGAAGGCTGTGCTACCTCAGACTCTTCCTTGCAAGACCAACGGGATGCCTGGCCCAGAGCATGACTGCTTTTGTCTTCTTCACTCCCCCTGCACTGGTTCATTAACCCTTTCTTCTGTCTTTTTCCTCTTGATGTTAAATGTTGCTTCATTGTGGAATGTTTAACTTATAACACTTACATATTGGCTAAGTGTATTATTATGTGTGTTTACAATATTGACCTTCTTGTGGAGAGGCTTGAGCCTGCGTGCTCCGGCTCTGACAACTGAGTGATCCGGGTAAGGAGAACTGCCTCCTTGGGAACTCCATGGAGCTTGTGGCTTTCGTAATTGAAATAACATTAATAAAAGTCTGACATTGTGGAAAGTCACAAACATGCATGGACCTGGTTACCTAACGACATGTACATAAACAGATACACAGTTTATCTGTGGTGTTAAAATTTCAGGGAGGGATGATTAGGGAAATAAAATCTATTGCTTCTTACAGGTGTGATAATGAAGAAAAGGTTAAGAAACATTGATCTAGTTGTACAGGCTCCACCTCCCCTGTCCTTCTAAAAATAACTAAACTGAAGATGAATAACTAAATAAATTTATTTTAAAAACTGTAAAAATAACTAAAAATAATTAAATACCCTGCACACTGTCTTCCCAGCCCTCTTCCATGTCTGACTGGGCCTCCTCTTGCTCCATCTCTTCCTGTGAATCTGATTTTTTTTTTCAACTGTCTGGATCATGTTACATTTTTTTTTTCTTTTGAGATGGAGTCTTGCTCTGTCACCAGGCTGGAGTGAGGTGGTGCGATCCTGGCTCACTACAACCTCCACCTCTTGGGTTCAAGTGATTCTCCTGCCTCAGCCTCCTAAGTAGGTGGGACTACAGGTACCCACCACCATGTCCAGCTAATTTTGGTATTTTTAGTAGAGACGGGGTTTCACTGTGTTGGCCAGGACGGTCACAATCTCTTGACCTCATGATCCGCCTGCCTTGGCCTGCAAAGTGCTAGTATTACAGGTGTGAGCCACTGCACCCAGCCTGGGATGTGGTTTGTGTGCAGAACTTAGAAAAGTCTCATCCCCCCACCCCACTCTGAGAGGCTTAACTTTCCCTAGTACTGCAATGTAATGCTATTATATTTTTATGGGATGAAACAATATAAATTTAATGACCATGGCTCCTGAACCAGTTATGTCAACAATCACTATGTAACTTTTTTCCTGTAAGATGTTTGCATATTTTCACAAAGTGAGAACAAATACTATACATGAATCCCCTGCTTTAGGTTCTATAAGCATGCACTGGAATTTGCTTGAAACTTTCTCTGGGTGAAGTTTAAAAAGGATTTTATGGGTGGAGGTTATAATTGGCTTGGGTAGAGGTTGAGATTAATTTTCATCTTGGAAATCGCTGCCCCTGAAGAAATAATACAGGGTCAGGATACTCCCGGTAACTGTGACAAAGAGCTGAGAAATTTTCTGCAGCATCCTAGAGGGGCTGCACATCTCTCTCCTCTGTTCTTTTGTCCCCAGTTTGAGCCAGCAATGCCACCCCTGGGCGATACACTGCTCTGGCAAGTCCTGCTTTCTACCTGCGGTCAGAAGCCTAATAATAATGTGGGTCACACCTTAGTTAAAAAGCCTATTTAATAGGGTGTGAAACACAAGGAAAACCTTTATTTCTCCTTTTGGTGTCCCAAAATTTCCAAAGAACCCAGGTGCTATCTGGCTCAAAGATGGAGGTCACTTCTCGCTTGGTTAGACCTTCAAACAGCTCTGTGATGCTGTTTTCTCCCTGAGCCCCCAACAGCTAGTTTGATGCCCCCTCCCTCCACCCTCAACAGAAGTGCCTGACTCAGTTACTTCCATCTTCTGTTGACTCATCCTAGGTAGGGTTGCTAGATAACATGTAGGATGCTCAGTGACATTTTAATTTCAGATAAACAACAAATAATATTTAAGTATCAGCATGTCCCCTGCATTCAAATTCAAATCTAACTGGGTGTCCTGTATTTTTATATGCTGACTCTGGACACTCTACTTAAGTCAAATACAACCCGTACATCAGAACTAACTAACTTCCTCCCTCCCTCCCTCCCTTCCTTCCTTCCTTCCTTCCCTTCCTTCCTTCTCTCCCTCCCTCCTTTCCTCCCTCCCTTCCTTCCTTCCCTCCCTCCCTTCTCTCCTTCTCTCTCTCTCTCTTTCTTTCCTTCTTTTCTTTCAACAGAGTCTTGCTCTGTCACCCAGGCTGGAGTGTAGTGGCATGATCTTGGCTCACTGCAACGTCTACCTCCAGGGTTCAAGCAATTCTCCTGCCTCAGCCTCCCCAGTAGCTGAGACTACAGGCATGCTCCACCACACCTGGCTAAGTTTTTGTATTTTTAGTAGAGAAGGGGTTTCGTCATGTTTGCCAGGCCGGTCTTGAACTCCTGGTCTCAAGTGATCCTCCCACCTCAGCCTCCCAAAGTGCCGGGATTACAAGTGTGAACCATTGTGTCTGGCCAGAAATGTGTTCCTTGATCCTTTGTGTAGGAGAGCTTTCTCAGTGCCCCCAAGATTCACAGCCCCACAGTATATCTAGAAGTTGTCCTGAGACTGAATGGGGCAGCCAATGTGTGCAGCAGAACCTGGATTTACAGTGGAATCTGGTCATTCATCATTGAGTTCTTGTGTCCCTCTGTGCCAGGCAGGGAATGTGACATCAGGGTCAGGCATGGTCCTTTGCTTCAAAGGTCACATTGCTTTGAAGTGGGAGCCTCCCACTCCCACCTTCAACTCTTTGTATGTGTCAGGATCAACTTCCCCCAGTTTCTCAAAAGCACTCTGTTCTTTTGCCTTTGGCCCCATGCTGCTGACAAGAACACCCTTGGCACTAGACTTTTGGTGTGCCCTGAAAATGCCTACTCACCCACCCTTTCTTCCTCTGCTGCCCACACCCAGCTTGCATGCCCTTCCCTGTGCCCATGGCATGGCTCTCCCCATGCTTGCTCTATGGGCCATTGCACTGGCAGTCTCCCTCACCAGACTGAGGGCAGAGGCTGTGTCCGTCCAGCTTTCCTCTGAACACCTGGTGCTTGGTAAAATGTGTTAGCTAAATGAAGTCAGAATTATTTTGAGAGCTACAGGAAGTATCAGGGCTGCAGCAATGGGTCCTGAGGGCAAACATTTAGGAGTGCCTCTGAGACACCCATGCCCCCAGTTTTGTCCTAGAGCCAGGATCTCATGAAGACTAAACAACTCTAACATGCTGCACTCTCCTTGTCCCACGGAGCTGAGGGCCGTTCACTCTTGGTGGTGCAGAAGAAAAGAAAGATGCGTATGGGGGAGGAAAATAAAGGTAGAACAAAAAGAAAAAAATAACATAACATAAAACGAGAGGAGCCTTGTCCAGATTGTGGTGATGCTGTGGCATTGATGGAGGGGTGAGCTTTACGCAGCCAGTGGCTGTGGTCTAAAGGAAAGAACAACAACAATAACAATCACAATTTCATCAAAGAGTTGTGTATATTTTCTCATCTTTTGCCTCTGTAATTTGTCTTGGAAATGTATAAAACAGAAGGGTACGTAAACACAAAAATACTGGTTTTAAATTCAAGAGATGGGGAAACTGTACAGGAAATGGTCATTCTAATACAATATTAAAGGATAAATCGTTTTCTTATCAACAAAGGCAAAGCAGTAAAAGCCATTTTCTTTACACTCAGAAAAGTTCTTAGCCTCACGCCTGTAATCCCAGCACTTTGGGAGGCCGAGGCGGGTGGATCACGAAGTCAAGAGATCGAGACCATCCTGGTCAACATGGTGAAACCCCGTCTCTACTAAAAATACAAAAAATTAGCTGGGCATAGTGGCACGTGCCTGTAATCCCAGCTACTCA
>NW_016107493.1:3214100-3233602 GCF_001604975.1 Cebus imitator | reverse complement strand
GTAGAGATGGGGTTTCACCATATTGGCCAGGTTGGTCTCAAACTCCTGACCTCAAGTGATCCACCTGCCTCAGCCTCCCAAAGTGCTGGGATACAGGCATGAGCCACCATGCCCGACCCATTACAACAAATTACTTTCTAAAATAACTTTCTACTTTATTATTTCTGTAGTTTTTTTCTAACTGTCTCAAACAATTAGATAGACATCCTGACTTTAAAGCACCTCAAACTTTTCATTTACTCATTTAGCTCATTACAGCAACTGAATTGAGAACATCTGGCACAAGTTAAGGATTCACGTTGCTACCTCTTATTGGTGGGGAAATTGCTGACTTATGGCATTGCCCAGGCAGGGAGTGCACTGACCTTTAGGTGAATCGATCAGCCTGCGGGAATTTATTAAGACAAAACAAAATCATCTGAGAGTTATTTGCTATTATCAGTCTTAATGTCAAAATACCTTCTATGAAAACAGGTGAACTCACGTAAAGCTAATATCCAAATAAAGGGGTATAACAGTTTTTCACAACTGTGCCCTGAGGTTCAGCTGTCAGAAATCACTCCTATTATAACAATTTTTTTTTACTGATTTGAAAGAAAAATTAAAAGCAAACACAAGCCCCCACACTTTAATAATTTTGCACCAAAACTTGAACAACCCGTGTTCAAATTCATACCACTTTATGTGACTGGAAAATGACAGGAGAGAAAGATTAAGAAAATAAGAAGTGGCATCACAGTGAAAAAGGCTTAGCTTTCAATACTGGTACATGACAATTCATAATAATCATGTCGAAAACTTACCTTTCTTCCATTCACAAAAAAAATCAGCTCATCAAAATTGGGAAGCGAAGGCATCAGGCCACACACCCGCACAAGCCTTCACTGGGATAGAGTGTGTTTATTTGCTGTCCTTTAAAGAGCAGATATGTTAGAATAATTACTTGGATGCCTATCAGCCCCAAGGAAGCCCAAACTGACAGTGGCAGCCTGATGTGGGTGGTTTATAGCTACACTGCCAGACCGGGAATGCCAACCAGGTCTCCCCCACCCAGTCCACGAGCACTTTCAGCAGCTCTGAGCAGCGCTGTTTCTTTCTCTTTCAGCAATGAGTCAAGCCATCATCTTCACTTGTTTCCTTTGGAGTCTAAGACTGGTTTTCCCAGGAGAATGTGTATAAAGCCAAGGACTAATAAATAAAAGTGACTTTTTTTTTAATTAAAAAAAAGTTTTTGGAGACAGGGTAAGGTGGTGCTGAGGAAATGTGTTCTCTTTCTGGGCTCACAAGGGGGTGTAGTTTTAAGGGCAAGAATTTCCCAGTGTCATGTCCCCCTCTCATCTCTCTCCAACCGGGAGGGAGATTTAGCGGTTTACTTTTAAATTTGGAGGGCGTGGGAAGAAACTAAGAGTCAATCACTCCAGCGGAAGTTCTAAGGAACTCCTTTCATTGGCCAGGGGTCTTAGAGAAGGTGGGGATTCCTTGCAGATTAAAAGTCCCCTTCTTCCACGCCCCTTGAGGCTCCATGTTTGGGTCCCCTTCCATGAATATTCCCTTTGTGGAAGCCTGTCTTCCCCTCCTAAACTCCATCTCTATTCCCTTCCACTCAGTGTGGAAGCTGCTTTCCTCTCCTGGATTCCATCTTTCTGGATTCTCTCATTCAGTGTGAGAGTTAGCTGTTTATTTCTCTCTCCTCCTGTTTCTCTCTCTCTAAGCACATAAATCACTTTCTACAAACACTTTTGAGTCCAGCATTTACTGCGCACTATGCCGTGATCCCCTCTCTCATTCCTGAGAGGGCAGGGGACCAAGAACCTGAAGAAATGTTCTCTCAGGGGAGCTAAGGGCACCCTGAATCCCTGAACCCCAACATTACAGTGCAAGGTGACCTGAGAGACTAGTTTAGTTTTAGGTAGTCAGTACGGGCATGCACTTGGGCTGAGTCCCAAAGGACAAGCTCACCAAGAGAAGGCATGGGAAAATAGCGGCAAGTACAGTAGACCCAGGAAGAAACGAGCTTGGTGTGTCAAGATAGCAGAAAGGAGGTCAGCACGGCTGCATGTGGGGAGTTGGGGAAGATGTGTGGTGACAGAAGGTCAGAGAGACTTTGGTGGCCAGGATGAGAGTCTTGGAGGGATCTAGTGGGAAGGGAAGCTATCAGAGTTTTGAGCTAGGATGCAACATGTTATTTATAGTAGAGCATTCCATTGTACAGAGAATGTACTATTGCTGGTAGGAGGGCAGTTGCAGGCTAGATCTGAAGCCATTTTTGTGTATCCTGGGCTACGGGTGATGGTGGCTTAGACTAGGACATAGGGTGGTGGCATCAGAGATGGAAAAAAGGGGATCATTTTGGCATAAATTTTGGAGGTAGATCCAACTGGACCAATTGATAGATTAGATGGGAGGGGGTAAAGAAAAGAGGACTCAGGATGGAAACTAGGTTTGTGGCTTGAACAATTGGGTGAATGTTGGTGTCGTTTGCTGGGATGGGAAGACTTGGGGAATTGAACGTTCTCTCTTGGACCTTTTTGAGTTCCAAGTGCATATGTCAGTTAGATATAGGAATCTGGAGGTCAGGGGAGGGGTCCAGGCTGGAGATGCCAATTTAAGGGTCATCAGCTTATACATGATGTAAGCAAACACTCCATGGAATTGTAAAGTACTAGAAAAAAGTCATGTTCCTGTTGTGGCAGGATAATTTGAGCTATGAGCTGATGTGCTTTCCTCATGCAATTTCTTTTCTTGCTCTTCACGCATGGGTGAGGGCAGCCCATAGTCCCTGCCTTCAGAGTTGAGCTCTTATTGCAGGAATGCAAAAACAAATGAAGAAACAAACAAAAAACCTGGGTAATGCTCAGGTGGAGTATTTCAAAACAGGCCTTTGAAACTCTGGCAACTCTAGAGTTGCCAGGAACAAAGACAGGTAATAGGGCAGGCAGGGGTGCATAAGGTGAGTGTCCATCCCCATGCCATTGTTAGCTGCCACAAGAACTTTGGGGTGCCCCTCAGTTGAGGAGGACTGAGTTTCTGCTGCCAGGTGGAATGGGCTTGAGATAGAATCTAAATATATATGCGTGTGTGCACATGCGTGTGTGTACCTGTGGGTAATACCTAACCTTTATTCAGTACTTAAGTATATGCCAGGCAAAATGTCTCCCTGCATTAGTTCATTTAATCTTCATCATAATCTTTGAGAAGGAATACAATCCCCAGTTTGCAAATAAGGGATCAGAGGCACCCAGAGATTCAGTCACATGTTCTACATACCTGAGTCTGTGCCTATGAAAGTCCTATTTGTAATATCACACAGCTTGTTTCCTCAACCACCTGGTGAGATATACTGAATAATTCTGTTTCTCTGGAATGTTGGAATAGTCTACCCTAACAGAGTAATAGTTTCCACTGCATGTGAAACTATTGCAGCTTTTAAATGTCAGGGCAATTTATCCATCAAGTTTTCAAAAATTGTACAGCCTGACCCTAGATGCCTTCATCAGTACCTGGGTTGGCTTTGTTTTGCCACTAATGGGACATACTTCACAGAAAGACCCAGCACGACCCTCCAGAGATGTGTTGACAGTTCTGAGTCCAGGCTATTTTGATGCCTTTTTCAAGCAGATGGAGCTACAGTGTCTCCCTGGTGAACAGAAATATGTATATATGGAACACCAACTGTTCTGAAAGATTGAATAGCACAGAGACCCCACTGGAACCCTACGGCTCTTTGTTCAAGCTTGTAATGATACAGTAATGACCTGTCACTCCTAGCATGTGAGAATCAGCAATTACATCTTTGAATTAGATATTTCTAGAGCTCCTGCATTATCAGCAGGCTTGGATCTTGTTTCCCCAAAGGTATAAAACTACAGACTTCTCATTTTCTGAGTGGGGAAGCCTCATCCTCCCTGGAAACACAGGTCATGTTAGGAGTTCCGTGGCCTTGCAGGGCTGGAGACCTGATCCTGAGACCATGCTGCTGAGTCTAAAAATACCAGCTGTTTAAACACACACTTACCACTTGTCCCTGCATCACAAATAGAACATCCTCCAGACGGAAATAAGGTTCCTTGAGACAGATTGTCTAAAAGGTACTGCTTTCCTCAAATATTTCCATGCCTTTTGCATATACTTTGCAATCTGTACTTAATTTTGGTGTTTCTGAATTCTGGTTCATCTGTAAGAAAGGAATCCCCTGTTCTGTCACCAAGTGGCTGGGGAATTCCATGCTCCAGGAGCAGAAAGAAACTTCCACATGGAGGGCTGGATGACATTGCCCTTCAACCTCCTTCCACTCAGGGATGGGGGTCTTCCTGCAATAGTTCTCCACGAGTGTGTCGGACTGAGAAACAGCACCAGCCTCTCCAGCACTGCACTCACTTGCTTGTGTTCACTGCCTCTCCTGCAGCCTCCTGACAAGCTGGTCTCATCAAACGGCCTTTCTAACAGTACATTCTGTGTTGGCATTCTAACAAAATGACTTTTTAAAGGGCTTTTAGCTTTTGCAGTTGTGACAGGGCAAAGACTGACAAGGTGGGCGTGTTCTCAGCCTTCCCTCTTCCCCTTTTTTACCCCTCCCAGAGGGTATATTTTCCTCTCTAGACTGTTCTCTGTGTCTTGTTGACAGCAAGTGGGGAATGGGTGGAGAGGAAACAAAAGGAAGACATTCTGGGGAAGAGAGACAGAGAAGCCAGACTGGGGTCAGAGTTTGGTAGGTTTTGGAGAAAGAGCCATCGTGGGCTAGAGGGAAGTAGGAGGAAACAGCCTTTTCTAGGAGTGTTGTGACAAGTTATACATTAGATTTCAATTAACATTCTTCCAGAGATACAAAGGTTATGTTAAAGCATACTAAATATGGCCTGAGAAGGACTCCTTACTTCTACATTTCAGTCCTTGTCGATGAACTGTAATCTAGCTTAAGAGTCAGACAAAATTGAAATCCTAAATAGTATGCACCTGTAACAATGCTGAGTGCTGGCCAATCCCAGCGGCCATACATCAACCACTCACAGAGGGCTGAAAGTTCAAACCATGTTCAAATAAGGCAAACGCTGAGCTGTAACCAATCTCACTGTTTTCTGTACCTCACTTCCAATTCCTGCACATCACTTTACCTTGTCTACAGATTTGTTCTGACCACAAGGCATCCCTGGAGTCTCTGTGAATCTGCTGTGATTCTGGGGGCTGCCTGATTCACCCCCAATTGTTCATTGCTCAATTAAATTCCTTTAAATTTAATTCAGCTGAAGTTTTTATCAGTTGGAAAACATTCACATTATTTTTGGTTACCAGACTAATTATCTTAGTGCACCTTGGTACACAGATCTGTGGGAACACGAATCTGTTGGTGCAGGAATCTGGCCACCTACGGCCAGAACATTTATTGGGATACTAGAGGGACAACCAGTCATATTTCCATGTGCAGAGACTCTGTAACAGAGTAATGGCATATTCAAATCCCCCTCTCCTCCCTGGGGACTCACCTGCCTGTGATTCCTGGAGTCTGCCCTCTGCAGGGCTAACAAATTCACTTTTAGGGCCCATAAAAATGTTATTCTTCTTAAAATCAGAACAATGAATATAAACTAGCCTGGGTCATATATATAAATATATTTATATATAACCAATGCAGTAGTAAAATTTGTGTGTTTTAGCAGACCTATTTAGTATCCATAATATTGTGTTTATGGAGGAAGGGACCCACAAAGGCAAAAGTGCTGGGGACCCAAGAAGGTCGCAACCCTACCTCTGCCTTGTCTTTTGATAGGGCCAGATCCTGCGCTGCATCCGAAGGCAACAGGGCTGACTACAACTGGGGAAAGCTGAAGTCAGCAGTGAGATATTTGGAGCATTGCTCACCAGTGGAAGTCAAAGCCGTCAATATTACTTTCAGTAGTGTTGCTGCAGTGATTTGCTATCTGCCTAACTCCTCTATCTATTGCTCAACTGTCCTTAATTCAGGGGGTCCCTCAGCATTCAACATCACATTCCCAGCTACTTATTTCTGTGAGTCAAACCCACTCATTCTTTTCATAAACCTCATAATGGCTAAATGGCATTCTTGATACTTTTTGATTAAACAAAATTTAATCCAGAAAATGTTTCACTGATTGAGGAACTTTACTTCAGTGATCTCTTCTGTGGTTTTGGTGCCATTTTGTAGAATGGGGAGTCCCCCCACCAAGACAGACATGACCTTTTCAGGATCTAGTATAAGCAAAAAGATCTCTGTATTTGGTTGTGTTCACCATATCCTTGACTCTGATGGCCAGGCTGAAAGCTCCCTGATAGACTTCTCTTTTCCCTTCTAGACTCACACTGCAATTGGGATGATCCATTAAAAACATAAACTGGAATATGTCACTTGTGTACCTAAATCCTTTCTGTGACTTACCCTGTGTCTGGGAGAAAATGAAGATGCTAATGTTGCCCACACAATCCCTGGGGCTCTGGCCCTTCCCTCAAATCTCACAGTGTTCTCACCACCCAGCTCTCCATCCCGTTGAGGACGCTCCAAGTACAGGCCTCTCCCAGTTCCAGGACCACACCCCACAGTTCCCATCCCCAAGCCTCAGTGTGCTGTTCCTGGTATTGTCTGCTGCAGCTCTTCCCCCAGCTACTACCCCCTGATTTTTCAGGGCATGGCATTACTGTTGCTCTCTCAAAGAAGCTGTCTCTGAGCCCTGAATCCAAAAGTCCTCTGACATTATCGTCACTGACCCCTTCTTTTTCTTCTACACACTTATCAAAGCTTGCAATGACATTTGTGTGATTACTTAATATAACATCAGTCTCTCCTACTGGATCGTAAACTCCATGAGGGCAGGGTCCGTCCATGTCTGCGTCACTGTGTCTCCAATGTCGAGCACCAGACTGACTTCACTATGACTTTACAGAAAACATGAGGATTTTTTTTTAAAAGAATAAATCCATACTGTAATGTAGTCTTTAAAGATTTCAGGGTGCTTTGCCTTCAATTTCTTCTTCTTCCTCATTAAAGAACTAATACTAAACCTCAGCATTGTGGCTGAGAGAAGTCTGTATTCTTCCCGGACTCCTTCTTCTGGGTGGTCCACATTGTTCAGAGTGCCTGTGAGGTCGCACACTTTATTTCAGGGCTGTTAATGCTCATCACAGACATGTCTGTGCTGCAGTTTATGCACCTTCTGAAGAAAAAGTCTTTATGTAGGAAATCCCCATCAACTGATTTCTATCGAAATCCTGGCTTCTCTCCAATTTGCTTTGCAAATTTCTGGATGATTACTTTAGTTGCTCACACAAAGGAATGAGTGATGGTGTAGCTTTGTCTAACTTGAGCACCTCTATCTGTGTTCTCTTGGGTAGCTGCATTCTCTCTGTGGGGCCAGCACTGTCTGTGACTGGGCATTGGCGAGGATGCCTGCATTCTGGAATAACAATAAGAAGAGTTAATTTTTATTGAGTGCTTATTTTGTACCAGGCACTGTTCTAAACATAGGTTCCTTTAATCTCCAAAAAAACTAACAAGGCAGGTAATATTACAACCCCCATTTGGAGGTCAAAAAACAACAAACAAAGCAAAATTGATGCATGGGGAGTTTAAGAAACCTGCCCAAGATCACACTCTATAGCCACAGAGTCAGGATACAAACCCAGGCAGCCTGGCTCCAGTGACCTGGCTCCTAAGTACTATGTGCCAGGACCACCCTGGAGACTTGTGAATGCATGACATTTCTGGGCAGCTTAATTAATTAAACACCCTGTTGAAAGAAAGGGCTAATGAGTGGCTCAGGATATGCATCTCCTCCCCTACTCTCCTGGTAAGGGTGGGATTGCAGGTAGATGGTGGGTTTATGGAATTTTCTTGGGGTTCAGAAGTGGCTGCTACCTTGGCCATTTACTCTTTCTCAGGTGACAGTAGCTGCTTTCTGCTCAGCAACAAGGGAACTGGCATACATGCATGGGCTATAAATAAGTGAGATGTTTAGGTGACTCTTCATATTCATCATATGACATAGTAGTGGTCATAATAGGAAGTAAAAAATGAATGCTGAATGTAGAAAATAATATGAGTGGAACAGTTCCTGGGATCCTGGCACATTTCAATGTTAAAATCCATTCCTCCTATTTAATAGAAAACAGCAAAATAATTAAATTCACCCAATAAATGAAAAGACTAGGCTGGGCGCGGTGGTTCATGCCTGTAATCCCAGCACTTTGGGAGGCTGAGATGGGTGGATGGCAAGGTTAAGAGATCAAGACCATCCTAGCCAACATGGTGAAACCCCATCTCTACTAAAAATACAAAAAATTAGCTGGGTGTGGTGGCGTGCGCCTGTAGTTCCAGCTACTTGGGAGGCTGAGGCAGGAGAATCACTTGAACCCGGGAGGTAGAGGTTGCAGTGAGCCGAGATCACACCACTGCACTCCAGTCTGGCGTCAGAGTGAGACTCTGTCTCAAAAAAAAAAAAAAAAAGATGAATAACACGGGAAAAAGACAATCTTAAGTCTAACACTTGAGCCATTAGAGTAGAATCAAGAGTAGATCTAGAAAGATGTTTCTTGGCCATCACAACCAAGGTGCTGCTGGGTTTTCTCTGAGGATTCTCTTTCATTTCTTTTGATACCCTTATGCCCCTCCCTCCCCATGTTTCTGGGCTCTGAACACTGCTTCATATCATGTGCCCTACTCAACTGACCCTGCTGCCAAGCCCATACTGACCAACCCAGTCCTCTGCTCTGTCCAGCCCCTTGCGTCCTTTCACTTCCTCTTCTCCTTCATGCCTTGTTTTCACTATTTTTCTTAACTCTTTAATACTCTGTCTCATGCTTACATTTTTCCCACTTTGTTCCAGATTTTCTTTTTATTTTCCCCTTTAAACAATCATTTGTGATCATAGTGCAATCCAACTAAAAAATAATGACAAAAAGACAAAAACATATAAGCATAGATAAGTTTAAAATGAAATTCTAAATACTTAGGCTCAAAAAAGGACTAAAAACAGAAAATATAGACTACAGAAAAATAACAATGAAAATATTGCATATCAAAATCTATGAGATACAACTAAAGCTATATACACGGGGAAATTTCATAGCTTTAGATGTTTTTATTAAATTAGAATGATTGAAAAGAAACTTTCAATTAAAAAACGTAGAAAAAGGCCCAGCGAGGTGGCTCATGCCTGTAATCCCAGCACTTTGGGAGGCAGAGGTGAGAAAACTGCTTGAGGCCAGGAGTTCGAGACTAGCCTGGGCAATACAGTGAGACCCCATCTCTACAAAAAAGGTAGAAAAAGAATACTCAATCAAGACAAATGAGGACTAGGTATATAAGAAAGATAAAAGTAGAAGGATATTTAGAAAATGGGAAAAGAATAAAATTGATACATATGACTAAAACTTTTTCTTGGAAAGTTTAATAATAGAAATAACAAATCTGACTAAGGAAAATTCAGTCACTGACAATCACTGTCAGTCTTCTTTTCTGGTGTTGGGCATACAGAAAGTTATAGCACACACACAAAGATCAGAATTTTGCGGTCTGAGTTCAACACCGTTTGTCCTTGATAGAAAGGAAGGATTTAAAGAGGAAGGATTTGATCTAGTTTTCCAAGGTCATTTTCTGCTGCAACTGAAAGAGGGTAAGTGTAATCTGAATACTGATTCTTCAAGGTAGTAAGCATGTAAATCTGCCAAATGGCTCATTCAATGTCTTGTGCTAGAAAAATAATTCTAACAATGTGTCAAATTCACTCTACCAGTCCACACCAGTGTACTCACCATCCTGGGTCGCCTTTCTGCACCTCAGGCTATTCATTCCAGATTCTTCTTACTGATTTCCTTGCTCCAGCCCCCTTGCTTTGTTCTTCCCAGAGCATGGCAAACCAATGCTCTGAAAATGAGGACAGCCCTCTGGCCGGGCATGGTGGCTCACACCTGTAATCCAAGCACTTTGGAGGCCAAGGCAGGTGGATCACCTGAGGTCAGGAGTTCAAGACCAGCCTGACCAACATGGTGAAACCCCGTCTTAAAAATAACAACAATAATAATAATTAATAAATAAACAATAAATACTTCCAAAACAAACAAACAAAAAAACATTTCCAACTTTCTTGAAGAACGTCCATTTCCTACTCAGATGCTTTCCAAGAAATTATGCATCAACTGAAAGAAACAATCAGAATGGCCTACTCATACTTTGCTTAAATTCTCCTCTTTGCCTCCACCTCTGGCCCCCCATAACTCATGCCACCACTCATGCTTTGCGTCATCAAGACGTCTTGTGTGCTCTTTACAAGGATTTCCCGGAGGGAGAAGTGGAGTCGCTGCTGCGGGGCCTTTTCGTCGCCGCCCTGGTGCCCTGCGTCCCCGGGGACTGCGAGGTGGCGGCCGCTGGGGTCGGACGGGTGACGTGGCGGCCGCGCCCAACCGCCTCCCGGGGGCGCACGTTGGCGCAGCAGGGCCTCCGCGTGCCGGGCCGCGCAGACCTGCCCGGGAGCGCCGCCCGACCCGGCCACCCCGCCGCCGCCGCGGGGGTCCCTCCCAACCTGGGTCTGGGGCGGGCGGCGTAGCTCGGGTGGCCGCACTTTCAGACTTGATCTGAAAACGCGAAGCATTCGCGTCCCGCGTGGAAGCGGAGGATGTCGGTTGAGCGGGGCTTAACGTCCGGGGCAAACCGGAATCCTGCGTGGGTCTCGAGGCGCTTCGCGTTCAAAGCTTTTGCGGCCTCGGATTTCTTGGCGGGATGCGGAAGCTGGGAACGGGAAGAACCTGGGTCAAAATGGCCGGGAGCTTTGGACTCGTTCAGGGTCAGCTGCGGTTCACCAGGCTCCGGAGCAGTGGCCTTCCAGGCAGGCGTTTGAGTCTGCGCCTTTTTCCCTTGAAGGTCACCAAGATGTCCATCACTCATTTCTTGTGCCGTTCGTTCCCTTCCTCCGGTTTAAGAAAGGCCTCCCTCTCCCATCCCGGACATACTGCCTGCGCTCCCTCTGCCTGAGGCCCGGCTTGGGCGACCTCCTCTCGTCACAGTGACCCGCCCGTCTGCGTGTTTAGGACGGTGTCATCCATGCCACTGTACAGCGGCAGACAGAAGTCTATGAGTCTTGCAGCTGTGGTAACCAGCCAGGGAGGGCCGGGAGCCAGAGAAGGGGGCCTCCAGTCTCCCCCCAGCCCCTGAGAACTTCTGGATTCGGGGGGCATATAAACAGAGGCTTCCTGGAGTCTGGGGTACCTTCATCCATGTCAGAGTTAGGATGGTGCGGTTTTCAGGCCAGTAGAGAAGAGTTTGTTTTCAGTAGGTGTGTACAGGGGCAGGGGTGGGGCATAAATTGGGGAAACTTTCAGGCCTTTAAAATCTGGTTGTCTGAGGGTAATCCCCTTCCCCTTGCAGAGTTTTGGCTCTGTCTGAAGGTGTGCCCGTGTTCAGAGTGTGCCGGGAGCCTCAGGACCCCATCCTGTTTCAAGGCGTTCAGTGCTTCCTGCCTCCTACTCCTTTCTCTCGGGTCTGCCTTTTTGGTTGGTGTTCCCCATGGAGGCCGCCTTGCTTGGCACATTTCTTCCTCTTTTTTTTTTCCTGCTTCTTTTTGCATTTCTCTCCTCCCCTTCTGCATTTGCTTTTCTTCCTTCTCGGCAGTTTCACCCTCTGGTGAGTTTGATCCAATCTCATGGCTCTGATTACTAATTTATGCTCACAACTCATGAATCTGTCTGCACCAGACCTCTTGCCAACCTGGATTAACTGCCTTTGGATACATCCCTTGGCTGGCTGCCGGGCTACACATCTAAACTCCGGGTCACCATGCTACCTTTGAACCAGCTCCTCCTCCTCTGGTGCCTGCTTCTGTTAAGGGCATCAGTGTTCTCCCACTCTCCTGAGCACAACCTTAGACTTATCTTTGATCCCTTCCCTGGCCACCCCATCCAGCTGGGGGGCAGGTCCTGTTCCTTGAATCTTTCCATTACCACCAGTATGTCCTCCCTCAAGTCTTTGTTACTTCTTGACTATTCCAGCACTTTCCCAACTGTTCTCTCTCATGTTACACAGTTTGCAAGATTAATTTTCCTGATTGTATTGTTTCCTCGATCAAATTACAATTAAATGCCTGTGCAGTTGATAGGGTAAAACCTGTCTTTAACTTATGTAAAGTTAAACTTACGTTTAATTCATGTAAAGAGGGTTTAACTTATGTTTAAGACCGTCTGATATGATTTGGCTGTGTCCCCCACCCAAATCTCATCTTGTAGTTCTCATAATCCCTACCTGTCTTGGGAGGGACCCAGTGGGAGGTAGAAGAATCATGGGAACGGTTACCCTCATGCTGTTCTTGTGATAGTGAGTTCTCACGAGATTTGATGGTTTTATAAGGGGCTTCCCATACCCCCACCCCCACCCCATTTCACTCTGTACTTCTTGCTGCTGCTATGTGAACAAGGACGTGTTTGCTTCCCCTAGGCCATGATCGTAAGTTTCCTGAGGCCTCCCCAGTGATGCCCAACTGTGAGTCAATTAAACCTCTTTATAAATTACCCAGTCTTTATATCTTTATTAGCAGCATGAGAATGGACTAATACAACATCTATGATCTGATCCAGGCTAGTTTTCTGATTCTATCTCCAGATTTTCCCCTTCACAGCCTACCCTCCAGCCAAGCCACATTGTCTATATTCTGAGACATACCTGATTCCTTCCTGACCACCACACCTTTGCTTCTGTGTTTTCCTTCACTTGGAGTTCCTTTTCCTTATGTCCACTTGACTAGATCCTACCCATTAGCTGGATGTCATCTCATCACCATCCATTGGACATCATTTGGGTTATGTTTGATACACCACTTTCAACTTGTGTTGCTTTAATTATAAGACCATATAAAATTAAACTAAGTTATAGCTCTGTCACGTAGGATCCCTAATTTATTTTTACCATTTCTTAAGTGCCTGGCCACAACTTTTTAGATGTTCCATTAAAATGTGTTGAATAAATGTATAAATGATTTTGCATCTCAGTCTGCTCTGTTATAACCTCTTTTGTCTTTGTTCTTGAAAAGGAGTGAGTCAGAGTTTCAATCACAAAAAAGGCACCATCATACAATTATAAATTTGTTGCCATGTATCTTATGTACCTTAGTACAGAACTGTATCAAGTCTTTTCAAATGCATTAAAAATGTATTAATATTTAATCAGGTGAGGCTGGGACAGGTCTTGTGGCTACGGGAAGTTTCAGCTGACATTAAGTTGGACTAATGGAATACTAATTGTAATATTCTTGCCAGACCCCAGACACCTATCCCCTTCTGCCCCTCTGACTCTATCAGAAGTCTTCCTTTGCTCGTTTCTCCATGATGGTGTTCCAGGCTAAGAAAAACAGGAAACAAAAATAATGCTGGGAACACAAAGGACTGGTTGAGGAATAATGACAATAGTCATTATAATAATTATTGTTAACATTTAGCTGTTAGTATGTGCTGACACTGTGATAAACACTTATAGAACTAAGCTCATTAAATACAAAGACATGACTAGGTAGTTCTCTTTGCTATTTTACAGATGTGGAAGCTGAGGCACAGGTAGGTGAAAATCCTGCCTAAGGTCACACAGCTATTAAGAGGCAGAGCTGGGACTTGAAGTCTGCCATCTGATTTCAAAGCCATGTAACTCCAGCCTTTTCAACTGGTCAGTATTTTCTAAGTGCAGAAGTTCAGTGACAGACGCAGACAAAATAGAACATGCTGCCTGCTCTAGAGAAACTTTCAACCCAGCTTGGGCAGAGTCAGGGAACGCTTTGGGCGAGTAAACAGTTCTAGGAGCTTTCTGGAGGAGTCTTTAGGGTTTTCTAGGTAAGCAATCATATCATCAGCAAACAGCAACAGTTTGACTTCCTCTTTACCAATTTGGATGCCCATTATTTCTTTCTCTTGTCTGATTGCTCTGGCTAGGCTTCCAGTACTACATTGAAGATAAGTGGTGAGAATGGGCATCCGTGTCTTGTTCCAGTTCTCAGAGGAATGCTTTCAACTTTTCCCCATTCAGTATTATGTTTGCTGTGGGTTTGTCATAGATGGCTTTTATTACCTTGAGGTATGTCCCTTGTATGCTACTTTTGTAAGAATTTTAAACATAAAGCGTTGCTGGATTTTGTCAAATGCTTTTTGTGTGTCTATTGAGATAGTTGTGTGATTTTTGTTTTTAATTCTGTTTATGTGGTGTATCACATTTATTGACTTGGGTATGTTAAACCATCCCTGCATCTCTGGCATGAAACCCACTTGATCATGGTGGATTGTCTTTTTGATATGTTTTTGGGTTCAGTTAGCTAGTATTTTGCTAAGGATTTTAACATCTGTATTCATCAGGGATATTGGTCTGTAGTTTTCATTTTCGGTTATGTCCTTTTCTGGTTTTGGTATTAGGGTAATTGTGGCTTCATAGAATGATTCAGGGAGGAGTTTTTCTTTCTCTAACTTGTGAAATAGTGTTATAGGATTGGCATCAATTCTTCTTTGAATGTCTGGTATAATTCTGCTGTGAAGCCACTTTTTTTTGTTGGTAATGTTTTGAATTATTATTTCAGTCTTGCTGCTTGTTATTGATCCGGTCAGGGTATCTAATTCTTCCTAATTTAAGCTAGGAGGGTTGTATCGCTCCAGGAATTATCCATCTCCTGTAAGTTTTCTAGTTTATGCATGTAAAAGTGTTCACAGTAGCCGTGAATGATGGTTTGTATTTCTGTGGTGTCAGTTTTCATATCTCCTCTTTCGTTTCTAATTGAGCTTATTTGGATTTTCTTTCTTTATTTCTTGGTTAATCTTGCTAATGGTCTATCAGTTTTATTTATCTTTTCAAAGAACCAGCTTTTAATTTTATTTATCTTTTGTATTTTTTTTGTTCAATTTCATTTACTTCTGCCATGATCTTGGTTAATTTCCTTTCTAATGCTGGGTATGGGTTTGGTTTGTTTTTGCTTCTCTAGTTTCTTGAGGTGTAGCCTTAGATAGTCTGTTTGTGCTCTTTCAGACCTTTTGATGTAAGTGTTTAGGGCTATGAACTTTCCTCTTAGTACAGCCTTTGCTGTATCCCAGATATTTTGATGGGCTGTATCACTATTGTCCTTCAGTTAGAAGAATTTTTAAATTTCCGAAGAAAAAAGCAAGCCATTCAGAGAGAACTGTGGCCTTTTCCTTCTGGGGTTCTGGAACTACACAAGTAACACTCTCCCAAGTTTCTATCAGCCAGATATATGATCCCAGGATTTCAAAAGGCCACAACGATTGGAAAGGAGATTGTACTACCACAAATATCCTTATTTCTAGTATCTGGAGTAGGTGCCTAGCTGTCACTTTTGTAAACCCTCTGGAGGAGATAGAGTGCAAGTATTGTGGTGGTCCAACCTTGTCACCTGTTTGTAGAATTTCATAGGATGTTATCTAGTTATTTTGATGCTATAAAATATATTTTGGAAAAATATACTATGACCTATTGATATTTATTTTGAAGAAATTAGTTTAAAAGGAGAAAAAAACTGAAGTGACAATGCAAGCTTCAAATTTTTGCATAGCCTATCCTTTCATGAAACTATTGAAATGGAAAGGCTTATTTTGGACTTTCTCTGGAGTGAATTTAAATTCACAATGTTTGCTAGGGCTGAAAAGGAGGCCCTATATCACTGTATGTTGTTGGGGTGGAGGTTGGGATAGAATTGGAGAGAGAAATAATAACTGTGGTTACATTTGACCGGATATAGGGGATGGACACTTCGGAGCAGCATTTCTCCAACTTTTTTCAAACATATTCCCTTGTGAGACATACATAGTATATTTTTACCAGTCCATCCATGTGTATATACAGACAGCCAGACCCTTAAGAAATAAATCCCTACTATGTGTAAAATAGTTTGGCATTTTCTATGTCATTATATCCTATTTGACCTAATTAAAAATGGTGTTTGTTGGCCAGGCATGGTGGCTCATGCCTGTAATCCCAGCACTTTGGGAGGCCAAGGCTGTGGATCACCTGAGGTCAGGAGTTTGAGACCAGCCTGGCCAACACGGTGAAACCCTGTCTTTACTAAAAATACAAACATTAGCTGGGCGTAATGACACACGACTGTAATCCCAGTTACTTGGGAGGCTGAGGCAGGAGAATCCCTTGAACCTGGGAGGCAGAGGTTGCAGTGAGCTGAGATCGCGCCATTGCACTCCAGCCTGGGTGACAAGAGTGAAACTCCATCTCAAAAAAAAAAAAATGGTGTTTGTAACATAACAGATTAACTTTATGACCCTTTAACAGGCAGTGAACCACAGGTTGAAAAACTCTACTCAGGAGCTTAATCTCAGAAATTTTACCCAACGGACAGGAGAAAGGTACAGGGAAGAATGTGAATGTTACACTTTTTGTAGGGAAATATAGGGGCTGATGGAGCGGATCTGGGGGTCAGGTCAATTTGTAGGTCAATGCCTGAGACTTTGAGGGCAGGAAGTCAGGGGGGAGCTTAGGGAAGATTAGCATACCACGTCATGGCTATCTAGAATTATCTTTCCACCTTTTAATTATGAAACAAAGAGTTCTTGAGAATTGTAAACAGAAAAGTTATCTCTGTGTGTATAAGTTAAAATTTTTCTAGAGAAGAACCTTGTTCTTAAGTAAAGAGACTGCAAAAAATATAAAAAAAGGATAATATTCACTTAAAACCAATGTTCATATTGTTTATTAATTCAAGGACTTAGTAGTTTGTTTAACTGAGAAGACATTAGGAAGTTGTAAATGTGTATGTATATATCTGTATCATTGTTGGGATTGACTTTTGAATGTGTATAAGGAGTATTTTTTGTTTTTGACATTTTTCTTTTTAGACAGATACGTGAAGGAGTTGATTACGTGAAGGAGTTGCTTGGTTTCTAGACAGGTCAAAACACCGTTTCAGGAAAGGGCATGAATATCTGTCTTCCTAGGCTGGATGGTGCCCAGGTCAAGGCCAAGGAGAATACCACAGGCTCAACTCTGGTCCCCATGCTGCACCCTTGTTCTTCACACCCTATGCTCTAGTTACATAATCTTTCCCCACTTCGAAATGCAGTTGACCTCCCAAAGCTCAGTGGAGGCTGTTGAAATAACTGAGTTTGAGCAATTTTGGGGGATGCATCATAAGGGGTTTTTGATGTCATGCAAGGAGAAAAGGGGACATGTGCTATGAGATGGTGCGTGGGAATGTTAAGAAGTCTTTGATTAGCATCTAGGGCTACTTTCCACCTCAGCAGCATTCCAGAAGCACATCTGCCTTGGTTGGTGTTTTCCCCTGTTTCCAGGATTAGGCACAGTTAGCCTTTGCTCTCCTAGTATTTCCTTGTCTATTAGGCTGAGCCATATAAAATTACAATTTTTATAGGTAAAAAAATGGTTGAATATGGCCAGGTGCAGTGGCGCATGTCTGTAATCCAACACTTTGGGAGGCTAAGGCGGGTGGATCACTTGAAGTCAGGAGTTCGAGACCAGCCTGACCAATATGATGAAACACTGTCTCTACTAAAGATACAAAAATCAGCTGGGCATTGTGGCAGGCACCTGTAATCCCAGCTACTTGGAGGCTAAGGCAGGAGAATCACTTGAACCTGGGAGGCAGAGGTTGCAGTGAGCCAAGACAGCACCACTGCACTCTAGCTTGGGCGACAAAGTTGGATTCCATCTCAAAAACAAACAAAAAAAATGATCGAATATGTGAGGAATTTTATATGGCTCAGTCTAATATTAAACAAGGACATCTAGTGACAAAGTGTGACCCCCCCCTTGTCTTAAAATACTTTGCCCTACTGTACTAGTGAACACAAGACTTTATTTCATTTTGGTACCATGTCTTAGTGGACACATGAATTTATTTCATTTTGTTACTGTGTCCTAGTGAAAACAAGAATTTATTTCATTTTGGTGCTTGTTAATACCAATTTGGTAATTTTGGTATTTGTCTGAAACCCTGGAAGAAGAACTCATTTGATATTCTTAGGACCAAGAGGTTGAGTAAAGCTGGAATCCATCTGGAAACCTTTCATGTCTTATGGGTAGGCTGTTGTTAGCCATAAGAAGAGAGAAAATGAGATGCAGCCTGCACTGGCGGGCCCTCTCTGCTGGCTTCTGGTCATCTGTTGTCACAGGAGGAACAGGGAGATGGAACTGTGAGGGGCTGGGAAATGAATCTGATTTCACTTTTTGTATTATTTAAGCCTTGGCTCAAATGCAGCCCTCTGAGCCAGGCTTGGGAAGGGCATGGCTGAGTCCTCTGGTGTGGGCAAGCATCACAAAGACAACTAAACCCGCCAAGATTCTGCAAAGGGTATCAATAGTGCTACTGAATTTTATCAGAAGACCTCCAGGGCTTCTGAACACAGAAATGGGTGCTGGAAAATCTCTGAGGACTAATGATACAGAAAGTAGCTGTGGGTCACCTTTTTCATGTCCTGGTATAATCGTCATACAGTTTCCCCTTCTGTATTCTCTCTCCTGTTTTTCATCTCTCTGCGTTTATTCTTAGTGAATTCTTAGTGAATTACTTAATATGATTTTTTTTTGTCCTGATAGAGAGTTTGGTTCATTCATTCATCTATCCACTCATTCATTCATTAAACAAACATATATTGACCATCGATGCATACCTTGGAGGAGTAGATTGCTGCTGGATTTTGTGGTGGTGTCAGCAAAAACACATGGAGCTCCTCTGGGATATCAGTAACTTAAGGAATTTTGTACTGCTTTGGATAGCAGGTTTATAGGACCCCTTCAGGAGAATATTTCAGTTTCTCTAGGGTTAGGACTTCTACAACCTTGTGTAAATGCCCCTTCAATCTGAGACAGAAAGAAATGAATCTTACTTTTCCATGCTGTATCAAGAATTCCCAAGTATCATCAGATGTTACTCTTTTAAATGACTGATTCCTCCTAAAGTCCAGGTTTCTTTAGCTTTCCATATTCTGCTTGCAGATGACTTTCTGATATTCCTGGGTAGATTTTAGAAAAATGCTTGGACCTGCTTATAAAAACAAATAATGTTAACTTTCAATGGTCCAATAAATCAGTTGCATGGAAGTAATTTTAGAAACAGATGCCTGATTTTCTTGTGGTCTGACTTCTGGAACAAGCTTTATTCATCCCAAAGTCATTTGACCCATGGAAGGACAACTCTTTATTCTCTTTTCCAGTTATCAGGGTATCTTAGAAAGTCTGAGGATGATGGCTAAGATCTTGGATTTGTTCTCTCTCAAGGAAGAATTTCCAAGCCAAATTCTTTAGCAGTAGGCTTATATCCCAGCATCACTCCCCATCTTTCCCTCATTCCATGGGCTAAATTCTGACATAATCTGATTGTATTTTTAATTCAATAGCTGTTTAAATAGAATTTATACCTACAAAAATGAGATTAAAGAAGATTTAATATTAAAAACTGTGGCCGGGCACGGTGGCTCATGCCTATAATCCCAGCACTTTGGGAGGCTGAGGCGGGTGGATCACGAGGTCAAGAGATCGAGACCATCCTGGTCAACAT
>NW_016107493.1:3181437-3213980 GCF_001604975.1 Cebus imitator | reverse complement strand
AAAAAAAAAAAAAAAAGAAGGAAGACAAGAAAATAATTTGAGCTAATAGAACAAACTGTTTAACATCACTCAGAAAACAGAAGGAAGAGTTGTTTCTATCAAACTGTAGCAACAACAGGTAAAGTATTATGTGACATTCAGATTCACAGAACATTCAGATACTAACTCCTGATACAGTAGAATAAGGTGTATACATATCTGTCCTATGTCCATAGTAGGATTTATACTGAGAGAAGCATCCATGACAATGTCAGTTCTAATGTTCTATAGTGAATTAAAAATAAGCTGAAAGTCACAGTGTGTACTCCATTTTATAAGCAATTAGAATATCTTCTTTTACTGTGGTTTAAAAGGTGATTAGAAAATGCCATTAAAGCCTGGGTGCAGTGGCTCATGCCTATAATTCCAGCACTTTGGGAGGCCAAGGCAGGTGGAATACCTGATGTCAGGTGTTTGAGACCAGCCTGGCCAACATGGTGAAACCCTGTCTCTACTAAAAATACAAAACTTAGCCTGGCATGGTGGCACATGCCTATAATCCCAGCTACTCGGGAGGCTGAGGCAGAAGAATTGCTTGAACCTGGTAGGTGGAGGTTGCAGTGAGCTGAGATCACACCACTGCACTCCAGCCTGGTCAACAAGAGCAAAACTGTCTCAAAAAAAGAAAAAAAAATACCATTAAAAAGTTTTACACCTAGCAGAATCTTTAAAAACATCAAATATTGTCAGTTATAGTGTGTTTCTTAAATAAAAAATTAGAGGTTTTGGTCTAAGTAATTATTGCAGAATTATTGATATGGAATTTACCAGAATTTTTTAAGCTTATAAATATTGAATACTAGCCTATCTCCCCATAAAGTTTAAGTTGCAAATTTTTCTTAATCAGCCTTAATATTCTATAGCTGTTAAAAATAACAGTTGTGAAGATGAAGTATGATAGTATACCAAGTGAAAAAAAGGTTATAAAATTATAGATGACAATGTATATGTAAGACTATGTAGAAAAAACACTAGAGTAAATATACCACAATTCTCAGTATGGGTATTTTAAAGAAAGAGTTTTAGATGACCTACCTTTTATAATAAATATATGTGGCAGGGTTGTCTTTATCCTCAGGATTAATGAATAGGCACCATTTATTGCGTATTTACTTTGTGTAACACACGTTCCTAACACTATATGTAGTATCTCATTGAATCTACATAAACACTCACTTAAGGTAAGTTTTTCCCATTAGCGCTTTGCTTCTTATATCTCATTGTTTCTTTGCAGTTTATTTGTTGTTTCTTTCCATGAAGATTTGTGGTTGAGAAGCCCTTTCATTCCCGTCAGAAAAGTCCGTTCTCATACTGCTAATAAAGACATACTCGAGACTGTAATTTGTAAAGGAAAAAGGCTTAATGAACTCACAGGTCAGCATGGCTAGGGAGGCCTGAGGAAACTTACAATTATGGCAGAAGGGGAAGCAAACATGTCCTTCTTCACCTGGTGGCAGCAAGATGTGCAGAGTGGAGCAGGATAAAGAATGCCCCTCACAAAACCATCAGATCTTGTGAGAACTCACTCATTATCATGAGGAAATCATGGAGGTAACCACCCTCAGATTCAATTACCTCTCATTGGGTCTCTCCATGACATGTGGGGATTATGGGAACTATAATTCAAAAGGAGATTTGGGTGGGGACACAACCAAACCATATCAAAAAGTTATGAAGATCTAGATTGACTATTATTTTATCTTAGCATTTCGGAGATATTACTACATTGTTTTCTGGCATCTGAATTGTTAAAATGGTCTAGTATCATTCTTTTGTTAGTAATCTGTCTTTTGACACTGGTGGTTTCTTAATATTTTGTCTTTTATCTGTCATCTTAATGTGTCCACATGTTGGTTTATTTTTATGTGTCCTGTTCAGTACTTGTTATACACTTTAAATTTTGTATTTCTTTCAGTTCTAGAAAATTCTCAGCTAACATCTTTCTGTTATTCCCTGTATTTTCTACTTCTGAAACTTTTGTTAGACATATGCCAGGGCATTTTGGTTTGTCCTTCATGTCTTTTATTTCTATTTAAAATTTTTAATCTCTATATCTCTCTGGGCCATATACTCAGTGAACTCCTCCACATAATTTTTAAATTCACAAATTCTGGTTTTGACTAGGTCTTCTCAAGTTTTTTTTTGAGTTTAATGACAATGTTTTTCTTTATCACAGTATTTGATTGGTTCTTTTCACATGTACCTATTCTTGATTCGTACTCACCAACTTTTTTCATAGTCCCCCATTAAAAAAATAGGTACATTTCTTTGAGGGTCTTATACATATTTATCTTAAAATCATTTCAGTTTGCTCTATTCATCCCTTGATAACAAATTATCTTATTTGTTGTATTTCATGGCATTATTATTATTATTATTTTGCATGTCTTTAAAATTTCATGCTACTAGCTGATCCTGAGGAGAGTTTCTTTTATTTTTTCTCCTCTACCACTCAGCAATTTTGTGGTTGCTCTCATCTGGCTTCATGGTTTAGAATCAGATCCTCTGTCAGCAGCTCTGGGCTCTTTTCCCATGGGGAGATTGCTCCTGGTTGGACCATTTCCTAGTTTCCTGGCAGCCATTGTAGCTTTCCTCAGAGTTAGGAATGAACAGTGATGGTTTGGCTCTGTGTCCCTACCCAAATCTCATGTCAAATTGTAATCTCCACATGTTGAAGGATAATCCTGGTGGGAGGTGATTGGATCATGGGGGTGGACTTCTCCCTTTCTGTTTTGTGATAGTGAGGGTGTTCTCATGAGATCTGATTGTTTAAAGTGTGTGGCATTTTCCTCTTTGCTCTCTCTCTTCTGCCACCATGTGAAGATATTCTTGCTTCCTCTTTGCCTTCAGCCATGATTGTAAGTTTCCTGAGGCCTTCCCAGCCATGCTTCCTGTATAGTCTGCAGAAGTGTGAGCTAATTAAACCTCTTTTCTTTATGAATTACTCAATATCAGGTAGCTTTGTAGAGCAATGTGAGAATGGACTAATACAAACAGGAAAGCCCAGCCTCAGTCCCTGTTTCTCACAGAGAACAAAGCTCTGTTCTCCATTGTGGTGAGGGTGGATTTCAGTCCCCATTTCCCTGGAAGAGTTGAATTCTTGGCTGCTTTTGCCTGCATCCCATCCTGGAGTCTGGTGCACCTAAAGCTTCAGCCCCCAATATCTATGAATTCCCAGCCTACAATTGAGGAAATGAAGGCTTAGAGAGTTTATGTCATTATCCCAAGGTTTCCCAGCTAAGGCATGGCTGATTGACACATGTAGGCCTGTCTGATGCATGTAAAGTGCATATTTCTAACTGCTCAGGTGTGGCAGGCTGTCACCAAGAGTACCTCAGGAGCAAGGGCCATATCATGTGGACTTCACAGCCTGGGAAAAGGTGTCACCACTACTCAGTATATAGATGCTGCAGTTATTTGAACTACGAGGACTCTGGGTCAAGTTTCAAGTTTCCGTTAAGACATTGTCTTGCCAGTAGGCTTCATTTTCTCAGGTTCAGACTTATATGACCCTGTTTTGAGGCACAGTTGTCTTGTGTTTTCCAGGAAGTTTTAAAGTATCTGAGTCTGTTGCCAGAAGAAATAAGAATAAAAGATGTGTGGCTTTCTCTCTGGCTAGGACAGAATAATGAGGATAGTTCACCACACACGGACTAATGTGTGGTAACTTATCCTTATCATGCATTAGAATATATGGATGAACCAATGCTGATTTGTCATTTGAGGTGGCTTATTTCAAAACCTGCAAGTGCTGTGGCATAGTTAAGAGAGTATATAATTTAGAGTCTGTTTTTTGAGTCTTTGCTACACCATTTACTAACTGTAACTTGATGGGGAATTTAACCTCTCTGAGCCTCAGTCTTCTCATCTGTAAAATGGGCATATCAATATTAATACCTAGCTCATGGAGTTGTTATGGAGCTTAATGAGGCAATATTCTGGAATGGGCTTTGCTAATTGCAAAGGGGCATGCAAATGCTAGGGATATGCAAAAGCAAATCTGTGGTATACAATTATGATAACAACAAAATATTGACAGCAGTACAAATTAAGCTAAAATTTTACTAATTCAACAACCGTTTATTGAGCATCTATTATGTGCCAGGCACTGGGCTAGGCTCTGGAAAAATAAAACTGAGTGAAATGCAGTTCCAATCACCCAAAGCAGAAATAACCATTGCTCTTTCCTTTCTAATTCCTCACAATTCCATCAGCAAGTGCCATCAATTTTCCATCTGAAACAAGTCTGGAACCTGTCCCTTCCTTTCCAGCCCTACTAGTAACTCCCTTGGTTCAGGCCCTCATCCTCTCTGGCTTAGATAATTGCAGCACCCTCCCAAAGGGTTTCTCCACCTCCTAGTTCTGCATTAGTCCTGCCTTTTCCTGCAGTCCATCCTCTGCGCAACCACTAGACTGACCTATCTAAATCCCAGACTCAACCATGACTTTCTTCTGCTGAAAACCCTCCACTGGACCCTCACCTCTAAAAGTACCAAATGTGTCAGTGGGTGGGAATGTGGCCTCTGTGGTCCCTGACTAACTCCCAGGTTTTTCTCCCAGAATTCCTTGCTTTGTGCTTTCTACATGGTGGCCCCATGTTCCCCAGACACAGCGAGCAGGTGTTGCTCTTTCTCTGTATAATAACCCCCGTCGGCTACCTTACTTGCCTTTTTCTGTTAGCGTCACTCTTCTAGATCGTTAGTCCAGGAGCTTTCCCTAACCACCTTTCTACCTCTTCCCCCTGCTCATGTTGCATTAGGGAAAGTGCCTGATAGTAGCATTACTGACTCAAATGGTATGCACAATGTGAAGAAGTGTAATACATATTTTGAGGAAAGTTAAACCACTGAATGGCTAACACTGTATCAGACTACTCATGCTTGCTGACACCAAAATGATTATTTATTATTTGCCTATGTGATAGGCCAAAAAAAAAAAAAAAGCTATGTCTCAGCATTTTTACTAAAAATTTACCATACTAGGGATATGGTATTTGCCGCTTACCTTGTGAGTGCCTGTCATATCATCAATTTCAACTTCAGAACAGGCGGCTCTAAAACCGAAATAAGGATAGATGCCACCGTCTCGTTTCTCTCAGTCTATGTGAACGTTAGAGTCCTTGATAAGAGAAAATAGTCTGTGGTTAGATTGTGAGACCGGAAATGGGGCTTCATCTAAGAATATGGAAATCAGATAAATTAGCTTCAAAGAGTTAAAATATGCCACAAGCATCGAGTGCTTTGTTCCTCAATGTTTCCCCAACTACTTAGAGCAGAGGAGACATGAGCCCACTATGAGGAGAATACTCGATTTCATTTTAACAAAGGAAGCTATACTTTTAACTTTAAAAAGCCTAAAATTTTAAAAAATCTCCACATATATCTGCATTTTCAAAAATATTGAGCAGCATTTAAAATGACTACAATTGAGAAAAGAAAGAAAACGCAAAATACTTTTCTTTTTAAACCATCTCGTTGGTTGGTGGGCTAGTTGCTGTGGCAATGAGAATGTGTTTTTCAGGAAATGAGGCTAAAATGAATTTAAATGACACAGCTTATGAGACCAAGCACACAGATGGTGGCCATTCCTCCTCTTTGACTTATTGCTGAGATTTTTGAAAGCCCAGACTCACATACACCTGTGATACAACAGCAGCTGGGCAGTCATGGAGTTGAAAGGTCCAGATCCTGCCAAAGAAGTGTAATATTTCAAAATACCCAGGAGGATTTTGTTGGAAATTTAAATAAAATGTTTTTCAGCTGAGGAGAAAAAGCCTTCTTCGGTGAAGGACTTTTATTCATGACGCTGTTCTTTATTTCAACAATAAACAGACATAGAGGTCCTGTGAGCAACTCTCTCCACTCAGCTTTGAAGTATCATTTTCTTTGTAGTAGTAGCCTTTTCATCTGAGATCGACGCATTTACAACTGTGCCTTGCAAGAAAAACACCTGCTAAAGAAGCCGTGTTTTAAAAAGTGGTGATTGATAATATATAACATAAAATTACTACTTTAAGCATTTTTAAGCGTAGTGCTTTGTGGCATTGAGTATATTTACTCTGTTGTGCAACCATCACCGCCATCCACCTCCAGAAGTTTTTCATCTTCCCCAGCTGAAATGCCATCCCCACTAAACACTAACTTCTCGTCCCCCTCTCCTAGCCCCGAGCAACCACCATTATACTTTCTGTCTCTATGAATTTGGTGACTCAGATAAGCGGAATCATCCAATATTTGTCCTTTTGTGACAAATATCTCTCCACCTCTACTTCCTCCTCCGTGAAAAAAAAAATTAAAAATTTGAGTCTGAAACACTTTTTGTCAAGCAAACATTAATGTAATCAACAAATTCTCAAGTCCTTTTTCCATTTCATAACAAATTGTTCTAAAATGGGCGGATATCCAAAACATTGTTTTTGCAGCTTAGAGAAATGTTGTGTCATTCAACACAGGATTGTATGTGGGGCTAAGTATCTCCTGGGGCTAAGTATCTCTTGGTGAACGGTACAGCCCGGGCTGGTGCATTTGTGAGGTGAAGTGTCCTAATGAAGGCCACTGCTTAGGCAGTTCTGTGCCTGGCACTTGGCTCCAGCCATGCATGTGAACTGCACATATTTACTACTTCGACACCAAGCTCAACACAAAGCTCACAAATTATGAAATGTGACATTCTCTTTACCACTCTCAAGCCCTTTGCCAATTAGAACATCTTCACAGACATCATCACCACATGGTAGTTAGTGGCCAGATCTGTCAAATGTGTGCTTTTAATTAGTTGCAGCATAAACAACCAGGTTAACTGCTGTTTTGAGCTGCTCTTTAAGGATATCTTTGATGCATCTACTAATGTGTGAAAGGTATCACTCGATGCTATCATTTGATAAGATCGACTCTCTTTTTAATCTTTTGTCCTATTTGGGGGCACATTTTTACAGTAGTACATCACCCAAAATTTCCCTTTTATGTGATTTTTTTCACCCTCTTACATGATTTTGAAATTAATCCTCACCTTTGAGTAACTTTCTTTTATCTTGCTACTCCTAGCCAAGGTTTTGCATTAGTTCCAAAAATCTCAGCAATTTTTTTCCTCAAAATTGTATAACTTGATCCATCTGGATAAAGTTGCTCATATTAAATAATTGCTGTTGACGTTGGGGAAATGACCCAACATGGTCATCTAATGAATGAGGCTTTTTCCTATAAACGCTCCACACTTCTCTTTCTTTCACAAATACACCAACTCCTCGTTTCCCTACACTGCCATTCATCCTATGATGTTAGTATTTTACACATGCATGCATGTATATATATTCTATGAAGTTAGTGTTATATATGGATAATACAGGTTATAATATTTTTTGAGTATAACAACTCCTCTTTTACCACTTTTTACTCCTTTTTCTTGTAGTGAAATTGGTTTTGACATATATGTGTTAAAAATTGCACAGTATTTTTCAGAAGTATCTGTCAGAAAGTGGCTATGTTAACACATTAAGAGAAGAAGAGTTTGTGAAGTCTTGTGAACTTGGGAGAAAAACAGAAAGAGAGGTATGCTGGCAGTAGGCTGGGAACCCCTGCCAAATTTGGGTATTTCCCGGCTCAGCTGACAGTGTGATGAGTATGTGAGTCTGGCTTAGAACAACTGCACTAAGGAGCCAGTTTATCGATGCCCGCTTTTGAATTCTGTGCTTGTTAGGGAAACTTCTGGTTCTGGTCTGGCTCCTGTGTAGAACTCCCTGTGGGGAGAATGTGACTGCCATGTAGACTCTGAACGTTCTGTTCCTCTACAGTTGTTATGATTCTGCAACTAAGGAGAGTGAAGAAGTCGGGAGGGCTCTGGTGATATTTTGGCTTCACATCTAAGTTGACTTTCAGGAAGCAAAATGGGCCACAGGTCAACAGCAGACTGAATTCCAAAAATATACAGAATGCTGTGAGGACTTTAAAAAGCAAAGATTGGGAAGCAGTCTCCTACTGATGCTATCTCAGGATGCTTTCTAGGGGCCTTTTAGAAATGTTTCAGTTTGGAGAAAAACAGTAAAAATAAAATAGTATCCAAAGAACAATCATAAAAATGATTACATGGTGGAAAAACTATTCTTAGAAACAAAGAGCAAAAATTTGTGGCCAGATTTGGCCAGTGGGAGCCCCTTCCATGACCTCGGTATCCTTTTGGCATGTCCCCTTTATTCTTTGGATACTTCCTTGAGTTCTGGCACAACTGGATATTCCAGGTTCATTTTTTACTTTCCCTGTCCTAGTCCTGGAATCAGCTATTAGGATTGAAGCATAAAATAAATAATTGTAGTAAATAGTAATAATAGTAACAAATTATCACCCATTGAATAAAATAGGAAACCATAGTCCATACTTTTATAAAAAATAAAAAGTTTAATGAGAACAATATATTTATGTAGTTTCAAGGTATCTCCCCACAGAATATTTATTAACTACAGAAGGAGAAAAACTACCTCACTGTGGAGGGGCCTGGCAGACACTAATATTTATTAACCAAGTGGGACACGTTGAAGCCGTGTCACCTGGTAGAATGACACAAGAGGAACGCTGAGTCACATTTGTAACATTCTGACAAAGACAGACACATTACCTTGATCTAACCATGATGAAACAATAGAAGAATTCAAAATGGGAGACATTGGATAACATAACTGGTCATAATCTTCCAAAGTGTCAAAGTCATCGATGTCGAAGAGAGATGGAAGACCTGATCCCTGCTGAGAGACTGGACAACTAAATGAAAAGTGAGATTCTCTATTGAATACTTTTGCTATAAAATACTTGATTGGGACAACTGGTGAATCTTGAATGGAGTCTGATAATTAGATAGTAGTAGTGGACCGGTGTTAATTTCTGGATTCTGATGGGTATATTGTATGGTGTGCAGGACTAAACTCTTAAGTGTTCAGGGGTAATGGGGTATTAGGTCAGCAATTTACTCTCAAATGATTCAGGGGAAATAAAATTATTTGTACTGTACATGCAACTTTTCTGTAAACTTGTCATTGTTTCAAATGCTAAAAATGAGTTAAAATTTTTGTGATGAATTCTGGTGAAGAGGAAATTAAGAACTGGCTAAATAATGTTCTTCTTCAGGAATGACAAGTGTTGCTATAAGGAAGGTCTTTTTCATGAGCTGAGAAACAAGAGATTCATGTTAGACATACATATTTAATTCAATTTCACTTACTTCCTAAACAAGACTTATATGAGTCTATTTATAGAAAGCATTCATATTAGACACAAATACAATAATCAAGTCATTAAAATAAGCGTAAAAGGTGAGAGCCAAGGAATGAGATGAAATGAATAATAAGAGAATAGGAACTTATATATGATAAAAACTAAATTAACTATAAAATTTAACTTTGAGTTTGCTGGTTGCCAAGGCAAAGATATAAAAAGCTACCCAATGCTTATTTTACAGTAAGCCCTGGCTGGGTCCCAAGTCTAGCCACTGAGCCTCTGTTGCATCTGAGTCTCTCTTTCTTCCCCACCATCTTTCCTTCGCTATCTGCCATAGCCTCTTAAGCTCGCAGTTTTTTGTCTCTGTTGCTGGTGGTCTGGCCTCTCTGCCAGTTGCTTGTCTCTGGTGGCATTCTACACTTGTGTGCCAGGATAGCTTTCCATTTCTTGCCTATTGCTATGAAGAAATTTCACTTTTCTTAGTAAAAATAAAGTTCAGAACTCCAGGGTTGGCACTGGATGGTCCATATGGCCTTGGCTTTCACCTAAGACTCATTTCCTTTGGGATCTATGTCTGATCCTACCATTGACACATTGGCCTAAGGGGGCACCGTTTCCCCTATTTTTCTTACCCTGGACAGAGGACTCGTGGATTGATTCTTGATAGCCCAACTGACCAAAGTTAGAATGTCCATATATGACTTGGATAAATGACAGGAGGCAACAAAAGGACAAGAAAAAGAGAAAATTTCATTGACTTTTACAACCCAGCTTACTTCTCTTCAACTGTTGAACCAATACATGGGTTGTTCCAAGCTCCTGGTCTACCTCCCTATGATGGTTACTATTATTTATACTCACTGGCCAGGGGTACCTGCAACTTTCATGGTTGACCTGTGAGACCAACAGAGTCTGAGCTCCTTCAGTTCTAGTTCCCTAAATTCACGCCCTTCCTCTGGGTGACTGATACTAGGCATGGCCTCCCCATTCAAGAAGATCCAACCTACCTTCAGATGGGAGCTTTGTATTTATAGATGTCACCAGGATACCAGACCACCCTCCCAATAAGCCTAGGAGATGTGCCCATGTATGCTCAAAATGGCAAAAGCATGGTTAGTTTCTTGTTGCTTCCAGTGAGATCTCCCTGTTGCTTGTTTGGACAAATTCTCATGTCTGCTGGGGTAACTTGCGCAACTTCCCATGCTATTTATATCGGGCTGTTTTGGTTATCTCTGGTTTGACTCACAGCTTTTATAACTGAGCCCCCATTAGACAAGAGAAGAGGCAGGATATAAGGCAAGATTTCTGGAGAGCAAGAAATATTAGAAAGCCCAAAGTGCTGCATCCTATTAAACACTAAGACTGAAAGGCATAAACACTAAATCCATGCTGGAAAGCATTAAAAGCTTTGCAAAAATCCCTCTATCTTGAGCTGTCCTCACTATTCACAGGATCATTTAATATCAAACCTATAAACCTGTGACAGTTTTATGTGTACTAAGGCATTGCAAGAAGGAAATTATGGGACTCATCTCAAAATTGTCTGCCTTCCTGTTCTGATAATATATCATTTCTCTTTCTAATGAAAACCTTTTAATGAAAAAGAAATAAAATAAATAATAGACTTAATATTAAAAATATAAACAACTGATCACACCTTTTCAAAGCTCCTTTTCCATTCTAAAAGGGAATCATTTTAGGACAGTATTAAATACCCATTACCTAAAATATCCAGTGGCAGAGACTAATGCTTTGAGCAAAAGCTTCATTTACCTACAAAAAAGAATATGATAAAAGGAAAATTACACAGCTGGACAAAAGAAGCAACACATGGGAAAATAACCATTTTCTGGTTGTCATAATTTTCCTTATTGTTGGGAATGTTATTTTCCTGAGTGAACAAAGAGAGCACCCAAATGGGTCTGAGACATGGCCAGAATGATTGATTGCTAAGTTACTTCTTTGGTGGATCTATTTAAAGAACAAGGGAAAAAGTGATGAAGGTACACATCTGTGGTGGAAATTTAAATTTAGGGTCCTCAGACAAAGCCTAACCAAGGATCTCCATCCTTTTGTCTCCATATATGGGGAACCAGTCTAGGTGGAGCTGCAGATTGGTTGGAATATGTATACATACTTTAAAGTTTCAGAGGAACTAAGAGAAAAAGGAGGTAAATTCAGTAATCCCTCAAGCCCCTGCTACCACATCGCATCCATCACTGCTTCCTGAGGGCTTCCCACGAAACTTCAAAATCACCTGGAGACTTTCTAACAGCACAGATTTTGTACTCAGGGCCCTTACAGAACCTCTGATGCCTCAATTTTTAAAAATCCAGGTCAGGTTTTAAAATAAAGTCTTTATTCTGAAAGAAGAAAAAGAACTACCACCCATAGACTATTCAGTTTTCCCCATGAATATCTGAAACGCAGGTGTGAAAAATAGCAAGTACTTGTAGCCTTAACTGAAGATGTTTTTCAAAATGTAATCCAATATAACAGCCTCTCCTGCAAGAACTTCCTTCAAATGTATTTCTTTTTTCCCTGCAAATTTCAAAAGTGAACTTTAGATGATGTAGGCTGTATCTTCCTTATCGAATAACCAGACACACACTAAGTGGCATTTCAATATGAATGGCTTTAACACTGTTACCAAGCTATTTCTCCAGGTGTGAGTAAATAGCCAGATGATCCAGAGATTTCTGTTTCATAAGATCTGGTTGCAGGGTGAATAATTGATTTATATCTGTCGCTTATGAACTAAGCTTACTAATCTTTAATTGCTGGACCAATATATGAATGCCTTTCTTCCTAGCTCCTCGTCTACCTTCTTATGAGGGCTACTATCATTTATATCCACCAGCCAGGAGTGCTACTTAAAGCGTGGTTCAGCAGCACAGGCATTACCTGGGAGGTTGACAAAAATGCAGACTCTGAAGACCCACCTAGACCTGCAGAATCAGAATCTGCATTTTATGTCCACATGATCTGCCCGCTCACTGATGACCGGGGAGGGGATGCCCTAGGTTGTACAGAGCAGGAGGAGGGAGTGGCAGGGATGCAGCACACCTGGGTACAGGTGTTTTCACTCAGTGGCCCCACAGGAGCTCTTCAGGCTTCAGCCACACCTGGTACTCACTCACTTCTCCCAGGTGCCACTAGCACTCCATCTAATGATGGGTTCAAGGCACTCCACGAGGGCCTGGCAGATATTCTGCAGGTGGAAAAGGACAGAGGCATGGCGGAGAATCCAATGCGAAAAACTTTAAACTTGACTTTGTTTCTCACCCTGCAACAATCGCCATCCTCCTTGCCTCCTGCAGATGCCTTCCATGTGGCTTGTCTCCAGATCTGGACAAGAGGCTGACCCCAGTGTTCCCTGTGTAACTAGTGCCAAGGCAGGGCTTTTTCGCCGAGGGAGTAAAAGTGGAGGCTAGAAGGAGGACAGATAGAATGCAAGATCCATTTGCCCAGTTCAACCAAAGTGGCTGTGTTTCTATGTGTTCTGTGTGTTGAGGTTCCATTTGGGATTTGCTGCATACTTAGCAGGGGCATGAAAACCCCTGCCCAGGCAGTGAACACAAGAACACAGGCACAGGGAAAGGCAGCGTGGTGTGTAGAGAAATGCGGGTTTTAGAGTCAGATGTCCCTGTGATTGGATAGCTCTGCTTCTTCTCAGCATGTGGATGACATATTCTCTATGCGTTGGGGATCTTGTCCGTGACCTGGAGACACCAGAACCAGGTGACCACACACCCTACTTTGCTCAGGACAATCCCTGTATACACTGGTTGTCTTTGTGTTAATATCAATGGCTCCTTTGCTCTCCAAAGTATTTTGGTTTGAATTACATGGGCACTAATACCTACTTTGAAGGGTTGTTTTAAATACAGTCATGTGTGGCACAATTGATGTTTTAGTCAACAATGGACCACATATATGACAGTGGTCCCACACGTTATAATGGAGCTGAAAGATTCCTATTGGCTAGTGACATCATAGATGTCACAGTGTTGTGGCATAATTACTTTTTCTTTAATTTAACTTTGTTTTTTTGAGACAGAGTCTGGGTCTGTTGCACAGGCTAGAGGTCAGTGGCATGATCTTGGCTCACTGAGACCTTCACCTCCCGGGCTCAGGTTATCTTCCTACCTCAGCTTCCCAAGTAGCTGGAACTACAGGTGTATGCCACCATGCCTGGCTAATTTTTGTATTTTTTTGTAGATACAAGGTTTTGCCATGTGGCTGAGTCTGGTCTTGAACTCCTGGACTCAAGTGATCAGCCTGCATCATCCTCCCAGAGTGCTGGGATTATAGGTGTGAGCCACAGCACCTGGCCTAATTATTTAAAAAATAAATTTAGTGTAGCTTAAGTGTGCAGTGTTTATAAAGTCTACACTAGTGTACTAGGCCTTCACATCCACTCGCTACTTACTCACTGAGACAACCAGAGCAACTTTTAGTCCTACAAGCTCCATTCATGGTAAGTATCTTATACAGGTATACCATTTTTTATCTTTTATACCAGATTTTTACTGTACCTACGTTTAGATGTATTTGGATACACAAATACTTAGCATTATGTTACCATTGCCTACAGTATTCAGCAAAGTAATAGGTGTGCAGGTTTGCTGCCTGGGAACAATAAGCTAGGCCATATAGCCTAGGTGTTTAGTAGGCCATACCATCTCGGTTTGTGTAAATATGATGTTCGCGCAATGGCAAAATCACCTAAAGATGTGTCTCTCGGATCATATTCCTGTTGTTAAGTGAGCCATGACTGTACAGCACTCAGTATTGTCTTCATTATTTTACTCTAGGGGCAGGCACTCATTAAAGCTTGGTGAAAGACTTGTTTGGAATCTGGGTCACCAAGTGACCAGCATCGAATGAATTACTCTTGGCATTGGTCTTCAAGTTCAGCTGACCAAACCAGGGATATTTCCACCTGTCTCCTCTCAAAATGGGATGTTGTACTTGCCCATCTCCAGATACCAGGACCTTTGGCTCCGAAAGGCTTCTGCCCTCTGTCTTTCCAAGAGGGTAGCCTGGGGAGATCTCTGTTCTCAAGTAAGGAGGTCTTGAGTCCCGACATGTGTCTGCATTCTAGAGGGGGTACCCGACCCTATAATGGGTGCCCTTTTCATAGAGTAAGCATGAGAAAGTGGACTTAATTTGGGAATGAACAAATTGTCTGGCACCAGGAAGTCTGGATTTAGGGTGTAACTGGCACTCAAATATATGTATAATTAACACACAGCAGTTGTCTGGGAAATGCTGCTGCCCCTCACTGAACATTGGAGCCCATGAAAAGTTGCAGCTGCTCCAGGCAAGGGTGAGGAGCCACTGTTTCCTCAGGAAGCTGAGTTTTGGCGAAGCCCCTCCCACTAGAGAAGGGAGGTGAAGCCCTCTTCCCATGTTCCAGTTGGCTTATTTCCAGGTAACTCAGAATGAGCTCCTAAGTACACTGGGTAATTCTGGCCATTGTATCACAAAGCCCAAAGGTGATATTAATTACAGTGAATTAATTACAGTACAGTCTGGGAATATTTTATAAAGTCCAATTTTGGCTGATGGCAAAACTGAAACAACCTGTCTCACCTGTGTCATTTTGGTGTTAATACCTTGTCCCAATTCAGCTCTTCCACAAGCAACTAATACAGATCCATTTGTGTAGATATGAACTAGAGCAGCAGCCTGGAAATAAAATTAGAAATCTGTTCTTTTTTTTTTGAGACAGAGTCTTGGTCTGTCACCCAGGCTGGAGTGCAATGGTGCAATCTCAGCTCACTGCAACCTCCGCCTCCCGGATTCACGTGATTCTCCTGCCTCTGCCTCCTGAGTAGCTGGGATTACAGGTGCATGCCACCACACCCGGCTAATTTTTGTATTTTTAGAAGAGATGGGTTTCACCGTGTTGGTCAGGCTGGTCTTGAACTCCTGACCTCGTGACCCACCTGCCTCTAACTCCCAAAATGTTGGGATTACAGGTGTGAGCCACCACACCTGGCCTGTATGTGAATTTTTGACAGTGAGGCAGTCACAAGTGAAGTAGCAAAAGTCACGAAATAAAGCTACAGTTTCACTGGTACAGGACCAGTGGTTTCATCCAAAGGTGTGTGCCACCTAAGAATAGCAAAGGTGCTGTTCCATGAAGTCTGTGAAACAAAGAAAAGCCTAAATGAGTCCCTTACCATTGAAATGTGGTAATCAGCTGTTGCAGGGTCATCTCGCCATTTTCAGTGGCATTAACTGGCTACACTTTGAATGCCTGCTGGCGTTGTCCTCCTTTGTGAGTCTCTCCTAGTGTAAGGTTAAATTCAGTAAGGAGAGCACCTCACTCTGCTGTTCCAACTCTGCAAAGCAACAGCAAATTGGCCTAAATTGTTAACAACTGGTGGAATTTAGATCTCATTTTTGTTGTATAACAGACCCTCTTTGCCCTTAGTTGTCATTTGGGGAGGAACACACTGTCCTTGTGAATTCTTTCTCCTTTTTTTCTGAGCATATTATTCTCAATTGCTTCTGGGGAGTAAAAAACTTACAAAGAATTATAGAATAAAATACAGCAAAGTATAAAAAATAAAATCTCACACCATGGAATACTACACAGCCATAAAAATGATGCATTCATGTCCTTTGTAGGGGCTTAGCTGAATCTGGAAAACATCATTCTCAGCAAACTGACAAAAGAACAGAAAACGAAACATTGCATGTTTTCAGTCATAGGTGGGTGTTGAACAATGAGAACACATGGACACAGGGAGGGGAATATCCCACGCTGGGGTCTGTTGGAGGTTGGGTAGGTTGGGGAGGGCCAATATTGGGAGAAATGCCTGATGTAGGTGATGGGGGGATGGAGGCAGCAAACCACCTTGGCATGTGTGTACCTATGCAACAATCCTGCAATATCTGCACAAGTACTACAGAACTTAAAGTATAATAATAATAGTTTAAAAATCTCATTTGTCCATAGTCTCATTGCTCTCACACACTGGGTTATTATAAGAAAAGTTGAATAGTGGTAATGTAAGTCCCCAATCTGTTACCTGCAATTCTGAATTTTGAAAACCCTGAGCACCTATTTGGTGAAGAAACTTGTCCTGATCTCATCCAATGAGAGATTCCTAAGTCTTTTAAAAAATCTTACTTGATGTAAGTAATTGTACACTTCACTGCAGAAATATTATTATGCTTGAATGTGGCATGTTGCCCAGACTCTGCTGAAGGCTTTAATAAATAGTATAGATCATACAATCTTTTAAAATCAGAAAAATTTAGAAGCCCAAAATACAGCTGGCCTTGAGGATTTCATAGAGGGAAAAATGAACATGGTGGGTACTTAAAAAAAATCAAACATTTTAGAAAGGTACAAGATGGAGAATGAAAGCACCCCTGACCACTTGTCTGCCCTGTCCCATCCTCAAAGTAACTGGCCATGAGTTCCCTGTCACTATTTATGAATATGGCATAATTTTGTGATAGAAGTTTTTTAAAAGGTATGAGAGTAAAAACACCATTCTGCTGTTTTGTTTTTTTTAAACTTAATCAATCTTGGGTACTTTTTTCTATATCGACATATAGGTCCACCTCATTTGCTTTAATATCCACACAATATTCCATCATATATGTAACATAACTTATTTAAGAAGTTTCCAAATAAGGAACACTCTGCATCACCCCCTCCCCCGACTCCTATAAGAATAGCTTCCAAAATGAACATTTTTGCATATATATCTTGGCAAAAAAATTTCTTGAAAATGAACACTAGATAAATTTCTAGCAGTGATTAAATGTTCTAAAATTAGGTTTTGATGATGGTTGCACAACTCTATGAATTGTACACTTTAAATGGGTGAATTTTATGGTATGTGGATAGATTAGATTAGATCTCAATAAAGTGGATTAGATCTCAATAAAGTTGTTTCAGAATTCCTGACAGTGAAAATGGTAGGTCTGAGGGCATGTGTATTAGGATGTTTATAGTCATTTTTAAAAAGAATTTATTTATTATACTTTAAGTTCTGGGGTACATGTGCAAAACGTGCAGGTTTGTTACATAGGTATGCACATGCCTTGGTGGTTTGCTGCATTCATCACCCCATCATCTACATTAGGTATTTCTCCTAATGCTGTCACTCCCCTAGCCCCCCACTCCCTGAAAGGCCCCAGTTTGTGATGTTCCCCTCCCTGTGTCCATGTGTTCTCATTGTTCAACACCCACTTATGAGTGAGAACATTCAGTGTTTGGTTTTCTGTTCTTGTGTCAGTTTGCTGATGTTTATCATTAGAATGGTGGACACTCAGCCATGTCCTTACCAGCTGTCCTGCCTGCCTTCTTGCTTCTATGTCATAGCGGTCCTTGTGTGCTTATAGGAATCCCCCTGAGCCTTATAAGCTGGAGCAGCTCTCCTGGAGGTGTCTCACCTCTGACAGATAGCATTTTGGGTCTGCACTGCTCCTGTTGGCCCAGCCATGAGTATTTGGTGGGTGTGACCCAGAGCAAGGGCCTTCTCTTAGCATGTTTTGTATATCAAGGGGTGCAGGGTGTTATTCTACTAATAGAATGAGGCTGGTGCACTCTATGTGTGGGCACATCTCTTATCCACAGGAGTTACTGCCCCTGGACATGAAGGTATATGGCCCTGCCTGCAGCAGCTAACTGCTCCAGGACTGAAATGATTCCATCTGTGTTCATCTCACCTCTTTGGATAGCATTTAGTTCCTTAATTAGGTTCTGCGTCACACTTCCTTTTTATCTCCCACATTGTCTAACACACTTCATAACTTAAAAATACTTTCACGTGTATTATTGTATCAATTCTTATAATTCTGTGAGATTTATGCCATTCCCATTTTGCAGATGAAGAGATTGGGATGAGAACTAGATACTTCTCAGGGTCACACAGCCATTGAATGTACAGAAATGGGGTGCAAACTCTAACCTTCCAATAACAAATACTGTTTGCAGTCTTGCTGCCTCAATGATGTCATCAGTCACATAGTAGGTATCTGGCAACAGAGCACTGAGTTGACCAGGATCTGGGTTTTATCTTTCTTGATTCATAAAGGATGACTGAGGTGACTGGAGAGGGAATGTGTTAAGTGGAATTTCCAGGGAGGCAGAGAGGTTTTGCATGCCAGGCTCACTGTCTACCTCATTACAACTTCCTCAAAACTATTGCTTTTTCACTGAGCTTAATACTTGGTTGCAATGTACTTATTTCTTTATTCACTAGGTGAGGAAGAAAGATAGTTGGAGATGAGAGGAACATACTCACACAAAGACATTACATTATTGTACACCAAGCCTCTCTATAAGTGATGAATGTTAACTTATGATTACATGTATGTGGAGAACGAAATGGAAGGACGTACACCAGACTGTTAACACTGGCTGCCTGGTGGCTGGAGGTGGAGAGAAGCGGGGAGGAAGAGGCAACATTCTCCTTCCCCACCAACCAAAACAGAACAAGAAAGAAAACTCTTAAAAAATGTGTCAACAAATAAATGTAGCACATACAAAATGATCCCAATTTACGCAAAATCATATAGACATATGTGAGCTGTGGAAAAGGATGCTGACAAAATATGAATAGCAGTTATCTCTGCATGGTGGGCTTCCAGGTGATTTTAATTTTTTCTTTGAACTTTTTGTATTGTTTAAAATTTATTTGCAATCACAGTAAGCATATGTTTTTTGTGTAAGCACAAAACAATAAAGCTATTTTTATTGAGAAAAAATGTTGGCCACTAGTAGTATATTTTAACAATGTTCTTTGAAAGGACGTGTGCTGAGTAGCCATCTATGCGCTCAGCTATAAACAAGGCTTGGTGTCCCCTTATCCAATCCTGGGTCCTATGGGGCTCCCAGGGCATTGCAGGTTGCTAAACTGGGAAAACATGGAGATTTAGGCACCACCTCTAGAAATCCCTCATTAAAATACAGATTTTACCAGGTGGGTACAACTTATGAATTTGTGATCTCAGATTCTTTTCCTTCAAGAGCAGAGCAGAGAATGTCTTGAGCAAGTAGAAGCCTTGTCAGATCTCTACCTTTTGAGAAAGGTAGATGAAAATGTTCTGGGAGCCAGGTGTGATGAAACAGAATGTTAGAGTTGGGCAACTTTGGGTGTGTTAAAAGGTATACATATATATTAATTTGAAAAAAAAAAAAAAAAGCTAAACTAGTCATTGTCTTCCCTGAGCTTAAACGTTGCTTTCAATCAGGGTGTGGCTAATTAAACATTTGAAAGAAATCTCTGTTTATTAAGTAATGATTACGTTTCCAAGTTACCAGTGGGAAAATGCTAATAGAGCAGTGGAGTTGCTGAAGTAGACACATGACCCAATTTGGGGCAATTTAAGGCATTGGAGCTGCCCCCTCTCCCATGGGAAGGTGGTTGCTAGAAGCATGAGAAGTACCTAGTAGACCCATCTCTTAGGCAGGGAGCCCATGGATGTTCAGTGCAGGAATGTTTAGATATTTTTACCTTTTTGTTCCAATAATCTATTCATATAATTTTACAAAATTCAATTCTTGCAAAAAAAAAGTTCTAAAGTCCCACTAACATTACCTTTTCGGGCATCTATCTGTGATTTCGATGGCACTGATTTAAAAAGAGTCATTTTTTAGTGTCTGTTTCTCCAATACCCAGTGATATCTGTGTCTGTTTGTCCGTGTATGCGTTTTGGGAGGGCAAAAATCTACAGATAACAACAATAAATCATGAGCAGAAATGTTGATGTCTTCTCTGTAATTCCACTGTGGTTTTGTAGGAAGGACCATGCAATCTGAGCTTACTTTTCTAGAATTTGTAGAGCAATTTCAAGGAAATTACAGAGGAACACCCAATACCCACAAAAATTGTTTCACTTTCTCATTCATGTAACAATGCATTCACCCATTTGTTATCCATCCATCCATCCATCCATCCATCATTCCATCCAAACATTTATGCCTGGAGGAATAAAGAGATGAATAAAAAAATGGCTAAGACAAGGGTACAGTTTACAGCCTGCAGTAAGAAGCCCTAAAGGGAAACCAACAATTTCAACATGGTGCAACTGTACTGAGTTAAGAATCAGGAGTGGACAGTGCAGTGTTGGTATGGGAGGTCAGGGAAGCCTTCCAGAAGTTTTGCTTAAGGATCACACAGAAGCATGACAAGAGATGTTAAGTGGGTTTGTGACTTAAGGCAGTCCTCAAAATGACCTGTATGTTAGAACTTTGGTGTTTTAAATATCAGTTTTCTTTGCAGACTTTCTTTGTTATCAGTAATTGTTCATCAACCAATAGCTAGAGCAAAAGAAATGAAATTGCTAAATCAGTAGCAAAACCTCTGGAATTACTAAGTTATTTTCTAAAAATTAGTATCAACATATCTTGGTAATTTCTTTCTGCCTTACAAGCATTTCTGAAAATTACCTGATGATAAAATATCTTTGGATATCCAACTGAGAATTTCATGGGGATAAGGACAATTCCTTTTTTCTTCCAATAATTCCACTGGTTAAATTGTTCTACAGCTTTTTTTCCTGCTGTAGTAAGAAGAATTTTTCATACATTTCTCCCAGCATCTTATCAGATTATTTGGATCAAATTATTGCTTGTGAATTGTCTTATCAATAATTTTGCATGTGTTTATCTGTAACTTGATGGACAAAACACCAAAATTCACAAGATCCACAGTGAGTCCATAGTTGTGATTAGCTGTGGAATATTATAGAATCAGCAGGAAAGAACACTTTGAGAATAAATTAAGCATTTAAGAGACAATGCAACTTTTAGAATTGAAAGACTGTTCTTTTATTTAAGACTTTTTTTTTTTTTGATGATCAGTTCTTATTACCTTCTCTGGTGATAAGGTGGCATTTGGCTGCCACAACTGTCATCCAGGTCTCTGTTACATATGCCCCATGGGGAAAAGCAAACCTTTGAAAGACTGTATTGGAAGGCAAATTGGTCTTCGGTCTTGCAGGCTTATCCTTGGATATGCAGGAAGGAGAAATGCCAGCCCTTCTAAGATTTGTTTCTGTATTCAATTCTCAGCACCACCACAGAAAGGAATCTTATACCTACTCAGGTGCCCATCTAGTTTTAAATTATATAGATTTTAGTTTAATATATATATATATATAAAACTAAAATCTATATAATTTAAATATATATATACACACACACACACACACACACACACTTATATATAAGTACATATATACACACTTAATTTAACATTAAATGCATTTTAGAAATATCTCTTAGGCAAGAAGCACATGGATGTTCAGTGTAGGAATGTTTAGATATTTTTGCCTTTTTGTTCCAATAATCTTTTCATACAATTCTACAAAACTCAATTCTTGCAAATAAAAAGTTCTAAAATTCCACTAACATTACCTTTTTGGGGATCTATCTCTGATTTCGATGGCACTGATTTAAAAAGTTTCATTTTTTAGTGTGTGGCTGTTTCTCCAATACCAAGTGATGTGTGTGTGTGTGTGTTTGGGAGCCAGGTGTGATGAAAGGGTGTATTAGAGTTGGGCAACTTTGGGTGTGTTAAAAAGTATACATATATTTTAATTTAAAAAAATTTAAAAACTAAAAAAAATTTTAAATTTAATTAAAAATTAAATGCATCTTGCATTTAATTTTAAATTAAGTATATATAAAAAACTCTCCAGAATCGCTGAATCTGACTCCAGGTAGAAAAAAGAGTGGAAAGAACAACTCTGCCAGATGGGTGCAGTCCTTCCCAACTTTTTGTGCAGTTGTGACAAGCAGCTGCTTGCTGGCTCTCAGGACAGCATTTTGCATTTAATTTTGAATTAAGTGTCTATATAATTTATAAATTAAGTATATATGTCTTTATATAAATGGACAAATAAAATATTTTTCTACAATTTAAACCAATTAATGTTCTATATTTGGTTGCAATGGAAACAACTTAATTTTGCTTTTTAGAAAAGTTACTCAACACTCCCAAAACATTATCAGTATTATGAACACTCAGACCTTTTTTCATTTTCTTTATGCTGGAGACATCAGTTTCTGTAATATTTCCTGGAATCTTTTCCATTTTTTTCCTGCATATTTAAACCATGCAAGCTCAAAGCCCCAAGTTTCTGCTCATGACTCAACCAAAGTATTTCAGTGTTGATGGCACAGAGTGGCTCTCCAGAATCGCTGAATCTGACTCCAGGTAGAAAAAAGAGTGGAAAGAACAACTCCACCAGATGGGTGCAGTCCTTCCCAACTTTTTGTGCAGTTGAGACAAGCAGCTGCTTGCTGGCTCTCAGGACAGCATCTCCTCCTCTGAAGCATTATAGTACATATTTGTTATTAAATTAGACTGTATCTGTTTTGAGAATTTTTGGGAATACATCTTATAAAACCATGCATGGGTGGATCATGAAAATTCCATCTGTAAATGGAGTGGGCTGTAGATTTCTATCCTAGGAATCATTAGAAAGCAAAGAGAACAGGTGGAGCTTCCCTCTAATGAGATGAGTGGGCAGAGAAAATACAAGTTCTGAAGCTTCTAGAATAGAAAGAAACCTTGCAGGAAAAGCCAAATAGGCCAGTGTTGTCTTCCTATTTATTGTCACGGGATTAGACTGTGGGTAAAGGGGCCATGGAAGGACTCAATGTGATTTTGGACATGAGACACCTGGGCCTGGATGAAGGCCTAGGATGGGGCCCAGGCTCTGGGCAGGAGAGGAGATTCTGGGAGTGTGTAGGAAAGAGATTCCCTGGACATAAGCAGAGGAGAGACTTGCCAGGACAGGCCCAAACCTGGGCCCTCCTTTCCAATGCCAACTGTGTCCTTCCCTGATCCCCATGGAGTGAAATCCAACATCTAGGCTAGAGAGCGCCAGCCTAGACATGCAGGGAGGGCACAGGAGTGAGATAGGAGAGATGGGGGATTCCATCCTTGCCTAGGGTGAAGGTGTTGGGAGGGAAGAGAGAAAGGGATGATTGAGAGCTGCTTTATGAATGTTTTCTGGGGACAATGGGAGGCATTCATCCAGGAAATGCTCTGTGACTAGAATGCAGCAAATGGAAAGTGAGCCTTGGGCATTCTCTGCCACCAAGTGCCTCAGAGCTAAGAGGCAGCAGCTCCCTGGCTACCTCCCACACACAGAGGGTAGAGACTGGGAGCTATGTGAGTCATCCTGGCTCACAACTTACACGCCATTCGAAGTGAGCATAGGTTGGTGGACACAACCTTCTAAAGCTATACTCTAAGAAACCAAGCTTACGCTTAACTTATTACCACAAATAACTGGAACCCCAGAAGTTTTTGTAAGTCAAGTACCATTTCAGAATCATCTGATATGTAGTTTCCATGGACGTGATATTCAACGTCTGCTGCCTTGATTTTCCCATTGCTCATAAAGCCAGTCTGTGAGTGGTAAACAACACTTCTGTGAGTGCGTGAGGTTCAATTTCAACATCCAGGGCCCTGGAAGAGTGCAAGTGGGAGTCCTTTCCACTCCTCATAAGTGTGTGGGCTGGGGAGCCAGACTGCTGGGGTTCAAACCCTGGCTCTCCCATTTATTAGCTGAGCGACCCTGGGAAGCCCACTCCACTTTTCTATGTGTTGGTGTCACATAGAATGTGTAACAAGGGGGACAAAACTATAACCTGACTCACAGGTTCACAGAGGTCAAGTGGAGGGCTTGTTAAAACCCAGATTGCTGGGCCCCACCTCAGAATCTCTGATCCAGTAGGTCTGAGATCAGTGCTTGAGAATGTGCAATTCTAACAAATTCCCAGGTGCTGCTGCTGCTGTTGCTGGTTCAGGAATCACCCCTGAGGACTGCCGACCTAGCCTAGAGGATTGCCGTCAGCCTCAAAAGAGGATTAACAGAAAGCCACATGTAAGCAATGAAATAGCCCTATTCATGCTAACTACATATTACTGTTATAGTTGTTCCTGTTATGGTTATTAGGGTGGACAGCATGATACATTAGAAGTTTGCTCTTCCTAATTAATGGGTCAAGGGGCTTTCTCACTCCTGAGGGTTCCCTGACTACCACAGTGCACAGGTTTCCATCTTCTGGACTCAGGGCATCATGGGCCTGGGCCCCTCTTTGTGTTAATCATGAGCTACCTGTTCACAATAAAGTTGTTATTTAACTTCCTCCACATGCATGTGCTGTCTCTCCAGCAGGACAGGTGCCAGGTGATAGATCTGTGTCTCCCATAACTCTTAGTATAACGCCCTGTACATTAGGGGCTCAAAAAATCCCAGTCTTTGCAGTTGGAAGGAATCTAGAGGCCATCTGCTCCAAACTCTTCCAGTGCAGGGGTTCATTTTGGAGCTTATACATGGGTCCCAAACAACCCCTAGAAATTCAGATTCAGGAGGTCTTGGTGAGGTTCAGGAGTCTGCATTTTAACCAAGCATCTCCAAGGCTCTGATGCAGGTGTTATCTGGCCACTGCTACAGAAATACCATCTTGGTCAGTGCTTTTCAAACTGTCCCTTGTGATTCACTAGTAAGGTGTGAAAATTCAGTTAGGACAAGCATATTTAAAAGAATAGATAGAAGAGAAGAGAGGAGGAGGGGAGGGGAGAGGAGAGCAATGCAGAGGAAGTATTAGTGCATGATGTGTAGCCAAAGTAAGTGTTGTCCTGTATAATTTCGTTCCTCTCTCTCTGTCTCTCTCTCTGTCTCTCTCTCTCTCTCTCTCTCTCTGTGTGTTCATGCATGTGCGCTGGGTCCCATAATATGGTGCATTTTATGGGCCACAGTAAAACAGTTTGGAAGCTGCCTAGAGCATCCCTTCCTGTTGGCAGGAATAGCCTCTGGCAGACAGGCATTTCAGTGTTGGCCAGCTCTCACATGATATGGAATCTTGCCTTCCTATGGTATCCTCTTCTAGCTGTGCCTCCCATCAGGGCAGTCAATGACTCTCTCTCTCTTTCCACAGCTTTTCAGAAATTTGAGGAAGGGCAGCATCCTGGGTAGGGGTGGGGGTCTGGGCTGCCTAATCAAGCATCAGAAAGGATAAGATGGGGATGCCACCAAGGCTCGGTGTCAGGGAGCTCTGGGGTGGTAGCCGGAGCTGTCAAGGGGTGAGGGGAGGGAGTAAAATCCAACATCTAGAGAGCCCCAGCTTAGACATGCAGGAAGGGGACAAGAGTGAGATGGGAGGGATGGGGGATTCCACCCTGAGTGGACCAGTCACGTGTCTTGCATGTTTAGGTGTCCATGTGTGCAGTCCTTCCACCCTGTTAGCTGAGAGTGGCCCACACTGCACATGAGCTCTTTTCTTCTTCAGACCAAGCACACTGAGTTTTAATGACTTGATCCTCAATCCCCTCACTGCTCTTGCTGGCTCAATTGATAATCTCTGGTAGATTTTGTTAAAGTTCTCAGCACAGATGTCTTACCTGTTGAATGAAAGATGATTCCAAGGAAAGCAGGCTTATTTGACCCTCTTCCTGCCTGATTCCTTTAGAGTGTGTTGGTTGTTGCACACTTCATTTCAGCATATATTTTTTAGCGTTTTTAATGTACAAGATACTAGGAAAATAGAAATGCAAAGACAGGAACCTTCCCACATAGGAAACCAGTCATCTGGCAGAGCAGAATGAGATGTTCAAGGCTAGAAGGCTGCACCAGGTACCTGGGAGGCAGAGGTGGCTAGCACCTGGCACTCAGGAACTACTCTGTAATTACGGTCCTGACTGAACAAACTCAATTCCTGCTTCATTGGGAAGAATCTGGCCTACCAGCACAGAATGCTTCTGCCAACTCACTCCTTGGATAAAGAGGTAGGAAGCAGAGCAGGTGGGTGGCTGGATGAGAGGTATGAGTTGGAATACCAGGAGGCATCTAATGCAGGGATGTCCAGGAAGCACCTCTCTGGAAACACGATGGTAAAGAGACTTGATGTCTGTGAACACTAAGAATAATCTGTGTAGTGGGAGAAGGGCCTGGAATCGAAGACATGATGGCCACAGAGCTGTGTGGGGGTAAGAAAAGTACTAGAAACATGGAAATATTGTAGAATTGGGGTAGAGAAAGAAGATAAGGAGAGTTTTAGCTACAACTTGCCAAGGCCAGTTCTTGGACTGCAAAAAGAATAGATTGAAAGTTAATACCAAGGCAACACTGAATGTAATTTCTATTTTATTCTTCATAATCACATTTAAGTGACATAAAATTTTAAAAGGCTTTCAAAGGTTCATTAATCTATAACTAATTCTTGGTATATTTCTGAGAAGAAGAGTCCATCCCTAGAGTGTTGTCAGTGGATACCTGGCTTTGGTGCATGCTGAAATTCTCATGCCCAGGCTTTGCAAACCTGTCAGTGGCTCCCTCGAAAGCAACCTGACTGGGTTCCACCCCCAGGGACTTTGATCTCATTGGCCTGGGAAGGGGACACAAGTATGAGCATTCAAAGCACTTTCTAGGTGATTGTTGTGTGCACAGGAATGAGGACCACTGCCAGAAAGAATGGTATTAGCTGGGTCATTTTTGCCTGGAGGTGAGTCTCGGGAGTACCCTAAACATAATGGCTGGACAAGAGGATAGAGATGAGGATAAACACCATGAGTCCCAGCAAGTCACCCATACTTCAGGGATCCACACCTAGATAATCTGTGGCAGGTATCTTGGCAGGAGATAGTGTATCACATGCTCAGGTGTACAAGGACACTAAGGAAGAGCAAATTATTAGTTGTAATTTGTGAAAACTCTGGGTCCCATGAAGACATCCTGTAAAGTCTGAAGGTGAACCCAAACACTTTGCTAGTAAAATATCAACAACTGAAGTGTTACATCCTGCCATTCATATTTATAAAGATGTTCTATGTAGTAAAAATTAAGCTACAATAGAAAAAATTCTCTAAAATTGAATATAAACAGAAAAAAGTGAACCTAGCTGTATGTAACACTAATATTAGCATAAAACATTAATCCAAGTGAACCTTGAACTCAGTACTCTGGCTGTAAACTAGGATAGGTTATAAGAATAAAAAGAAATCCTAAACTTGGTACATTTGTTGTGGGTAGTGTTGAATGTAGTGATTATAAAACTGGTTTGTGTTTTACAGGGTCAAGCAAATGAATACACATGCTTGCATATTGTTGGGGGCCAGGGTTCTCACTGTAGGTGAGGACAGATGCACATACAGAATGGAGGAAAGGGAGGAAAACCCCTGTGCTGTTGGATTAAAAGTATTGGCATCGGCATAGTCATATATATTTATATATATTTCCTAGTTCTGGGCTTCAAAGTGCCTAAGGGCAATGATGCACCAGTAGCAATGAACACTCTTAGCAAGAGATCTGGTCTCTAAATACCACTTCCCATTATAAGTAACCAGGGCTCCTTGGAGTAAAGGCCAAATCCAGGTCTGTGGCAAGGAAAGGACAAAGTAAGTCTGAAACATCTCGTTGAGCCACAAAGTACAAGAGTGTCCCAAAGCTGATGGATCTGTGTTGAAAGGTTGCAGAAACCAGCTTCAAGGATGGCCAAATTTGGGACAGTTTGAGCATCCAAAAATCAGGATGGCTGGAATGGACTTTCACACATGAATTTTTTAAAAAAAGAATCTTTGAATCTATATTATAGAAAAGAATTAAGCTTTTTACTGAAGAATGCCAAGTAATAAACGTAGAATATATAATTGAGTCAGAAGAGGTCACCAGGCAAGAATCATCAGTGACCCTAAAACCACTGGGTGAAAGATTGTTGGGGAACATGATATGCACTTGATGGTCTAAAATTAGCACTCCACAGGCAGCTTATTCATTATAAAGGGGGAAAAGTTAACTACACAAGATAAACCTGGTGTACCACTTTCACCAAATGACCAAACCTAACATCACCAATAATGGGCCACACCATCGCATGCCTCCTGCTGTGATAAGCTCAAAATATGTTCCTATAATGTTCCTGCTTGTATTAGTCCATTTTCACATTGCTAATAAAGATATACATAAGACTGGGTAATTTATAAATGAAAGAGATTTAACTGACTCACTGTTCAGCATTCCTGAGGCCTCAGGAAAATTATAATAATGGTGGAAGGGGAACATGTTCTTCTTTGTATGGTGGCAGGACAGAGAAAAGTGCCAACTGAAGGGGGAAGCCCCTTATAAAACCATAAAATCTCATGAGAACTCAGTATCACGAGAACAGTATGGGGAAAACCACTCCCATGATTCAATTACCTCCCACCGGGTCCCTCCTATGACATGTAGGGGTTATGGGATTGCAATTCAAGATGAGATTTGGGTGGGGACACAAAGCCAAACCACATCACTGCCAAAAATGTTTATCCTGAATTAAATCAAGAGGCAACAATTCTCAAATCCAAATTAAAGATGTTCTGCTAAACAACTATCCTGGCGCTTTAAAAATGATTATTCCATGAAAGAAAAAAAATATTGGAAATTGTTTTAGACTAAAGCAGATTAAAGAGACATGCAATACATGATCCTGAATTTGATCCTGGACCAGAAAAATCAAAGAACAAAAGCCAGGACATTAGTGAGCCAATTGGGGAAACCTGAACACAACCCATATATGCGAGAAATAGTTTTAACCAATGTTAAATTTCCCAGAGATGAGAATTGTGTTGTGATTATGAAGGAAAATACTATATGAATAGATGCGTGTGTAAATCTATATCTATATACATACATATTGGACATATTTTCTTTCCTTCTTATGTTTTACCATTAAAATTTTTTCTTGAAAATTTCAATCATTCAGAAGAATGATTGAATTCTTCACGGAAACTTGTTAGTATTTTGCCACATTTTCATGCTCTGTCTCTCCTACCCTCCACTCTCTCTCAGTGTTCATTCTTCCGAATGGTTGAAAGCTTTCAAAAGATTTTATAAAATAGTAAAACAAAAGAAAGAAATATGTTAAATAGCTTTGGTTAAAAAAAAACACTTAGGAGGCAATTGGGAAGATTTTCTGCAGGAAAGTAAAGGAGATATTTCGAACGTCACTTGGTTTCCTGCCTTAGATGAGAAGGCCAATTATTTCAAGGTCAAAAACACAGAATAAGAAATTGGTTTAAGGAAAAAGATGATTAGTTGAGTTTTGGCTTGTTGATTTTGAAGGCTCCATGGCCCAACCAAATGAAATATCTTAGACTAAGAGTCAGCTACTGAGTAGATAAATCAAGGCTACAGCCATATAGTGGATAATTATCAATACACACAGGAAAAGAGAAGATGAGAAGCAATGAGAACACCAAGAGCTTAAAGCCAGAGAGGAGTGATGGGTTGTAGGGATTCAAGGAACTCAGGGAAGGCAGGAGTTCCTAACTCAGGCATCCAGCAGTCTGGAAGTCTCCCAGTGTTCACCAATATCTAATTTTCTTCCTTCCTGAGCAGAAGCTGGAGCACATTTATCAGTGTCCCCTGCAGCTAGGTGGGATCCTGTGGCAGAGCTCTGGCCAGTGGAAGAAGGGGGAAAAGTGATGCACCTTTCATGCTGTTTGTCTTCCCATATGTGCAGCTGGAAGCCAAACACTTCAGACAGCTGAACTATGCAAGGGTGGAAGTCAGATCCTTGAATCACACTTGGAGGAGAGCTGCCTAGGAGCTAGGAGAAGATCCACGTTGGGCTTTGCCAAATCAGGAGATCAACCACAGGTGTGCTAATCCAGTAAGAGTTGGAGGTTGTTTATTGCAGCTGGTTATGTTACTTATAAAGGACATAGGACCTTTTAATCTGGGGAGAAAGACACTTCCTTTTGTTAGATTTTCAAAGGGGTCTGGGTTCCCAAAAGGATAATAGGACCAGGCAGAGATGGAGGAACACACCGAGAAATTTTAAAAGGAGCAAAGAGGCATAAGAAAACACTGGAAAGAGTAGCATGAGACAGGCCATAAGAGTAAAAAGTTTCAAGGACCAAATGGTCTTCAGTGTGGAAGGCAGCAGAGACACCTAGAGACAGAAAATGATGTTTTAGATTTGAGAACTAGTAGGCAATCGGTGGCCTTGGCAGGAACAGTGAGTTGAGGCATAAATGGAATGTAAGGAAGTAGAGAGTGCAGGCAACTATAATAAAAACTTGGCTTAGAAGGGGAGGAGAGAGAGAAGCAGTAGCTACAGGGAGAAGCTGAATTAAGGAAGGGGCACTTATAAGGAGGGACAGACTTGAGTCAATGAACTGATCAGAATGGAGCAGTGCAGAAGTGGAAGTTAAAGAATGGAACATGGACAGAATAATTGAAGGGCATGAGTGGGACCACAGGTGCAGGCGCGAAGATTGGCCCTGGAGAGGCAGGAGGCCCTTCACCGTGAGACAGCATGTGGTGGGAATAGGGAGGGGAGGGGACTGGGGCCATTCATACCTCATGGCCTCAATTTCTTTTTTTAAAGTAAGTGGGAGGCAGTCATGCTCTGAGAGGAAGGAGGTGGCCTTTTGTAGTTCAGAGGAAACTAGTAAAAACTAAGGCTAAGCTTTGCCTCAATCTTGATGTTCAACATTTGATTAAATATGGCCTTGTTACCTGGGTTCCATAGCTATAAATTAGGAAAATGACAGCACCTCACTTGGAAGTGCCTCTATGTGACACAAGAAATCATGACTGGAAAGGAACCCATCTGTGTAAGTGCCACACTGTGGCTTGACACATATGTAGCCATTTCTTTATTTTCTGCCCTTGGTGCCACTTGCACTCTTTGAGTTCCCACACAAAAATGTTCCTGTCCTCCAAAGTGCACTTCCCCTTTAAAACACAGCAACCAGATGAAAGCCTTATCTGTAGATGTAATTAAATTTTAACTTAATAAATTTAGCCTGGGTGCGGTGGCTCATGCCTGTAATCCCAGCTCTTTGAGAGGCTGAGGCAGGCAGACGACCTGAGGTCAGGAGTTCAAGACCAGCCTGGCCAACATGGTGAAACCCTGCCTCTACAAAAATACAAAAATTAGCTGGGCATGATGGTGGGTTCTTGTAATCCCAGCTACTTGGGACGCTGAGGCATGAGAATCCCTTTAACCTGGGAGGCAGAGGTTGCAGTGAGCTGAGATCACATCATTGCACTCCGGCCTGGGTAACAGAGCAATACTCTGTTTAAAAAATAATAATAAATAAATTTAGTAAATTTAAATATATTCAAAACAGAATGTTGTATATTTTACTATTATTTTCTTTCAGATCATATGAATATTTGCTTTTCTGTCTTGATTTCAAATAATCATAATTTGGCCAAGTTTCCATAGGCAGTTATTGTTAAACACATGATAATTGAGTAATTATATTCAATTAAAAATCTTTCACATCTTTACTCTGTTTCCTGCCCACATCAGTGTGTTCTCAAGACCTAGAAGCTAATTATTACTGACTTGAGCAAGGACTCCATCATCAGATAAGGATAAATAATGAGATCTTTTATCTATGGGTGAACCTGTTTCTGTAACGAAACTGCCTGGTGGCAGAGGTGACTTTACAGAACATAAAGAAACTTGTTCCTCAACAGGGACACCCAAACAGCTGTACATCTTTTCATCTATTTACTAGAGATATTAAACCCCAAGCCACAACTCAGCACCCACTAAGTTGAAACAGTCTTCGTTAAAACCCACAGGGACATCAGCTGTGAAGAATAAATGGGTGAATGTGAGGGGAAGAGTGGAGAATAGAAATCTTAAAAAACAATTTTTTAAACCTAACTATGAAGGAAAAACTTCAGAAATCTATGATTAACCAAAGATATTGAGAAATACAGTTTGCCAGCATTCAAGAAGCTGGAGGCAGTGCAGAAAAGTTTCAGGGCAATTGGAAAGATTTGGTGAAGCATTTAGTAAATGATTCATAAATATAAATTTTAAATTGACCTGGTATCAAAAAAACTATATATGAGGAGCCCTTGAATCCATGCCCCATGAGTGTCCAGGATGGACATCTGGGAATTGTCAGGTTTGAAACTACCTTTGCAAAAATATGACTGAGACAGTGAAAGAGATCCAACCTAACTGGTTCCATTTTGCTTCTAACCTTTAAGCTGTCCTTGTTCCTTTCTGGGCATAGGTTGAACTAACTTTAGGAGGAGCTTAATTTATAGTTTAAAACAAAGATGAGGGAGGATCCAAGATGGCCGTTTAGGAACAGCTCAGGATTGCAGCTCCCAGTGAAAGCGCAGAGGGTGAGTGGACACTGCGTTTTTATTGCCCACAGACTAGGAAATTCCCAGGCGGAGGAGCTCCACGGTCGCCAGCGCGGCTGTTTCGGCCAGCGCGGCTGTGCCGGCTGGCACCGCTGCTTTGCCCCGCACGGCTGCTTTGTTGGCGCCCCGGAGCCGCGGTTCTCCATACAA
>NW_016107493.1:3159938-3175737 GCF_001604975.1 Cebus imitator | reverse complement strand
ACTGCCACGTGTGTTCCTATGCAACAATTTTGCATGTTCTTCACATGTACCCCAAAACCTAAAATGCAATAAAATAAATAAATGGGGGGAAAAAAGATAATGCCAAAAACAAACAAACAAACAAAAAAAAACAAAAACAAAGATGATAACAGCCCTTTCCCAAAACAAACCTCCTTCTTGCCTGGGGAGTAGACTGCCTTTGTAGGACTAACAAATTAGCCACAAGATTAGAAATTATGGTTTAGGAGTCATGCAGCTGGAGGCCACAAGATTCTGACCCTCCCTAAACTGCCCCTAAAATCAGTGCTTGAGATATTTGGCAGACCCTGCACTTGATGAATCAGTTGGACCACCCAAATTAATGAATTGGCTCATCTGAGCTTGTGGACCCCACCAAGGAACTGACTCAGCACAAGAGGAGAGCTTCGACTTCTCATGATTTCATCTCTGACCCAACCAATGAGCACTCTCAACTCACTGTTCTTCCCTCACCCCAAATTATCCTTAAAAACTCTGATTGTTGAATGCTCTAGGAGACTGAGCTAAGTGATAATAAAACTCCAGTCTCTGGCACAGCCTGCTCTGTGTGAATTATTCTTTCTCTATTGCAGTTCCTCATCTTGATAAATTGGCTCTGTCTAGGCAGGGGCAAGGTGAACCCATTGGGTGGTTTCAGGTTCAATTCTCTAGGTGATAGAAGTGAGAATTTAATAATAACTTCAACTGAAAGAATCACTAAAGATTCCATCCTCAGGCTTTCTTTCTATCTCTGTATCTCTTTCCCCACCCCCCTCCTTCTGCCATGTGTTTGGTGGCTATAATTTTCATTATATTAGTATTTCATTAGGAACACTAAAAGTGTTGTGCAATTCAAGATTTCCAACACTGGTCACTCTATATCCCTCACACTGAAATCCACAGGAGAGCACAGATTTCAAACATGATGTCCAAGTGCTTCCATGGGTACAGCTGCACTTCTCAGACCACATCTGAGCTGGCACAGTTCAGAAAATATGATCACCCCATAGAGGAGCCCCACATATGCATATTTAACTTACCTATGAACTTCAACCTTCACTGACATTGGGACTCCTTTATTTCCTTTAATATTCACAATCTATTATGGAGGCTTAATATTACATTGGTCTAAACTCTGCAAGCAGACTTTAGAATTCTCCACCCATTCCCCATTCTTAGCTAGAAATTTGATGGGTATATTACAGGAGAATGCTTTCAATATCCAGACCTGCATAGAAACTGAACCTTTGTTGCTTATTTTAGTCAAGTTGTTCTCAAGATTTAGTGTTCTTATGTTCTGTACTTTATGAACAACTTAAGGAATTTTTCAAGGTTATTTTTTAGATTTTTTGTTTTCAAAATTAGATAACACACTCAAATGGTATAAAAATGAAACAGAATCAGAATATAATCAGTGGAGTCTTGCCCACACCCATTTCCCTCTGTCCAGTTTCCACTTATTCTCTCCAAAGGTGACCACCATTATTAGCTTCTTGTGTGTTTTCCCAGAGTTTCTCTATGCAAATGCAAGTAAATATGGATCCATATTATGACTTTCTTCATTTTGTACATTTTTTTTTTTTCTTTTTCCTTTTCCTTTTTCGTTTTTTTTTTTTTTTTTTTTTTTTTTTTTTTTTTTTTTTTTTTTTTTTTTTTTTTTTTTTTTTTTTGAGACAGGGTTTCACTCTGTCACCCAGGCTGGAGTGTAGTGGTGCAATCTTGTCTCACTGCAACCTCTGCCTTCTGGGTTCAAGCAATTCTCATGCCTCAGCCTCCCAAGTAGCTGGGATTACAGGCATGCACCATCATGCCTGGCTAATTTTTGTATTTTTAGTAGAGATAGTTTCACCATGTTTGACAGTCTGGTCTCGAACTACTAACCTCAAGTGGTCTGCCCGCCTTGACCTCCCAAAATGCTGGGATTACAGGTATGAGCCATCATGCCCAACTCTCATTCTTTATATGTGTTTTATAATATATAAAGCTATATTCTATGTAACTGTATTTATGTCATATATACAGCTACATAGAATTCCATTTTAAGGATGGATGGATGCCTGAGTTGTTTCCAGTATTTTACTATTGCAAACAATGCTGCAAAGAATAACTTTGGAAACACATTATTTCACAGACAAGCTAAGCTACAGGATAAATTCCCAGAGTGGGGTTGCTTTTTAAAAGCTACATACATTTGGAATTTTGATAGATACTGCTAAATTTCCTTTCATACAGGTTGTTCCAATTTATACTCCTGTCAGCGAGACAAGAGATGGCCTGTTTTCTTGCAGCTTGGAAACTGAATATATTGTCAAACTTTTGTATTTTTGCCAACCTGACAGATTGAAAATGGCATTTCATTATAGCTTTTAGATTAAATTTCTTCTATTATTAGTAAGACCAAGCATCTCTTCGGTATTAGTCTGTTCTCACATTGTTAATAAAGACATAACAAAGACTGGGTAATTTATAAAGGAAAGAGGTGTAATTGACTCATGGCTCAGCATGGCTGGGGAAGCATGAGGAAACTTACAATCATGGTAGAAGGGGAAGCAAACACGTCCCTCTTCACATGGCAGAAGGAAGGAGAAGTGTAGAGGAAAGCGGGGGAAGAGCTCATTATAAAACCATCAGATTTCATGAGAACTCATTATCATGAGAGCAGCATGGAGGTGACTGCCCCCATAATTCAATTACCTCCCTCTGGGTCCCTTCCACAACACATGGGGATTATGGGAACTACAATTCATGCTGAGATTTGAGTGGGGACACAGCCAAACCATATCATCTTTCTATATATAAGCGCTTTTTATATTTTTTCCCATGAGCTGTTTGCTTGCATTCTTTACTTATTTTTCTATTGGCTTTTTCATCTTGATTTCTAGGAAATCTTTATATACTTAGGAATTAGCCTGATGGTTGTAATGTGCCTTGCAAATATTTTTCTCAGTTGATGCTTGTGTTTTGACTGCTTATTATATTTTTTCTTTATGTGGAAGTATGTTGTTTTGTGTAATTTAATTTATTAATTTTTTCTGTTAAGGGATTTTGAGTTTGACTCATAGCAATACTATTGAGTTCTCCCATTTTTTTTCCTATGCTTTTTGGATTTTACTTTTGACGTTTTCATTTTTAATCCTTTTTATCTGGTTTATCTTTGTGTAGTGGGGTAGTATATTAAGATCGAGTTTGATCATTCTTTATGGTTAAAAGCTACATATATTTGGAACTTTGATAGATACTGCTAAATTTCCTTTCATACAGGTTGTTCCAATTTATACTCCTATCAGTGAGACAAGAGATGTTTGCTTAGAACCTGGCCCCATATGAGATTCAATTCCACTGCATTTATTTGTGGACAAATCTTTAGTTTCTTTCCTTAGGTGACAGGAGGGTGTCCAGCCTGCTAATGTAATGCAAGTAATTCCTATCACCATTCTTCCTCTAAGTAATAATGCTATTTCTCTCTTCGGTGGCTCCATAAGGAATGCACAAAAAGAATCACTGCACCTAGGAAGCTGACCAAAAGTGTAGAAAATCCCAGAAAAAGACTACTTGGGCCACATTTGTTGGAGAGTGAGCAGTTTTTTCCATGTTGAGCAAGAAGACTTGAGGGCCATAAAGGACCAGGGAAGTTGGAACCTGGGACGGAATCTAAGGGAAATATATTTGAAACTTGCAAATGTTAAAATTCACCTAATAGGCCAGGATTTAAACTTCGTAAGATTCGAATGTCAAGTTTGGAATTTAGGACTTTCCTGTTGGGAAAACCAGAAGCATTTCAGGTGTATTTATGGGCAGTAAGCACTAAATTGTGAATCTGTTGTGGGCTAAGAGGACACATTTCTAGCTATAAGTATCTGGTGGTAAGAAAGGCAGACTGAAGCTTACAAAAGAAGATATACCATCTCCACAGCAGCTGGGAAATACAACAAGATAAAGAGTTCCACAAGTACCATGGTACCACATGCTCTGGAAGTTTCTGGAAAGATCCATTGCCAAATGACCAAAAGACTGAGCAGATGTTGACATTACCTGAATGTTCACAAATATAGGCTCCACTTCGTGGCACACAATCTTCACCATTTTTGTGGCCTGCTTGGCATGAGCATGTTTATCAGCAGCCACAGCACAGACAACCTGACCCACACAAATCACCTGCAGAAAACACAGACCAAGTAACATGCCAGAAGGGAACAAAAATATGCACCGTTGAAGCCCTTGTCAACCCAATGGGGACATGCTCTGGGATGATGTGTATGCAGTTGACCTATAGCCTACAGGGTGGGGCTGGGTTTGAATATGGTTCTGCCACTGTGGGCTATGTGGCCTCAGGAAATTGGTTAAAACTATCTAAGCCTCAATGTCTTCATCATAAAATTTAGATAACTGTGCCAACTTAATAGGGTTCTTAGTTCTCTTAAGTTTGTTCTGAAATAAGATTTAGTGCAAGTAAATAATCTAAGGTTGTTAGAAGGACTGCATACGGTCATGTGTAAAAAGGTGCCTGGAAAATAGTACCAGAGAATAGCAGCAACCATAATTATTAATATGATATGAGAATTTTAGGTGCTATTATCATAGTACCTTACCATTTGCATACAGTCTTTTTCTTTCCTTTTTTTTAACTTTAATTTTAGGTTTGAGAGTACATGTGAAAGTTTGTTACATAGGTAAACATGTATCATGTAAGTCTGTCATACAGACTATTTCATCAACCAGGTATTAAACCTAGTAACCAATAGTTATCTTTTCTGCTTCTCTCCCTCCTTCCACCTACCACCCTCAAGTAGACCAGGTCTGTTCTTCCCTTCTTTGTCTTCATAAGTTCTTATTATTTAGCTCCCATTTGTAAGAGAGAACATGAGGTATTTGGTTTTTTGTTCCTGTGTTAGTTTGCTAAGGATAATGGCCTCCAGCTCCATCTGTGTTCCCACGAAAGACAAGATCTCATTCTTTTTAAGACTTGCTTAGTATTCCCTGGTGTATAAGCACTACGTTTTATTTATCTAATCTGTCATTGATGGGAATTTAGGTTGATTCCATGTCTTTGCTATTGTGGATAGTGCTGCAGTGAACATTTGCATGCACGTGTCTTTATGCTAGAATGATTTATACCTCTTTGGATATATACCCAGCAATGGGATTGCTGGGTCGAATGATAGTTCTGCTTTTAGCTCTTTGAGGAATCATCATACTGCTTTCCACAATGGTTGAACTAATTTACACTCCCACCAATAGTGTATATGTGTTCCCTTTTCCCTGCAACCTTGCCAGCATCTGTTATTTTTTGTCTTTTTAATAGTAACCATTCGAACTGGTATAAGATGATATCTCATTGTGGTTTTGATTTGCATTTCTCTAATGATCAGTGATATTGAGCTTTTTTCATAAGCTTGTTGGCCACATGTGTGTCTTCTTTTAAAAAGTATTCATGCCCTTTGCCCATTTTTTTTAATGGGGTTGTTTATTTTTCTCTTGTAAATTTGAGTTCTTTACAGATGCTGGATATTAGACCTTTGTCAGATGCATAGTTTGCAAATATCTTCTCCCATTTTGTAAGTTGTCTGTTTACTCTGTTGATAGTTTCTTTTGCTGTGCAGAAGCTCTTACGCTTAATTATATCCCACTTGTCAATTTTTGCTTTTGTTGTGATTCCTCTCAGTGTCTTTATCATGAAATCTTTGTCTGTTCCTATGTTCAGGATGGTATTGCCTAGGTTGTCTTCCAGGGTTTTTATGGTTTTGGGTTTTACATTTAAGTCTTTAATCCATCTTGAGTTGATTTTTGTATATGGTGTGAGGAAGGAGTCCAGTTTTAATCTTCTGCATATGGCTAGCTAGTTATCCCAGCACCATTTATTGAACAGGGAGTCTTGTCCCCATTGCCTGTTTTTGTCAGTTTTTGTTGACGATCAGATGTTCATAGGTAGGTGGCCTATTTCTGGGCTCTCTATTCTGTTCCATTAGCCTATGTGCTTGTTTTTGTACCAGTACCATGCTTGTTGGTTACTTTGGCCCTGTAATACAGTCTTTTGCCTTAGGATTGCCTTGGCTATCAGGCTCTTTTTTGGTTCTGTATTAATTTTAAAATGTTTTTTTTTCTAGTTCTGTGAATAATGTCATTGGTAGTTCAATAGGAACAGCATTGAATCTGTAAATTGCTTTGGGCAGTATAGCCATTTTAACGATATTGATTCTTCCTATCCACGAGCATGAGATGTTTTCCTATTTGTTTGTGTCTTCTCTGATTTCTTTTTGTAATTATTGTAAAGATCTTTCACCTCCCTGGTTAGCTGTATTCCTAGGCATTTTATTCTTTTTGTGGTAATTGTAAATCGGATTGCCTTTCTGGCTCTGGCTCTTGGTTTTGCTATTGTTGGTTTATAGGAATACTGGTGATTTTTGCACATTAATTTTGTATCTTGAAACCTGCTGAAGTTGTTTATCAGCTGAAGGAGATTTTGGACCATGACTATGGGGTTTTCTGGATATACAATTATGTCATCTGCAAACAGAGATAGTCTGACTTCTTCTCTTCCTATTTGGATGCCTTTATTTCTTTCTCTTGCCTGATTGCTCTGACTAGGACTCCAGTAGCATGTTGAATAGAAGTGGTGAGAGAGCACATCCTTGTCTTGTGCCAGTTTTCAAGGGAGGAATGCTTCCAGCTTTGGACTATTTAGTATAATGTTGGCTGTAGTTTTGTCATAGATGGCTCCTATTATTTTGAAGTATGTTTCTTCAATACCTAGTTTACTGAGACTTTTTAACATGAAGTAGTGTTGAATTTTATCAGAAGTCTTTTTCTGAGTCTGTTGAGATAATCATGTGATTTTTGTCTTTAGTTCTATTTCTGTAATGACCTACATTTATTGATCTGCATATGTTGAACCTACCTTCTACCTTGCATCCTGGGGATAAAGCCTACTTGATTATGGTGGATTAGCTTTTTGGTGTGCTGCTGGACTCAGTTTGTATTTGTTTGTTTGCAAGGATTTTGCATCAATGTTCATCAAGGATATTGGCCTTTCTTTTGTTTGTTATGTCTCCATCAGATTTTGGTATTAAGATAATGCTGGCCTCATAGAATGAGTTGGTGGGGAGGCCTTCCCCTTCAATTTTTTGGAATAATTTCTGTAGTAATGATACCAGCTCTTCTTTGTACATCTGGTAGCATTCAACTGTGAATCCATCAGGTCCTGTGCTTTGTTTTGGTTGATAGGCTATTTATTATTGATTCAGTCTTGGAGTTCATTATTGGTCTGTTCAGTGAATCAATTTCTTCCTGGTTCAGTCTTGGGAGGGTGTATGTGTTCTGGAACTTATCCATCTCTTCTAGGTTTTCCAGTTCATGTGCATAGAGGTGTTCACAATAGTTTCTGATGGTTGTTTTTATTTCTGTGGGGTCAGTGGTAATATTCCCTCCATCTTTTCTAATTGCGTTAATTTGGATCTTTTCTCTTTTTTTCTTTATTAGCCTAGCTAGTGTCCTATCTTATTAATTTCTTCAAAAAGCCAACTCCTGGATTCGTTGATCTTTTGAATTTTTTTGTGTCTTGATTTCCTTTAGTTCAGCTCTGATTTTGGTGATTTCTTGTCTTCTACTAGTTTTGGGCTTTTTCTGATTTATTCTTGCTTCTCTAATTCTTTCAATTGTGATGTTAGGTTGTTAATTTGAGATCTTTCTAACTTTTTTGATGTGGACATTTAGTGCTATGAATCTCCCTCTTAACACTGCCTTAGCTGTTCCAGAGATTTCTGGTATGCTGGATGTTTGTTCTCATTATTTTCAAAGAACTTTTTGATTTCTGCCTTAATTTCACTATTTTCCTAAAAGTCATTCAGGAACATATTGTTGACTTTCCATATAATTGCATGGTTTTGAGTGATTTTCATAGTCTTGACTTCTACTTTTATTGTGCTGTGGTCCAAGAGTGTTTTTGGTTGATTTTGGCTTTTTAACATTTGTTGAGGATTGTTTTATGTACAGTTATGTGGTTGATTTTAGAGTATGTGCCATGTGGCAATTAGAAGAACATATATTCTGTTTTTTGGGCAGTAGAGAATTCTGAAAGGTCTATCAGATCCATTTGGTCCAATGTTTAGATCAGCTCCTGAATATCTTTGTTAATTTTCTGCCTCAGTCATCTGTGTAATACTGTAAGTGGTGTGTTAGTCTCCCACTCTTATTGTATGGGTGTCTATGTCTCTTTGTAGGTGTCTAAGAACTTGCTTTATGAATCTGGATGCTCCTGTGTTAGGTGCATATATATTTAGGATAGTTAGGTCTTCTTGTTGAATTGAAACCTTTACCATTATGCAGTGCCCTTCTTTATCCTTTTTAATCTTTATTTGTTTGAAATCTGTTTTGTCTGAACTTAGTATTGCAACCCTTGCTTTTTTCTGCTTTCCATTTGCTTGGAAGATTTTCCTCCATCTCTTTATTTTGAGCCTGAGTGTCATTAGGTGTGAGATGGGCTCTTGAAGATAGCATACCATTGCATTTTGCTTTTTTATTCAGCTCTTACGCATATGGTTTTTCTTCTTCACTGCTGTTGTCACCAAGAACATCCTGAACTGTTATGGCAACAACTACACCAGGAAATGCCAGGACCTCAGAGGCATCAGTGGAATGGAGGAGAGAAAAAAACCTACAGAGATGCCAAGTGTTGCACAGGATAATGTGGCCCTCTTCCATGTGAATACACAAACCCCAAGAACCCTTCATATTTCACATGAGTGGCATCAGGAGTGCATGAAACCATGCTAACACTGTGAGAAGTGGAGAATTTTGGTTTTACTGGATGCAGATCAAAAAGAGGGGATTCTTGGTAGGGCATTTTGTTAGTCTTGCCATCCAGGAAATGTGTACCCTTGGGTTGTTTAATAAACAAAAGCTCAAATGTGGCACTCTTAGGAGCTCAGGCTCCTCTGAAGTTGAACACTCAGAAAAAAAGTTAGAGAGAATCACAGCTCTTTGGGAAGTCACGAGCTGAGGAAGTTGTTCTTACCCCTTTACATTCTGAGATAATAGTGTTCAGCTCCTCAGACACCAGATCCCTCTCTTGATAGGGGGTTATTTATCCTTTTATCCACTCTCAGGCCTGCAGTTGCCCTTCTTTTTATTTTGTTTTATCAAGATATATGTTGAGATAGCTTTTTGTGAAATATTTCAATGTATTGAGTTGGGTTAATTGCCAATAGATAATTCATCCCTTGAGTAGACACTCAATAAAGTCTGCTTTATTATTATTGTTGTTATTACTGAGACAGAGTCTCACTCTGTTGCCCACGTTGGAGTGCAGTGGCATGATCTCAGCTCACTGCAGCCTTGACACTCAGGCTTAAATGATCCTTCCACCTCAGCTTCCCACAGACGCAAGCCACCACATCTATGTAATCTTTTTGTATTTTTTGTAGAGACAGGGTTTCACCAGTTTCCCAGGCTGGTCTCAAACTCCCCAGGCTCAAGTGATCTGCCTACCTTGGCCTCCCAGAGTGCTTGGATTATAGGCATGAGCCACTGTGGCTGGCTGGTAGGCATTACTGACCCTCAATTCTGTCCATATTTATTTACATGATTTTAGTGTGTGGCCTGGTGCTGGTGACCACAGTCAGGAAGAGCTTTTCTGCTAGGGCAGGCATGTCATCATAAAATGCAGCCTCTCCCATGGCATGTCTAATATCCAACTGATGCATGATGGGGCATTCCACTGGGGTCTTGGGGAGGAGGCTTCTGGGAATCTACACACTATTTTTAGAAAACAAAGTTAAACACAAAGCAAATTGATCAAGCAGGAGTGTTTATGAGTCAGAAGCATCCACTAAGAAATGGGTCCACCTTTTCCTACTTTACATGGGGCAGGCCTTTCCAAACCAGTCTGTGTTCAGCCTAAACTGGAATTTTCTTCCTTGTGGTTGATCTACCTGAAGCTAAGGAGGGTAGGCGTGATGAAGATGAGACAGGGCAGGGACTGGAGCATGAGTGAAGATGGGCTTTGTGGCAGCTAGCATATGGGGAGCTCTGCTTCTCTGAGAAAAGCTAAATGTTTTATGAAACAGATCTTAGTGAGAGGTCACTTGAGGTAAAATTTTCTCCTCTTTTCAAGAGGAAGTCCATGTGCTCTGATTAACACCGTCATAAAACTTAGGGGGCTGTGTAGCCAGCTGTGTGAGGTCTCCCTTCAGGCAGGAAGACAGTGCTGGCCAAATGTCAGATGGAAACTGGGAGATACGAGTTATAGTCCTAGTTCTGCCAGAAGTAACTTGGAGCAGGAGGTTTTGTTTGCTTGTTTTAAGCACTTTGGGCTTCAGTTTCTGAACCTACAAAATGAAGGTACAAAATTAAATTCATGCTTTTGAACACCTTGAACTCATAAACTAAGATAAGAGAATTTTCTACTGATCTGGGACTCTATGACTTTGGAGGTCCGGTGAGGATAATCTTTCTCTCCCTCCACTCAGGCAAATGGCCTAACACACGAGTGAAGCTCTTTAAGGTGTGTCAGTTCTTGTATTCTGTGATGTCATGTAACCACAGTTATGGTGAATACTCCTGTCCCTTGAAGATATCGCTCAGTAATCCTGGGGATGAACATAAGGCAGCTTTCCAAATAACAGGTTTTTTTCTGCCATCTTGTAAACCTTCTTGGACCAATAACCAACCTAGCTACAGCAGAATGGTGGGAGAACCAGGCTGTCTGATTTGGAAAACAAATTTTGGCACTGCTCTGTCCTCCCTATCCTGGTATTCCTGGATGTACAGTGGCGGATTGGCCAAGGGTCGTGTGAATATGGCTGTATGTCAAATGTTCATGCGACTGTTAAGTCCTTCTTCCAGCCACTGTGTCAGCTGCCAAGTCCCATCCCTCATATCTCCCTCAGGCTTCTTGCTTCCCTTTTCTTATATTTTTGCTTTTCAAGTCTATCTTTAGTTTTACATTTTATGATATTTTATCAGCATAAAAACATAATAGAGTTATCAGTAGACAATAAACATCTGAAAAAAGCTCCAACTTTACTAAAGTAATGCAATTAAAATAACAAGATATAATTTTTCTTTCATTTGGAGAATTTTTTCAAAGATGAGAGGATATAATACCCAATGCTGGTGAGGCGGTGGTGAAAGGCTGCATTAAAAGGCTGAACGTGTGGATTAAAACCATCTTTCTAAAGGCCACAGTTTTAAGAATCTAAAAAACAGACAGAAATTTCACTTCTAGGTATGTGTTCCAAGGAAATCATTGGAAATGTGTGCAGATTTATGTTCTAGAGTATTCACTAAAATATTATTTGTTCCCCCAAATGGGGATTGGTTAAGTAAATTATAGCACATCCATTTGAATGAAAAACAAGCACATATCCATTAAAAATCCTGTTTTGAAAAATCCTTAGTGACATGGGAAAATGTTTTTGATACACTATTATGTGAAAAAAAACAAGAACGTAGAATTATACATATAAATAATGTGATCTTTATAAAAATGCGTTTTATGTATTCACATATTTATATATACCCTAATAACTTAAAATTAGAAGGAAGTCTATAAAAATTATAATAGCATGTTAAGAAATACTATCTAAAATTTGAAAAAAAAGACAAGAATCACTGAATGGCCTTTTAATGCATTATGGAACACAGTCTAGCAAGCCCATTCCATGGTGATCTCATTCTCTAAGGGAACGTTCCTTTGTTGAACTTATTTACTATTGATTAGGGCCTAGACTCTGTGAAGCTACATAAGAACATGTATATATATATTTTCTAGTAAAGAATCAAATTGTTTCTGTCCTGTAGCAAAGGCAACCTCAGAGGTTACAGTTTTATTACCAGTAAGATATTAACCAGTTTTTTTTTTTTACCCAAACTAGCATCTTCGTTGTGCTTGGTGTGCCTATGTGCTCAGTATTTCAAATTCATTTTCATTCAGTTTTATCATTTTTCTGGTTCCCTCATTGTTGAGTTAAATAAACCTTTGACATTTGCTTACTTAAGATTTGTATGAGAATCAAGTTTTTAATACAGTATTTAAAAAATACTTCAACAGTGGCCATATATAGGTGGTTAGGTTTACAGGAGATTTTGATTTTCTTTTTATACGCTTCTGTATTTGTCGAATGTCCATTGAAAGACATGTTTTACTTTTATAAAAAAAAATGCAAAAATGTCTGTGTGTATATACACATGCATTCCGTATTGACTTCTCAGGCTGTACTTTCCCTAACTCTACGCCCAGTGAAGGGCTAATCTCCCGAGGATGTGTAAAGACACCTTTGCTGTTGACTGGACAGACCCTGAATCCAGAGAACATGGAGAGAAAGGTGCTGCTATGCTCCCTGAGCACTGATCTGGACAAGCCTTGCCGGGTCAGGGCAGAGGGGTCCATTTCCCCAGTCAGCTGAGCTGGCCTAAAGCTGAGGACCTCTTAGTGGGAGCTGAGGACATGTGCTTGAAGAGGCAATCCCTTGAATGATGGAAACTGGAGTCTGAGTTCCATGTGGGGGACTGGGAAGCGCAGCAAGGTCTGAAATGGGAGACCCAGGGGAAGGCAGAGAGGACCAAAGGAGGAAAGGAATCTACAGTCTGGGAAAGAGCCCGACTCTTAAAAATGTCAGTGTGATGAACAACAAAAAAGGCTGGAGAGCTTTTGTAGAGTAAAGGAGTCAACAGAGCTAAGAAGACATCTTCACTGCTCCCATGGGGGAAGCCATAAACACAGTATTTGTGTAATTGGAGAAATTTGAATATGAGCTGTATATTAAACAATACTATTTTTTCAGACTCATTAATAAGTCTCTGACAATGATGGTGAGGTTATATAGGAGAAAGCCTTTGTATTTCGGAGTTACATGAGGCAGTATTTAAGGATGAAGTGTCATGATGTCAATAATTAACTCTCAGATGATTCTGCTAAAACCATGTGGCGGGGGTAGCCGGGGGCTAGCTAGCTAGAGCAAGAGTGAGCATATGTGGCATAATGTTAACCACTGGTGATCGGTGAAGCTAGGTGAAGAGTATATAGGTATTATTACTTATTGTACTATCCTTGAGACTTTTCTGTAGGTTTGAAATTTATTAAAACAAAAAGTCATTCTTGTTGTATTCCTGCGGGAATTTGCATCAGATTTCTGACAGGCCCCACATCAGCAAAATGTCCTTGTGATTATGAATGCTGGAATGAGAGACAAACTCTCTCAAAGAGCAACAGCTGGGGGAGGGGCCTGCTCTGGCCCCAGTGGCCCCTTGTAGGCAGGAAAGGCAGCTGGCTAGACCTCCTCTTTGTCATTCACTCTGATTTTATCTTTTATCTGCTCCTCCCAGCCTCACCTCCTTCTAAGCTGCTAATATGACTAATGTTTCTGGGCATTTGCTTGGAAATGCAAACGAGAGTTCCTGGCAGTTTCCTAGTTTCCTTTGCCAAGTTTATTCAGGGGAAAGGACCCTCAGTTAAAACAAAAAAATCCAAATTTTGAGTACCAGCTCTTTAATGCCAGCTTCCTGAGGAACTGGAACTGCCCAGCTCTGTAATAATCTGGAACAGAGGTGCCATCACAGACTTGGCTCTGACGGGCGGAACAGCAAGAAGCCTCGCTCTCACATGGGATGTGCCCCTTGTGGCCTGGAGAGAGGGCCTAGAGAAACCACCAGTGCAATGATTACTCATTGCACTCTACCTCAGAGTGCAGCAAAAGGGAGATGCATGATCAGTTTTTGTCGTCTCATTGGTGACACAGCATCTCATTAGAGACCACAGCAGAGAAAAGGCTACTTTTGTTAAACTAGAACATGAACTACGCGGAGGCCCCAGAGGAGGTCTCTGCTGCCCTCTGTTGCTGGGTTCTTAGTAACCCTAACCATTTTTAAGAATACAGTATTTGATTTCAGTAACTTTATTATATGAAAAGTATGCTTGGAGGAAAAAATGTTTCAAATTTAGTCAGTCCTGGGTACTATCAACATTTTAAATTGTTGCCAATCTAATAGGGGAAAATCGTATCTCACTGCTGTTTTAATTTGCATTTTAAAAATTCTAAGTGAGGCCCAAAATAGTTTAATGTTTTATTTTTCCAGTTTTCTGCCAGTGGGTATAGTTTGCTTTTTTTGTTTTTTAATCTTTTTCTTCTTGATTTAGAGAAGTTTTTGCTGTAAATGTGTTTCTTTTTATACTAATATTTTTCTCTGTTATATAATCAAGTTTATCAGGCTTTTCTTTATGACTTCTGGCTTTCATGTCCCTTAGACTATGGATTTTTAAAAAATGCATGCACATATTTGGTATAGTTTTTAATATTTAAAACTTTAATCAATCTGGAATTTATTTTTTTTTGTAAAGTGGGAAATAGAAGTACAGTTTTATGTTTCTTTGTTTTTAAAATGGCTTGCAAGTTGTACCAATATTTTTTCTTTTTTTTATTTTATTTATTTATTTATTTTATTATACTTTAAGTTCTGGGGTACATGCGCAGAATGTGCAGGTTTGTCACATAGGTATGCATGTGCCATGATAGTTTGCTGCACCCATCAACCCGTCATCTACATTACGTATTTCTCCTAATGCTAACCCTTTCCCCGCCCCACACCCCCCAACAGGCCCCTGTGTGTGATATTCCCCTCCCGGTGTCCATGAGTTCTCATTGTTCGACTCCCACTTATGAGTAAGAACATGCAGTGTTTGCTTTTCTGTTCTTGTGTTTGCTGAAAATGATGGTTTCCAGCTTTTTCCATGTCCCTGCAAAGGACATGAACTCATCCATTTTTATGGCTGCATAGTGTTCCATGGTGTATATGTGCCACATTTTCTTTATCCAGTCTATCATTGATGGGCATTTAAGTTGGTTCCAAGTCTTTGCTATTGTGAATAGTACTGCAATAAACATACCTGTGCATGTGTCTTTTTAGTAGAGTGATTTATAATCCTTTGGGTATATACCCAGTAATGGGATTGCTGGGTCAAATGGAATTTCTAGTTTTAGATCCTTGAGGAATTGCCACACTGTCTTCCACAATGGATGAACTAATTTACACTCCCACCAACTGTGTAAAAGAGTTCTTATTTCTCCACATCCTCTCTAGCATCTGTTGTTTCCTGCCTTTGTAATGAATGCCGTTCTAACTGGAGTGAGATGGTATCTCATTGTGGTTTTGATTTAGGTTTCTCTAATGACCAGTGTTAATGAACATTTTTTCATGTCTGTTGGCTGCATAAATGTCTTCTTTTGAAAAGTGTCTGTTCATATACTTTGCCCACTTTTGATGGGGTTGTCTTTTTTCTTGTACATTTGTTTAAGTTCTTTGTAGATTCTGGATATTAGCCCTTTGTCAGATGGTTAGATTGAAAAATTTTCTCCCATTTTGTAGGGTGCCTGTTCACTCTGATGATATTTTCTTTTGCTGTGCAGAAGCTCCTTGGTTTAATTAGATCCCATTTGTCTATTTTGGCTTCTGTTGCCATTGCTTTTGGTGTCTTAGTAATGAAGTCTTTCCCCATGCGTTTGTCCTGAATGGTATTGCCTAGGTTTTCTTCTAAGGTTTTTATGGTTTTAGGTCTTACATCTAAGTCCTTTATCCATATTGAGTTAATTTTTGCATAAAGTGTAAGGAAGGGATCCAGTTTCAGCTTCCTGCATATGGCTAGCCAGTTTTTCGAACACCATTTATTAAACAGGGAATCCTTTCCCCATTGCTTGTTTTTTTCAGGTTTGTCAACAATCACATGGTTGTAGATATGTGGTGTTATTTCTTTTTTTTTTTTAGAATCCAACATTCTTTTATTTATTTATTT
>NW_016107493.1:3157109-3158416 GCF_001604975.1 Cebus imitator | reverse complement strand
TAAGGTGGTTTTTTCCAGTTCTGTGAAGAAGGTCATTGGTAGCTTGATGGGGATAGCATTGAATCTGTAAATTTCTTTGGGCAGTATGGCCATTTTCATGAAATTGATTCTTCCTAACCATGAACATGGAATGTTTCTCCATCTGTTTGTGTTCTCTCTTATTTCGTTGAGCAGTGGCTTGTAGTTCTCCTTGAAGAGGTCCTTTATGTTCCTTGTTAGTTGTATTGCTAGGTATTTTATTCTCTTTGTGGCAATTGTGAATGGAAGTTTGTTCTTGATGTGGCTCTCTTTAAGTCTGTTATTGGTGTACAGGAATGCATGTGATTTTTGCACATTGATTTTGTATCCTGAGACTTTGCTAAAGTTGCTTATCAGTTTCAGGAGGTTTGGGGCTGAGACGATGGGGTCGTCTGCAAATAGAGACAATTTGACTTCCTCCTTTCCTATTTGAATGCCCTTTATTTCTTTTTCTTGCCTGATTGCTCTGGTTAGAACTTCTAGTACTATATTGAATAGGGGTGGTGAGAGACGGCATCCTTGTCTTGTGCCACATTTCAAGGGAAATGCTTCCAGTTTTTGCCCACTCAGTATCATATTGGCTGTTGGTTTGTCGTAAATAGCTTTTATTATTTTAAGATACTTTCCATCAATACCTAGCTTATTGATGGCTTTTAGCATAAAGGGCTGTTGAATTTTGTCAAAGGACTTCTCTGCATCAATTGAGATAATCATGTGGTTTTTGTCTTTGGTTCTGTTTACGTAGTGAATTACGTTTATAGACTTGTGTATGTTGAACCAGCCTTGCATCCCTGGGATGAAGCCTACTTGATCATGGTGGATAAGCTTTTTGATGCACTGTTGCAATCAGCTTGTCAGTATTTTATTGAAGATTTTTGCATCTATGTTCATCACGGATATTGGCCTGAAGTTTTTTTTCTTGTTGAGTCTCTGCTGGGTTTTGGAATCAGGATGATGTTGGTCTCATAAAATGATTTGTGAAGAATTCCATCTTTTTGTATTGTCTGGAATAGTTTTAGAAGGAATGGTACCAGCTCCTCTTTGTATGTCTCGTAGAATTCGGCTGTGAACCCGTCTGGATCTGGGCTTTTTTTGGGTGGTAAGCTCTTAATTGCTGCCTCAACTTCAGACCTTGTTATGGGTCTGTTCAGGGTTTCGGCTTCTTCCTGGTTTAGGCTTGGGAGGAGGCAAGTGTCCAGGAATTTATCCATTTCTTCCAGGTTTACTAGTTTATGTGCATAGAATTGTTTGTAATAATCTCTGATGATGGTTTGAATTTCTGTGGAATC
>NW_016107493.1:3142987-3155579 GCF_001604975.1 Cebus imitator | reverse complement strand
AATTTGCCAGTCTGTGTCTTTTGATTGGGGCATTTAGTCCATTTACATTTAGGGTTAATATTGTTATGTGTGAATTTGATACTGCCATTTTGGTGCTAGCTGGCTGTTTTGCCCATTAGTTGATGTAGGTTCTTCATTGTGTTGATTCTCTTTACCGTTTGGCATGTTTTTGGAGTGTAACGGAGCAGAACTCCTCCCGTTTATGGGGAACATTCTGTCAAGGTTACAGTGAGCAACTTACAGGGCATAATGGTGGGAATCAGTTGGTAAATGTGGAGACAGTGACAGACAGAGGGGTGTGTTGTGGGCAGAGAGATCGTGAGTGATTTTGAAGAGCTGAAATGTCTGGAGAGTGATGGTGATAAAAACTGATATATTGCTCATGAGAACAGTGACATTGGCCAATGAAATACAAATGACAGCAGTAATGTGAATAAATGAAACAACCTTAAAATCTAGTGATTATTTTACACCCAAATCCTAAAACAGCCACACAAATAAATGTTATTCTCTTTGAAATGGCCAGCTTGGGGGAGATTACACATGTGTCTCAATAGTGCTGTCATGACATCATGGGAACTCTAGGAAATATGCTTTCAGTGTGTAATCTTGGGTGTGATAAATCTTCATCCTTTGAAGATGGGTTTGATTTTTGGTAAGAGGTCAAAGACATCAGAAACCAGTTTGATATGTAAGGCAGTGGGTCAAATTGGCCATCACACTTTTTGATCAAATGTCTAGTGAAAACAGACTGATTTTTTTCTCATGTAATTTGTAAACTAAGAAGTGTTCTGTCTTTTGTTTTACTATGTAAAGTCACTTCTTTAGGCTGGTTCTACTGGAACTCTCCTTTCAAATAAATATATCTGACAAGGCTCATATAAAATAGATATTTTATCTTCAATGAGCCCTTGGCACTGTAAAGGGTATCTTGTGATTCTCATGAATCCCCTTCAGCTGATTTTACTGTAGTTATATATTTCCCTATAAAAGCTACTTACAAAAATCATGAGATAATAAAAAATGCATATAGCGGTCTCTGACCTCAGTTCCTTAGGCAGAGCCCCTAAAACCCTTGTAGGTAGGGGCTCTAGGAGAATCTTTGGTTTTAATATTTGGTCTTTGACCTCCAGGCCTGACACAGAGCTCGTAAGACCTTTGTAATTTCCTGAGTGATAGGAATATCTGACACACAGCTCCTAAATCCCTTGGAATTTTGCTGGGTGACAGCAGCATCTTCTGTCCTAATGAGGTAATGATTGGTGGGCTCCTGGTTAGCCTGAGGATGGGGCTGGTTTGTCAAGGGAACCAACCTTGCAGTTTGAGTTGGAATTTTCAGCCCACCCCCTGACAGAGAGAGGACAGAGGCTGAAAGTTGAGTGGCTCACCAAAGGCCAATGATATAATCAATCATGCCTATAAAATGAAGCTTCCATAAAATCTCAAAAGGTCAAGGTTCAGACGAGTGTCTGGACAGCTGAATGCATGGAGATTCCTGCCCAGTGGCATGCCCAGGGAGGGCATGGAAGCTCTGCACCCCTTCCTACGTCCCTTTCCCTATACACCTTTTCCATCTGGCTGTTTATCTGTATCCTTTGAAATATGCTTCATAATAAATGGGTAACTGTAAGAAAGTGTTTCCCTGAGTCCTATGAGTCACTCTAGAAAATTAATCAAACCCGAGGAGTGGGTCATGAGAACCCCCAATTTCTATCCTGTTGGTCAGAAGTTCCAGAGGCCTGGACTTGTGATTGGCATCTGAAAAGGAGGGCAATCTTGTAGGACTGAGCCCTGAACCTGAGGGGCCTAACACTGTCTCCAGGTAGGGAGTGTCAGAATTGAGTTAAATTTAGTTTGTGCCCCCTGGAGAACTGCTTGGTGTGTGAGGAAAAACCTTACACACATCTGACATCAGAAATGTTCTGGGTTGAGTGGTGTGTAAGAGTAGAAAAAAGTGTGCTTTTTGATTCAGAGTACCAAAGTATAAATTTAAAAAAATGTAAATGATCTCTTTAGAACCTAAACAAGTCTGAGACAAAAAGGAAGTCATAAATCTGTTAAAAAAAACCTGCCTCTAAAATAAAACTCTATGCTTCATTACATTATAGTCTTGCTACATAACATTAATCAATTATAAGTGCTTTGTCTCTTGACAGTGACTAGAGAAGAAAAAAAGACAGACCGAGATGCTTTCGCTGGTGCTTCCTGATCACTTAAAGTGTGTCATTTTCACCCACTGGCCTGACAACGTCTGTGCTTCCAGTTATATCCGCAGCAAAATGAAAAGTTAGCATGCTTTCCAATGATTTAAATGCCAGGTTCATATTATTCCATAATTCTGTGTTCAATACACTTATAAAACTGACATCAGCACTTCTGAGGGAATTCAGCAGCTCACCTTTTGAAGCAAGGTTGAAATACTCAATTGCTTACACCCAAAACAGGAATGAGATCAGAAGTTGGAAGTCTGCTAACAATTGACCGCCTAGGGACTAAAAAATTAATCTGCAATGTCAAGGTTTTTATTATGAATGCTGAATTAAACAGAGAATGACATTTCTTTTCCATCTCAGTATTAGAATAAAAAGTATCAGCATAAATGAGAGATTGTCTTGCAAATCTTAAAATGCTTTAGAAGAATCACTAATCCCTTTATTTATTGACAAAACAGAACTGTGAAGACAAATCATGAAAATCACTTCCATGCCACTCAATTCTAATTTCTGATTAGGAGAGGACTGTGGTGATTTACGTATGAAGAATTTATTTTGAAACTCTACATGTGTAGCTTGCTTGATAACAGGAAATAGTTGAGCAGAGTAACCCCAGGTGCTTGCAGCTGATGTTGGGGGTAGTAGAGCATATCTTGGAAGAAAGGGGGCAAGGGCTGTTTGGGGTGAGATGTGGGGAGGAGGCAGGAGCTGAGCCAGAGAGCGCTTGAAAGAGGGGACCAGGCAGCGTCCCTGAGACAGAGACATCTGAGGGTGAGAAAAGTTGATTTCCCAGCCAAGAGATCACCACCAAAACCCACCTATGGCTGCAGTGCAGATTCAAGGAGCACAGAGGTGACAATATAATGAGAGATTTAAGTGTAAGATGGGGCCGAGGAGATATGGCCTGTGGGCAACACACTCTGACAACCTTTGGTCTAGGGAAGATGCCTCCTGGGACAGGCCATTGATGGGGATTTCATTGTTGAATAATTTACTTTGAGCAGCAAATTGCAGCTAGAATGACTGAGATGAACCTTGCTGGTTAAAGGCCCTCCTATAAAGATAGAACTGTTCTAATCAGGCAGTCTAGAATGTGTGTGTCACAGGATCCAGAAGAGGCCAACAGAAACACCAAGCCACAGTAATCAAAGAGAAAGATGCAGACTGAACCACAGAAACAATCCGACGATTCTTTCATACAGAGGCATTGAGGGTTAGCAAGGAAGCTGCTGTGTGTTATTTATGGTTGATAATTATGTGCATATTTGTAGTTAATATTTTACAGCTCTATATTATATATTATAGTTGTTATAATATAGAATTACACTGAAAAGTTGAGTTAATTGTGTGGTTCTCATTCATATTTGTTATGAGGTCAATTGTTCTCAATGAACTCATTGGTTATCTCTGTAAGTAACAAGTTAAAGAACCCCTTTGGGAGCTGTTAAAGATAGACATTTCTGGACTGGATCGATCCTCGACAGACTATTGCAGGTACAAATCAGGTCACAGGTGTGTGGACCAGGAAAGCAGCGCCTCCCTTCTGGCTCCCTATCCTTAAAACTTGGACATTTAAGTGGCTTATCCACAAAGGTCTGAAATTAGGCAATCTAATGTTTCAATTATGTGAAAAACACCAAGGGATACAGCAGAAAATGGTAGAAATCATGAATGATACAACCTTTCTTTACTAAACTACCCACACCCAGATAGTGGGTGCAGAAAACCTACTGCCACGTTCCTGATCTGTTGTCCAGCCAGGGTTCTCAGATGCTTCAAGAGAGCATGACATGTCTGTGTGTTCTCTGGGAGCTTGGGACCACACCGGCTAGGATGTCCATCACCTAGGCCAGGATGAGGCCAGCACCCGGGATCAGCTCTGAAAGTGAGACACGTTCATTAATATTCTGTCAACCTGGGAAAGAAGAGGGCAATTCAAAAAGGCCAGAGTAGCCATCTAATGCCACCATTCTCTTTCATAAAGGATCCCTTTTTCATTATTAAAGTAACACATACTCATTGCAGACTACCTTGTAAATACAGAAAAGTAGGGACAAGAGAGTAAACATGATTCAGAATCCCTGAAAAGCAATCAGAACCATTACAGCCATGCCTTGCTCTCTGCCCTAAGGATCAAGAGAGATTTCCCTCGTAGGTGCTGGGTAGCTTCTCTCCCACCATCTCCCCCACTCTCTGCTCCAGCAACAGGTCCTGCCTGCAGTCTCCCGTGCTCTGTGTGTGCTGTTCCACTCTCTTTACATGGTTACTCCCCCAATAAGTTTGGGTTACCCTATTACCTGCTCCTCTAACACCCTGCTCCACTCTTTCATAGCACTTGTCACAACTGCGATTTTGCATTTTATTTGTTTGATTATTTCTTTGATACTTGTCTTCACTGTCAGATTATAAGCTTCATGAGGACAAAGTCCAGGCCTTTTTCTTTAAGTCATTGTATCTCCAGTGGCTAGCACCATGCTTGTTTCCTTGTCTAACTTCACCAAGCCCTTCCCATCTTTATGGCTGAGCTTGAATTCCATACCTCTTTCACCATACCTTCATTGGTTCTCTTTATCATTTCCTACTAAATGTGTATCCAGTTCCATGTGATTGGCACTGAGTCATTCTCTAGTTGAACCGTAATCCTACAGGACACTATAAGTATATGCTGACCTGCCTGCCTGCTTTTTTGCCTCCCTCAATTCACTAAACAAATCTGAGCACCTTACTGTGTATCAGGTACATCCTAGGGGCTGAGAGCACAGACCTGTTATCCTCTGTCAGGAATCAATATTCTCCTCGGGGAAGACAGCCATAAACAGACAAACGAATAAGTCAGTTATAATTTCAGAGATAAGTGCTATGAAGAACCAAAGCTGGGTAATAGGGTGGTTGTGAGAACAGGGGCTTGCAAACAGCTTCTGGTACCTCATCGTGGTGATTACAAAGCATTGCCATACCAGCAGCTGTTGCTCAGGACGCTCATTACAAAATTAAAAGCCTCAACTAATGAATCTCTACCTTGCGAACTACTTTTCTTTACCTTTCCATTCCATTCTGTATTATGAGTTTGAAAAAAACAAAATATAAATATGTTTTATATTTATAATTGCTTATGTGTCTAAGAACATAATGGCTCAATAGGTAATATACAAATGTTTTTGGATTCTGTTTCATCAACAAATATTAATTCTCTCAGCAGAGGGAGCTCATGCTTTAATTTTGGGAAGTTGGGCAGAAAAGCCTCTTGTAAAAAGAACTTGAAGTAGGCTTCGTGGCTCTCGTTTTTAGTAAAATTTGTCTGCAGTACTTCTTGAAGCCAAGACTGTTTGCTTAAGGATGGTTTGATTTTTATTTGCATAAACAGATGCGACATTTTGGGGCAGAGTTTTCTTCAATAAGGTTCCGTTTTGCTTACCAAATAGACCAACTTAGACCAGGCATCCCAGCTCAGGAATCTAAGGATTCAACTAGAAAGAAGATAACTGTCCTTAAGTCTACCTCTCTATGGCTTTTCCTATTGTACCGTGAACTCAGAATATACCCTTATTTGACCTGTTTTAACATGGCTGTAATTTGGCATTGAAAACTTACAAATAAAGGTCTTTGCCCTTTGAGATTATAAAACAAATATTTATTGAGACTTCAAAGGATGTTCAAAGGATATTTACTACAAGGTAGTTTAGGTTCAAAGGCAAAATAAAGACTGAGAGAATGAATCAATTTCTCAGATAAAGAGCCAGAACCATGAAGTTGACTCAGCGGTGTTGAAACCACAGGTGAAACCTGCAACACAAACCGATGGCATGGTGTGTGTGTGTGTGTGTGTGTGTGTGTGTGTGTGTGTGTGTGTGTAAACAGTAATTTTCTAGTTACTCAGAGGACTACAAAATGATGGAAAAAGGGTGTTTTAGGTCGAAGTTTTCCTAGCAACATGCATGCTTTTATTGTGCATTTCTACAAGAGAGAAAGCAACTTTTTTTTTTAAATTATTTTTTGTTATCCAAGGGATTTGTTTGTAGAAAATACAGGGAGAAGTGCTAAGAGGAGCATAACAAACACAAGTTATTACACTAGTGCTTGCAACTTTATATATAACTTTAAAATTAATGTATGTAGCACTTTAAGCAGGTATTTATTTTTATCTTTTCCTTTCTTAAAAATCCCAGATTTTCCTCAATCAAAATTTAAAAGTCACCAAAACTGAGTTAATCCAAAAAAAGTCAATTTTGAAGGCATACTATAGATTGTGGAGGAAGAGTCCACGGATGATAAAGGAAAATATTTATGTCAAATACACTTATTGCATCACTCTGTAATTATTCCTTTATATATTTCCCACAATACTATTAGTTTTTACTACATTTCCCACAATACTATTAGTTCCTAGGGAAGAATTAATGTTTTTTGTTTTGTTTTGTTTTGTTTTTCCCCAGGAGGATTGATTTACCAGCAGGTAGCCCAGTGCCTGGTGCCTGGTAAAAAGCCTAATTAACTATAAAATTAATAAAAAAGTGAGTGTTTAAAAATAGTTTTATTCCACCTGTACTTTTCACCAAAAAGTATTGATCTAAAGAATTGAGTCCTAAATTGTGCGGGAAAATATCCATGCCTCTCCTTGTTGGGTAGCTTTGAGACAATTGTTCAAATTGGTTCTTCTGAGAGAAGGGAAAACAGAAGGAATACCTGGGGAAGTACTCTGGCCTGTGAAAATGATGCTTGTTATTTACTAGGGAATGTGGTAGTTGTTCTCATCTGGTACTGGAGGGAAGAAAAGGGCTAAGTACACCCTGAATCATGGAGGTAGTTAGAGACAGCTGAAAGACTTCTGGGTGAACAAAAAACATTTGTTAAGCAGCTCTGTGTAGAAAATTAAGTCTCAACAGAGGATGCACAATCTTTACCAGGATTTCCTGAATCTAGCAGACATTCTAAAGATCCTATGTGGTTCAGCATTACAATGTCAAATATGATTTCCTCCAGCCACAGGATCTCATGATTTGCTTAGTGTCAAATAGGCTGAGCTTGCTTTAGCAGCACCATCTGCAACATCAGGATCTTGTTATAATAAATGAGAACACATCCTCTTTTATGTTAATCACTATAAATAATTTCAAAATCCTTATAAGATGGACAATAATTGGATGGAAAACTTCTTTGAATTTCATATCAGGCCCTAAAAGATAGAAGAATTATCATTGGTGGGAAAGAAGTCAGTTAGATTTCATTTTGCAAATCACACTACGACTCAGAAGTGATAATTACAGATCCTAATAAGTAAAGCGAAACAAAACTATTGTAATTGTGGCTTGTTTTTCTCCCCAGTAAGTTCCCCTATATTTGAACTGAGTTTGATTCAAGTAGTAAATTATCTGTGGACTTTTTCACTCTAGAACCCAATAAAAGAAATATCCGTTTTATTATTTACTGATGTTTAAAAAGAATGAAAATTTTAACCTCAGAAAATTTAATTGCATTCTAGAGTTGGAATGAGAAGCCAGATTGCTCTTTGTGAGCCAGATATGTTAATTACATAACAAGTTGGGCACAGGGGGTGAATTTTAATCACCCAGGAATGTCTTTTGATTTCTGAGTAGATGCTGTGACTTATGCCTCCTTTCACTAATCTAGGTTTTCAGTATACGAAGTGGGAACTGGGGCTTCCTGCCACCCAATGAGCTAAATGTTCCCCATGATAAGAGAGTGATGGGCTACTTAAGTTTCAGTCTCAGAAGATCTTTCAGGGCTCCTGGAGTGATCCAGGTAGTTCTCTACCCATGGAAAGTCAGAGACCCCCAAAAGAAAATGGGTTCTCATAAGTACCAGGTGCTAACCAATTGTGCCACTGGAGCCTAGGCAAAACCATTCAGGACATAGACATAGGCAAGGACTTCATGACCAAAACACCAAAAGCATTGGCAACAAGAGCCAAAATAGATAAATGGGATCTAATTAAACTCCCGAGCTTCTGCACAGCCAAAGAAACAATCATTAGAGTGAACCGGCAACCAACAGAATGGGAAAAAATTTTTGCAATCTACCCATCTGACAAAGAGTTAATATCCAGAATCTACAAAGAACTAAAACAGATTTACGAGAAAAAAACAAACCCATCCAAAAGTGGGCAAACGATATGAACAGACACTTTTCAAAAGGAGACATACATGAAGCCAACAAACATATGAAAAAATGCTCATCATCACTGGTCATTAGAGAAATGCAAATCAAAACTACATTGAGATACCACCTCACGCCAGTTAGAATGGTGATCATTAAAAAATCTGGAGACAACAGATGCTGGAGAGGATGTGGAGAAATAGGAACACTTTTACACTGTGGGTGGGAGTGTAAACTAGTTCAATCATTGTGGAAGACAGTGTGACACTTCCTCAAGGACCTAGAAAGAGAAATTCCATTTGACCCAGCAATCCTATTACTGGGTATATACCCAAAGGATTATAAATCATTCTATTGTAAGGACACATGCACACATATGTTCATAGAGGCACTGTTTACAATAGCAAAGACCTAGAACCAACCCAAATGCCCATTGATGATAGACTGGACAAGGAAAACGTGGCACATATGCACCATGGAATAATACACAGCCATAAAAAACCATGAGTTTGTGTCCTTTGTAGGGACGTGGATGAATCTGGAAACCATAATTCTCAGCAAACTGACACAAGAACAGAAAATCAAACACTGCATGTACTCACTCATAGGCGGATATTGAACAATGGGAACACATGAACACAGGGAGGGGGACATCACACACTGGGGTCTGTTGGGGGGTGCCAAGGGAGGAACAGCGGGGGGTGGGTGGGGAGATTGGGGAGGGATAACATGGGGAGAAATGCCAGATGTAGGTGATGGGGGGATGGAGGCAGCAAATCACATTGCCATGTGTGTACCTATGCAACAATCCTGCATGATCTGCACATGTACCCCAGAACCTAAAGTACAATTTTAAAAAAATAAAAAAAGAAATGCGTTCTCAAATTGAGACCCCCAAAAGAAAATTCTCTGCCATTCTCTTCAGTAGACAAATGCAGACTTAATGCTGATGTCAACAACAAAACACAAAGACTTCATTACAGCTCACAAACTGAACAAGAATTACTAAAACCCACTGTGGATAGCAAAACACATAGAATAGGGACCTAACTGATTCATAATTAAGTCCACTGCTTTGCATATTTATTTTTCCATCTCTTATAGCTTAAAAAGAACAAAATAGATTTTAATTAAATCTTGACTTATAAGAATCCTATGTATCAGTGATGTCTAATGTCAAATTTCCAACTAAAGAAATAATTATTGACTAAGTTATGAATGAATGTGAAGCATATCTAGAGAATTAACTATGTGTGCATTTATTGTCAGGCAAGCAGGTAGAATTGAAAAACACAGAGTACACCAGGAGACAGGAGACCCAGATTCTAACCCTGGTCTGGCCACTAAGTAGCTAGGTGAATTCAAGAGAATCTGGAACCTCTCTAGGCCTGACTTGCTTTATCTGAAAATTAGGTATTCGACTAGATGACAGAGAAAGTGCTTATGGCTCTCAGAGGCTGTTGAAGTATGGGCCACTTGGCTCTTCAACCCCATTGAAGTATGGAGTACAGCTAACTTTTATTGAACAACAGAAATATAGCAAAAGCATAGAACATTAGATTAATTAATGCCAGTGGGGACCTTCCTCTCACAGCCCATTATTTTTTCCCAAGTAAGATTGAGGAGTCTCATAGCTACAGTTGAAAACTGGACTTTTTTCAATTAGCATAAGTAGTTAATGGGCAGAATTTCTTCAAAGTTTTCCTCTTCTGTGTTTCTCTAAGACCAATGGCTGTGATAGCTGACAGTAAGATGAAATGAAAACAAGTATAAAATACATATTTATGAGCATAATTTGCAAATTGTTGACCATGCTTAATTAGATAGCCTTTTCCTTTTTTTTTTTTTTTTTAATTTTCTCTTCTTTTTTAATGAGCTTCTGTGCTCCCAGTTTTGATTCAGTACAGGATCATCTATTAAAGTAATATTTTTAAGTCTAAAATTGTTCCTATTTCACAAGGTCTAATTAAATTTGCTACTATTTTATAGTGTTCGACAAAGAATATGGCATTCAAGGAAAAGCCCTTGACTTCTGATCACTCCTTCACATCCATCATATGAGTAAATCTGAGAACAACTGATGGAGCTTCACAGAAGAGAGAAACAACGAGGCCCAAAGAGGAAAAGTGAGCTGGCCAAGGTGGCGTAATTGGTTAATGTGAATAGGACTGTGAACCCAAGGGCACCAGGCTTCTTGGCCAGAGTCCTTTGAAACTGAAATAGTCCCATGCACTTGAAAGAAGCATGGTTTAAACAATTTCCGCAAGTTAATAATGAACAAGGGAACCATTTCTCAAGTAGAAATTGAATTGCCTAATTCATCTGAAATTAACTTTGATGATACCCCTGCAAAAAATATTTTAGGCAAAATTATTTTGTTCATTGTGGGAGCCATCAAGAGGACAGATCTTTTGGTGGAATTTTCCTATTTTGTAGATCATTTCACTTTGAATGATTTCAACACTGAACAAAAATCATGGTGGAGAGCTGGAAATTGAGCAATAATTAAAGGCAAATTAGCTACATGAGACTTACCTTATTACAAGGTAATTCTATAGCACTTTCTATATCATAAATGTAAATTTTGCTTTAAGTTATGCACTTTGCTGGGAAGGATGACAGAGAGATGGGAGACACTGGGAATGGATTACAACTCTGATTAATGACATAATGCATGTGTTCCTATCATCAGGGGAGGCCAACCCTTCTCAAAGTGAAGTCTAGAGATTCCTGGAGGTCCCTGAAAAACTTTCAGGGGCCCCGAGGTCAAATTTATCTTATAATGAAAGACATGATTTGCCTTCATCCTTTTCATTCTCCCACGACTGTACAGTGGAGCTTTACAAAGGCTGCATAATGCGTGACATCACAACTGGCTGAATGAGCAAGCAGATAACATGAATCCAGCTGCCTTCGTTTAAGCCTGTATCACAGAGATTTACAAAAATGAAAAACAATTCCACTCTTCTTCCTGGTTTTCCTGTGGAAAAATATAGTTATTCTTCATGGACAATGTTATTTACGCTAATGTGCAATGGGTTTACTCTTGTTACTTTTAAATGAATGAATGAAAGTTTAAAATTCTTTCCAGTTTTAGTATCAAGTACTACAAATGTTAATGTTTTAAATCTACATAAACAAGACTCTTTGGGGTCCTTAATAATTTTAAGGGTGTAAGCAGCCTGAGACAAAAATGTTGAGAATCACTGTGTTAGGCATGGGTGACACAATGGTGAACACAGCACTCAACAGTGCCCTCGTGGAGCTGGCTCGAGTTCACAACCTAGGGAGTAAATAGGCAGTCAACTGGAAATGAAGATAGCCTACAGGGGAAGGAGAGAGTTCTGTGGGAGCACAGGGGGATCCTCGAATTGGAAGAACTGTTTCAGTGAAAGGATCCTGAAGGAAATGAAGAAGCCATTCCTTAATCATTGCTTTAGACTTAATCTCTTCCATCTCTTAAATATTCTGCCCCTGCCTTTTAATTGTATTATCCCCCATCAACATTTATTTATTTATTTAAACTTAATTTTATTTTGTGAGACAAGGTCTGCCTCTGTTGCCCAGGCTGGAGTGCACTATCTTGGTTCACTGCAACTTTGAGAATTCCAAGCTCAAGAAATCCTTCCATCACAGCCTCCTCAGTAGCTGGGACTACAGGTGTGTGCCACCAAGCCCAGACAGCTTTTATATTTTTTGTAGAGATGGGATTTTACCATGTTGCCCTGGCTGGTCTCGAACTCCTGAGCTCAAGTGATCTGCCAGTCTCTGACCCCCAAAGTGCTGGGATTACAGCTATGGGCCACCATGCCTGGCCTACCAACAACATTTAAAAGTACACAAGCTCCCTCCACTAATAAAGAAAGCCAAAACCCCAAAATTCATCCCCAGACCCCCCTATGTATTGCCCTTTCCATTGCCTCTCCTTCAGCAAAATTTGCAAAGATTTTGCAAAATTCTCTTTGCATGACTTTCTCCATTTCTTTTCTTTTCTGTTTTCAACACACTCCTACTGCTTTTGTGAAGATTAACAGTGACATTGACATCACTATTTTCAGTTCTCATCCCACGTGGTCTCTCAACAACACTTGCTGTATTTCACCAATCTCCTTCTTTCCTTCTTTTTTTTTTTTTTTTTGAGATGGAGTGTTACTCTTTTGCCGAGGCTGGAGTGCAGTGGTGCGATCTTGGCTCACTGCAACCTCCGCCTCCTGGGTTCAAGTGATTCTCCTGCCTCAGCCTCCCAAGTAGCTGGGATTATAGGC
>NW_016107493.1:3107389-3142974 GCF_001604975.1 Cebus imitator | reverse complement strand
TTTTTTTTGAGATGGAGTGTTACTCTTTTGCCGAGGCTGGAGTGCAGTGGTGCCATCTTGACTCACTGCAACCTCCGCCTCCCAGGTTCAAGTGATTCTCCTGCCTCCACCTCCCGAGTACCTAGGACTATGGGACTACAGGCATGTGCCACCATGCCCAGATAATTTTTTGCATTTTTAGTTGAGACGGGGTTTCACCATGTTGGCCAGGCTGTTCTTGAACTCCTGACCTCAGGTGATACGCTCACCTTGGCCTTCCAAAGTGCTGGGATTACAGGCATGAGCCACGGTGCCTGGCCTTGACCAATCTCCTTCTTAAACACACTCTTCCACTGCTTCTGGAATACCCCAGTCTTCTGAATCTTGCACCCCCTTGCCAGCCTCTTATTCTCAGTCCCTTGGCTCTACTCATTCTAATATCCATTCACAAGCCTTTGAAATTCCACTAGCTTAGACCCAACGTCTCTTCTCAGCTACACTCTCATTAGTACCCCTGGCTTTGATCTCAATGATCAAATGTAAATTTATACAAGTCACCTTGACCTCTCCTCTGAGCTTTCGACTACCTACTTGATATTCCCCTTTGGATTTCTTAAAAGAATCTCCAACTAGTATGTGAAAATCCAGATTCCTGATCTGTCCCCCGGAAGGCTGTTCTACTCCAGAATTCCTAACTCAGCCTCTTACTTTGTAAACGCTAAGTCTAGGAGTCACTCCTGACCCTCCTTCTTGTCACCCTTCTCTATCCAATGCACCACCAAGCCCTATTGGTTTTGCCTCTTAAACATCTCTCCCATCTGTCCCCTTCTCTCCATCTCCACCTGCAGCATCGTAATTGTAGATACCAGTGTCCCTTTCCTGGGCCACTGTGGTAACCATCTGTTACCCTGCGTTCACTTGTGTTCCTCCTAATCTTTTCTCCATACAACAGCCAGAGGGATCTTTCACAGTAGTAAATATGATATGACTTTCCCCCATCCAAAGTCCTTTAATGGTGCCCCATTACCTGTGCAAAAAATTTCTGCCCATCCAATCTGTATTAAAGTCCCACCTCCTGGCCTCCACCTCCCTTTCCAGCCTCCTACTATGGGGTGAAGGTGGGTGTCACAGTGAACTTTCTAACATGCCATGCCCTTATCATTTGTAATCACCCTTTAAAAAAAAATTTCCACATTCTGCAAAGCCACAGACCAATGCACATGATTTTTACCTTGCCTCAAATTTTCTCTCCATGTCCCATTTATTCTCTTTCCCCACATCCTGACAACATCTGTTGATAATTAAAGTTTAGCTCCAGCTTAACTCTTTGCAAAGCCTCTCTCTGAATGCTCACCCTACCCCATCCCTTGCTCTCTGCTATACTCCCAGAGCCTGGTTCACAAGTCTCACGTATAACCGTCTTCATGTTCTGCTGCTGGTGGTTACTGACATGTGTGTCTGTCTCCTCACTGGCCTGTGAGCTCCTTAGGGGCAACTGGTTTTCGTTCCTGTATCCCAAGTGGCCAGCTCAGTGCCTGGCATTTGGAAGTCTTCTAACAGAAGTTTGTGAAACAAATACAGGTGAGTCTAAGGACTGTCTAAAGGAAATGTTAACAAAATAAAAGAAAAGGGGGCAGCTAAATGCTGTCAATCTGTATGGAGCTGCTCTGGGAGACAGGAAGGCTGTCACCGCCCTTGCCTGCTCATCACACACATCCTGGTTTTTCCTTCTGGCTTCAGAGAGATGCTTGTGTGGCAGAATGGACTCTGCAAAGGTCCTGCCCTGGACCAGAGCAAGAGGAGTTCCATGAGATGAAAGATAGGGAAAAGGGGAATCCACCCGGGGATTCGTCTGGGACGAAAAATGCTTTTCATAGGTTCCTAAGGGTGACAGTTGTACAAAGGCCCCCTTGGGGGCAGACGGTGGTGAAGGCACAGCTGCAGATGGGCTGATTGGACTGTATATTTCCTCAAAGTTGGCATAAAAGCAGAAATAAATCAAAAGAAAGAGAAGATACCGTTAGTTCAGATGGAAACAGTACATTTCTGGGTTGGGTCTAGGGGCAGACATTCTTCTTTTTTTATACAATTTGGTACAAATATTAAGGGGAAAAAATTTATTGTCTCAGTTTTTCCGTAAAAACAGTCAGAGTTTGAAGAGTGTCATGATTGTTAACAGCCTAGTGTTGAGTTTCTCCTGTCTGATGGGCCTGAACTGGGTACTGGAGACACAGGGTGCTGGGAGACAGCCCAGCCCTGCAATTGCATTCTGCCTGGAGAAGGCTGGGGGTGGGAGGAGCGGAAGGCAACTGGCAGCTGTTAAGCAGCTGCTGTCTACCGGCAACTGGAGGAGGATGAACTGCAAGGAGGAGTGGCAGGAGCTGAGCGTCAGGTACTGGTACAAACACAAGCTCCCCAGGAGGCCAGGGAGCAAAGGGCTGTAGAGTCTCCTCCTGGGGAGCTTGTTCTTATTTACATTTCTCCTGGTGTCAGAAACATCCAATGCTGCTTCAAGGAGCCCATTCCCAGCATTGCCTTTAGGCCCTGGGTCACTGGGTCCTCTGGCCCCCTTTCACCATGCCCATCCCCCAGAAGCAAGGGAGGGAGGAGGGAAGGGACAGGGAATGGAGCCAGCACAGAATCAGATGGGATGCTGTTCCCTGGGTGTAGAAAGAAGGCAAGCAGATCCTCTTGGCAACATGGGGGAAGTTGGCAGGAGACTGAAGAGAGGCAGGTCAGACAGGTCTGTGGAGAGTCTTCAAAGCAGGCCTCAGATTTGAAACAGAATTCTGGAGCCTGGGAGAGCTGCTCTGAACTTCTGAACCAATATTTCTAGAAGATGAATTTGACTGTGGTATGTAGTCGTTCCCAATTCTAGGCCTGCAGAGTGGCTGCATCCATCACCTACGGAGGTTTGTAAAAGTTCACAACTAGTCCTTGGCCATATTACAGGTGGTTCTAATCCAGTAAAATGGAGGAAAATCTCAGGTGAAAACATTTTGAAGAAGATTCCTATGCAATTCTGGGAAATTTGAGACCCTGCTATGAGTTAGGTTGCATGAGAAGCGTTGGAAGGAAGGTGACCGGATAGAGAATCTGTTGCAATAATTGCAGCATAAATGAAGATGGTCTGGACTCAGGGAGTATAAGTATAGAGGACAAGGGACAGATGAGCCTGCGGACTGATGCATGAAACCATCGTCAAGCCTTGGCTGTAGGGGAGAAAAATCAAAAGTGATAGTAGCAAGAGCATTAATACGGAAGTTAGGAGAGAGTAAGGTGAGGGTTACGACGAACTCAGGACCAGGTATGTGAGGGAAGGGTCGAGAAAGAGAGCAGAAGCAGAAATGGATTTAGGAAACATGGAGATGTCACTTGGAGTCTCAGGAATGGACGAGGCATTAGGTGAAGAAAGTGCATGAAGATAACTTAGCTAGGAAGGAGACAGGGAGGATGAATGCAGAAGGTAAGTGGGAATGAAAGCAGCTGCATCTATGGGAAAGGCTGTCTCATAGATGAGGTACAGGTTTACCCAGGGTTAGTCTACATGTGGAAGTGGCAGGACAGCAGATCTCAGCTCAATATAAGAAATGCTTTCTAACAGATCTGCCCAGAACCTCCCAAGCCAGCTCTGACAGTTTCAGGAAGTTCACCAATAAGAAGTTGACCAGTTCTATTGGGACTTCAGCATGATTAGTTGATAGGTTGCGGGGAGGTGAAGTAGGGAAAATAATAGCTGAAGAATAAGTAATGTTTAAATTAAGTACCTTACTAGATTTTTTTTTGTAATGTTATTTTTTATGCCTCTGAGAGATGAGACCCTCATCCTGGAGTTTGTTCTTATTTATATTTCTATTGGTGTCAGAAGCATCAAAGGAGTTGATGTTGCTTCAAGGAACCCATTCCCAGTATTGCCCTTAGGTTCTATGTCTCTGGGCCCCTGTTGTGGCCCCCTGTCACCGTGCTCATCCCCAAGGAGGAAGGAGACCCCAGAGTCAAGGGACATTCCACCCACAGCCTGTACTCCATCTCTGAGCCACAGGCTGTGGGCACTAATGGCCTTGGATTTTCCTTCCTCAAAGCCCCAAAATCCACTTTCACAGCCCACATGGGCCTCTGCTGTAGTTTCTCCTCCCAGGGAGGACAGATACCCATCTAGCAGCTCACTCCTAGGCCTGAGCTGTGGCCAAGGGGCAGCTGTTTGGGGAATGGATGGAGCTTGGACAGGTGAACTGGGTGTCCAATCTGTGATGCCAGCAATGTAGGACAGAGCTGGGGTGGGAAGAGAAGAGAATGAGATGTCTTCCCCTTACATTCTTGCTTTGGGCCTGCAAATGCTGCAGGGAAGTCTGACCCTCCTGTAACTGCAGGCAGTGATATTTGATGTCCACTTGGTTAACAGTCTGCACCAGACTTTAAAGTTTTCCCCTCTCCTTTCAAATATAACTAAGAATCAGGCAAATTTGGATTCTAGAGGGAATTGTATTTCTGCTCTAATTACTGTACCATCCCTAGGAATTTCTTTTTGTTTAAGCACTTTTTTCCATATGATTATAAAATTAATGCATGTTTATGTAAAAATAATCACGTAGAAATGCTGAAAAATCCACAGAAGGGAATAAAATTACCTCATAATACAACTATGTAGAGATAATCACTATCAATGTTATGTGTATTTCCATCCACTCTTTATGATCGCTCTGTATGTATGTGCTTATATTTTGTTTATCCATTTTTCTATAAATCTGGCAGAGTGCTTAATTTTTAGTTTTTTCACTTCAACTCATTTTTATTTTGAGATTCTTTAAATATTGCACAAAAAAGATTTTCCAAGATAGTATAAATTCCAATCACATGGTTATGCCATGAAATACTTAAGCAATTCCCTATTGTTGGACATTCAGTTTATCTCTAATTTTTTTGTAATTGTAAATAACATTGTGAAAAATATCTATTTATATAATAAATTTTTTTTTTTGCTTTCAATTATTCCCCTAGAGTAGATTCCTGGTGGCGAAATTGCTGGGTTGAAGAATGTATACATGGAAATTTTTAATTCCTTGGACATTTTCTAATTTCTACAGCCTTCTGAGCCATCTCTTGCCAAGATTGGCTCTAAGGGCAATTCTGAACTTCAGTTATCAGGAAAAACTGGCATTCAATAAGCAATTACTATGCACAGTCACTGTACTTGGGACTTTATGCACCTCATTTATGTCTATCATTTAGCCTTCCCAACAACTCCTTTGAAATATTATCCCAGTTATACTGAGGAGGAAATTAAACTTGAGCTGGAAAGTTACAAAGCTAGGATTCAAGCTAGGTCCTCTCTTGCCAAGGCTGGTGTCACCATGCTGGTGCCATGTTTGAATAATTACTATACCCTGCAGGCCCTGTATGGGGGGTTCTTTTCTCCCAGGTAGACTTGGTTTTGCAATGATTGAGGGACAACGGAAGGAAAGGAATAGAAGAACTGAGAGAAAGAGAATTGTTTTTAGAACTCCCAAATCTTCTTCCACCAATACACCAAGCCCTAAAAGTCAGGGGTTCATCATCATAGATCAAAGGACTGCACTGAAGCCAGACAGTATGTGCTCAGCATCATATTTTATGTTTTACAGACATGATATAATTTACTCTTTATAGTCATAATCTCATTTTACAGATAAAGAAACAAAGGCTTAAAATGGTTACATGATAGTGGAATCAGAATTAAGCTATGCATTCCGATAATGGAATTCATGGTCATAAAACAGGTAAAAGAGGACAGAAAAGGAAAGACTTATACTCGATTGTTCTCAGAGCTTGCTTATTTCTTGATCCAAGCAACATTTATCTTCTCCATTCATTTGGCAGCCAAATGAACTCTATAGAAGAAAACAAGAATGGAAAAATCAGAGAATCTTGGCGTTGTAAAATACCACTAGAGGTAATGATGGTGGTGGTGGTGGTGTGCTATGGTTCAGGGAGGAGGGAGGAGAAGCAGGGAGCAGGTTGCCCCAAGGAGGACTGAAAAACCTGGTGCCCCTGGTGCCTCCTAAATTAGAGCAGTATCCACTGAGTTGCCACCAAGACACAGGGATTGGGCTGTACTGAAGAATTCTTCATTCTGCTGAAGCTATGGCTCCTCCCTTTATTTCAGTCTGGGAATCTGGCATTGGTCTTTTCTCCATGCTTATCTGACCCAGCAGTCTATCCAATTAAATAGATTCAAGTAGTCTTTAAATCCACAGGGAAACTGGAAATGAAATATAGTCATCCCTCAGTACCTGTGGGGGATTGGTTCCAGGACTACCCATAATACTAAAATCTGCAGATGTTCAAGTCTCCTATATAAAATGGAATAGTATTTTCATGTAACCTACACACATCCTCCTGAATCCTTGAACTCATCTCTAGATTCCTTTTACTACCTAATACAATGGAAATGCTATGTGAGTAGTTGTTGTACTGTGTTATTTTACTGTTTTTTTTTCTTTTTTTTTTTGACAAAATCTTACACTGTTGCCCAGGCTGGAGTGCAGTGATGTGATCACAGCTCACTGCAACCTCCGCCTCTTTGGCTGAAGTGATCCTCCCACCTCAGCCTCACAAGTAAGCAGGACTACAGGTGCATGCCACCATGCCTGGCTAATTTTATGTATTTTTTTGTAGAGATAGGGTTTTGCCATGTTGCCCAGGCTAGTCTCGAACTTTTGAGCTCAAGCAAACCACCTGCCAAGACCTCCCCAAATGCTGGAATTATGGGCATGAACCACTGTACCTGGCCTTGTATTGTTATTGTTATGTTTTTCTTAAATATATTTTATCTGTGACTGGTTGAATGCAAGGATGTGGAACCCACACATAAGGAGGGCTGACTGTATAGGTGATGATGGAAGTTTCCAAATAATTTCAAATAATGAATGAAAGAATTGAATTGAATTGAAAAATGATCAAATAAATAAATAGATCTCATTGTAATTTGTCTTACTTCTCCAGCTCAGGTAGATAGTAATCATAATAACTGCTATGCAGAATAATAAATGTTTGACATCAATTATTCATGTCAATTTTGTTTGCATAGCTCTGTAGTCTCCATTCTTTAATGTTTCTTTTAGATATACAGTCATGTGTTGCTTCAGGATAGGGATACGTCCAGAGAAATGTGTTAGGTGATTTTATCATTGTGCGATCATGGAGTGTACTTATGCAAACCTAGATGTAGAGCCTAGTACACAGTGAGGCTGGATGGTACAGCCTATTGTTCCTAGGCTGCAACCTTGTACAGCATGTTACTCTCCTAAATACTGTAGGTAATTATAATGTGATGGTAAGTATTTGTGTATTTAAACATAGAAAAGGCACAGTAAAAGTATATTATTATAATCTTATGGGACCAACATCATATATGCTGCCTGTCATGGACTGAAATGTCTTATGGAGCACATAGCTGTATTATTTGCATGTTCCCTTTGTCATCATTCTTTTTCTCACTTTCCATAGTCTTTTAACAATATAGTAAGTTAAATATCTCTGGATATATAATATCTGCAGTTTATAACTTACCTTTTTAAAAAAGTTTGTATTTCTTAAATTAATAATCCCATATAGTATTTCTTAGCTACTTCCTATAGGTTGTTTCCCCCCCAGGGAAGTATAATAAAAAAAATTTGGTCTTTGTCCCCCATTGGTTCTTGGCACAGAGGCCCCAAAACGCTTGGAATTTTCTGAGTTATAGGGGTGTCTTTTGTTGTTCATGATGAGCCTCTGGATCACACCTGAGTTTATGCTAATGCAACATCTTAGGATAGGGCCCCTAGATGGCCTCAGGATGGCGCTGGTGAGCAGAGAGACCAAGTGATTGGAGGGTCTTCCACCCACCTGTCTCTGAATGAACAGTGGGGATGGAGATAAAGCTCTATACAGACTGTTAAACAAGGAGATTTATGACCTTGTGGGTTGGTGAATGCATCCGCGTTTCAGGAAGCTGACGCATCTCAACTCCACCGAGACAGGAGCTCCTATGCCCAGGGCCCTCTGGACCTTGCTCTATGTACCTTTCATGGGGCTGTTCATCTGTGTCCTTGACAATATCTTTATAATAAACCAGTAAATGTAAGTAAAGTGTTTCCTTCAGTTCTGTGAGCCATTCTAGCAAATTACCAAGCCCAAGGAGGAGTTTGTGGGAGCCCTCAGTTTATAGCTGGTAGGTCAGAAATATTGGAGGCCCAGATTTGGTATTGGCATGTGATGTAGGGGATCTTGTGAGACTGAGCCCTTACCTTGTGGGATTTGCCATTAACTCCTCGTAGATAGAGTCAGAACTGGATTAAACTGTAGGATACCAACTGGTGTCTGGAGATTGGAGAATTGGATGGTATGGAAAAAACCCCACACATCTGGTGTCAGAAGTGTTCTGTGTGAATGTGGAGAAACTGTGTTTTTCAGAGCATGGGATGTGGAAGAAGTGGGCAGAGGAGGGTCTGAAACTAATGCTTTATGATTGTTGTGCATTGCTGATGGCTACTGATTCTATACAGCATAAAAGATGAAAATGTTCCTTCTCTCTTCCCATCTACCATGAGTACTAATCAAAGATGGAACCATGTTCCAAGAGGACATAGGCATTTATTTCACAAACATGTTTAACTTTGGCTATGACTCAACAAAAAGTGCTGCTGAAATGACAGTATGAGAAATGGACTGTCTCTGTATTTTCCTGTCACAAAGCAAGGGGTAAGGAAGATGGCCTAATTTGTTTTCACTTGAAATATGTTATTTTATAAACTTCAGTTTCAAAAAGCTATTAAGGTGCTACCTGTCTGTGTTTCTGAGAAAAATACCTAGTTACCATCACTGAGTTGGGTAAAATGTAAACCATTTTTCTCTAAGACACAATATTGTGCTTTTCTTGAAAACCAATCCTGCATAATGCACACGATGCTTTGCGACTTAATCCGGAACTGTTGGCTCTGCAGCTATCAGCTGATTCATACTCACGGGACTAAAATATTTCCCACTCTCCACAATGGGTCTCTGTCCAGTACAGAAGCATAAATTACCTGGGAAGAAGGAAATACACAATGTTTTGACCCAAAGACCCCTGACGTTTCTGCCCTGACATGTCTTTCTCATTTATAGGTAGGTCTCACATCACTCTTCCCCCCAAAATCTTATTAAAAATATCAGTTGTTTTTCAAGATTGAACTAGTGTTATCAGATGACATTTAAGATTCAGTTCTGGGGTACACTCTTGGCAAGGGTGCAGAACAGTGAATTAATGAGGAGAAAGGACAACAGACAGATTCCTACAGGGGGTACGAGTCACATGCTAGAGATGTGCACACCTTGTGAGCAGAGGCACTGACTGCTTTTGTTCCAGAATATCTTTTCAAGGATGCTTGTATAACAAACAGTGTTGAAGATAAAGACAATGTCTCCCCACAGAAGAATAACAGGAATGCATACTGTCCAGTAGAACAAATAATGTCACCTTCTGGGAGCCTTACCACCCATTATGAAAGATTTGAGCTAAGTTCAGGGTTTGTCTCCTGTAATGAAACTCATTGCACAAGCAGGCGTCAGCTGGTACTCTTCACATTGCCTTGTAGGAATTGAGGATCAGGGAGCTGGTGCAATCTACAGCTCTAACTATGTTGTTGCTGTGAGTAATCAAGTCTATTTTCCGTGACCCAGGAGGCCTGTGTCTTCTGTTAGCATCTATCTCACTGTGACGGGCTGAGTTGTTAATTTGTAAGTAGGGTAAAATCTCAGACCTTTTGCAGTTTCTGATAGCAGTGGATGGTATTAAAATATCTTAAATATTGGAAAGAATGGCCTGACACAAAGGTAGTATTTCTTAGAAAGATTGAAAAAGCACGTTCAGAAGTACAGGTCTCGGATCTAATCAGATATCATTGTATCATCATTATTTCTGTATTGTTTTAGGCCAGTGGTTCTCATACAGACTCTTAAAGTCATAAGTGAATGTATACACAACACTTTGCACAACACTTTGTGGGTTCATAGACTCCTTAAAGACATTAATTGAACCTGCATCAGAACCCCTGGTCAGGACAGATTCTTTTTAAAGTTAAGGACCACAGGCCTACTGCTAATAACACAATAGATGCTCCATTAATGCTTATAGCGAAGTGCATGAATACGTTAAAGAAAGAAGTTAGGATACTAAAAATGTACATAGATGGAACTAAAATATGAAAACAAAGAAGGCACTAGTTATATTATGGAAAAAAGAATAATAATAAAGGAGGTCTGGTAATTCTCCAGAGAAAATGACAAGAAAAATGATCTTGGAGAAATATCTAGTTTTGATGAGGTGGTTAAGAACATGGATTCTATGAGCAAATTACCAGAGTTCAGCTTCTGACTTTTCCACTTGCCAGTTGTACAACATTGGGCTGTAACTTCACCATTTTGTACTTCTGTTTCTTCATCTGTACAATTAGCATATAGTACTTAACAGAGAATAGTGTCTGGTACATGGAAAATACCCAATAAAATTAGCTGTCATTGTGGTGTCTAGAAATCAAAGTATAGGCTATAGGTGATAAAGAAGAAGGATTTGCAATTTTGGTGCAACGAAGCTACTAATATCTAATGGGCATCACCAATACCTTGAGGGATAAGATTCAATAATGGAATCTGGCAATGAGAAAGAGAGAGAGAGAGAGAGAGGGAGGGAGGGAGGGAGAGAGAGAGAGAGAGAGAGAGAGAGAGAGAGAGAGAGAGAGAGAAAGGAAGGAAGGAAGGAAGGAGGAGAAAGAGAAAGAAAGAAAGGATGGAAGGAAAAGGCAAAAAGAAGGAATGAAAGGAAGGAAGAGAAAGAGAGAAAGAAAGAAAGGGAGGGAAGGAGGGAGAAAGAGAAAGAAAGAAGAAAGAAAGAGAATGAATGAAAGAAAGAAGGAGAGAGACAAGGAGAGAAAGGAAGGAAAGAAAACCAACACAGAAGGCAGGAACTTCTTGATCATAAAATATACACCTTTTTTTGAGTTATTGCCAGGTTTATTATTTGTTTAATTAGTTTTTTTAACTTTTATTTTAAATTCAGGGTACATGTGGGGGTTTGTTACATATGTAAAGTTGTGTCATGGAAGTTTGTTGTACAGATTATTAAATCCCGTACTCATTAGTTATTTCTCCTGATCCTCTCCCTCCACCCTCCAATAGGCCCCACTGTGTGTTGTTCCCCTCTATGTGTCTATGTGCTCTGATCATTTAGCTTCCACTTATAAGTAAGAACATGTGGTATTTGGCTTTCTGTTCCTGCATTAGTTTGCTAAGGACAATGGCCTCCAGTTCCATCCATGTTCCTGCAAAAGACATGTTCTCCTTTTTTATGGCTGCATAGTTTTCCATGGTGTAAAAATATACACTTTTATTTGTGAGTGGAAATCCAGGAACTTTATAGTAAAGAAGGAGGTAGAGATTATAAGAGCTTAAAGAGAGACAAATAGCCAGAAATTTGCCTAAGGTGCTCTTGTGCTCACACTCTGGGCCACAATGCCTGCTGAAGGTAATTGTCCAGACATACTATTCCTTTCTCAACTTTTTTTTTTTTTTTTTTTTTTTTTTACTTTTTTTTTTTTTTTTTTTTTTTTTTTTTTTTGAGACAGAGTCTTGCTCTGTCAGCCAGGCTGGAGTGCAGTGGTATGATCTTGGCTCACTGCAACATCTGCCTCCCAGGTTCAAGTGATTCTTGTGCCTCAGCCTACCAAGTAGCTAGAATTACAGGTGTGCACCACCATGCCTGGCTAATTTTTGTAATTTTTGTGTAGATGGAATTTTGCCATATTGGCCACGCTGGTGGTCTTGAATTCCTCACCTCAAGCGATCCACCTGACTTGGCCTCTGAAGCGTTGGGATTGTAGGTGTGAGCCACAGTGCCCAGCCTTCCTTGACTCTTGATATCTGCCTCAGTTTTTGGCAAAATGCTGAAACTTTTCTTCTTGTTTATTGAATGCAGCTTCGTCTTTGACTCTTGTATCTGTTTGAACACCTAGTTTTAAAGCACCTCCTGCAGCCCTAGTGTGGGACTCCTTCATCCTTCTGTTTCCATCCTACCCATTGAACCAATCTCTAACTCACAGTGGGGGTTGGACAACACAGGCCATCAGGTCCAGTGAAAGGTATAGGTGGGGCATCTCCAAAGCAAATTACAGAACTGGAACAGAAGGCTATGGCTGGAAAAGGATCCTTCAACCACCCTTCTTAAAAAAGAGGGACTAAAAAATTCTTTCATGTCTCAGAAGTAAGGGTAATCAATCAGAGGAATGGCTGCCAAGTTAACTGCAAACTCTGTGATGTGAAAGTGACAGAAATTTGGGGGACAGGGTCTTGGGTTTTGCTTTTCAGGGCTGTGGTCTGTGAAAAGCCAATTTCAAAAGGTACAGAGCAGCAATGGGCCTTCTCCCATTGGCCAGAAACTATAAAAAATATATATAGCACAAAAGGCATAAGAAGCACTCAGAAATGAAATTTGGACGATGCAAGTGTAAATGAGGAAGAAATAGGAGAAGGCTGTACTCAGATTGATCTCTGATTAGTAAAGGCAAAGAAAGAAGATGAACAATTGAAAGCTGTGGGTCAAAACTGGAGATGAAGAGAAAAGTGTGACACAGAGCAGTGTCAAGAGGCTAAACATCAAACTGAGATAGATTTTGAGGAAAATTCTATCATCAGCAACAAAATGCATCAAACAGAGAACGCATACACAGCTCAAGGAAGCTGGAATAACGTTAACAGGTGTCAGAGGGAAGGCAGAACTCATTCCTATTTTTCCCTCTGTATTTCTCACAAATGAATGCTTGGTGAACCTAAAGCATCAGACAAGCACAGTTAAAAGAGACTTGAAGCCCAAGATATGTGGAGATTTTAAAAGAGCATTTAGCTTCTTTAAATTTGTTCAAGGGGTCAGAGTAACAAGATGACTGTGAAATAACTTGTAGGTGAGACTGTGAAACCATGGTCAGTAAGCTTTTTGAGATATCATGATAAACAAAAATGGTGCTAGAACAGTGGAGACAGGCAACCATTGATCCTGGTTTTCAAAAATAAGGGTTAATATGAGGTTGACTTCATTCTCAAGCAATTTTCTGAATCTATTCTGGAATGGATTATTGACCACAGCGCCTAGGAATGATGGCTCCTAAGAGGAGATTGGATACCTCAAGAACACTAGTCTCATTCACTTTTGGGATAAGAATTCTAGACTGAGACTCTGATCAATGTCATAGACACAGTGCATGGGGATTCAAGGGGCATTTGCCTCACCTGTGGTCCTCTGCGGAAAGGATATAGGAACGTAAATGCACATCACAGAAAGACCTGTAGTTAATTAAACAACAGTTCAATATTAAGTGTTGATTTTCTCATAGTTCTCTGCTTGGCTTATTCTCTTCAATATTTTAGTCAATGACTTATGTAAAGACAGAAGGCAGTGTTTATCAGATTTGTAAATAACAGCCTAAAAATTTAAAAGTATCTTGACTTTTAGATAGAATGCATAAGTAAAATTTAATAACAATAAAAAAGTTTCTGAAAGGACAAAACAGCATATAGACACATAGAGGGAAAAAGGAAAATATCATTTTTAAGATCTTAAGGCATTTTAATTACATGCAAGTTTATGAGTCATAGTGATTTTTTCCCAATTCCTAAGAGTCTGTGATTTCATAAGCATTAATAATACTTCAGTAACAACAGCAGCAGCAATAGCCACCACAAATTAAAAAAAAAAGAAAACTCAAAAGGTCACTGCTTCTTTGGCTAGCTCTAAGTACATAATTGAAAGATTTTAAAGTCCTAATATTTCCAAATGCCATTCCAACAACATTGCAATTCCATCAAAGACACCCACACAAAGGCTGTTTCAATAAGCATATGCTACCCAAATATATATATATATAAAACACTACAACTACCAGAAACAATGGTGGTGGTGCCAAGAATGTAACAGTCATACAGAAAATTGATTTTACTTTCTGGCTGATTGCCTCAGTTTTCCTTCCTACTAAGTAGGAATGAATAATTCTTGCCCACTCTACTCAAGAAGTGTGATCATAAAGATCAGTCAGTAAATCTATGTTGAGCCTTTTGGCCTGATCCCTTGGATGAAAATGCTCTAGCATCTCTGCTCCTCTTGTTAAGGACAATACTCTTCAATAGTTGGAGACCAGTGGAGGCTTTCTGGGAAAAAGTTCCATTGAGGTAGTTGGGAAAGGAAGCCCTCAATGTCAACCGAGTACATTGCTTCAAGGGCACACTGGATTTAACCAAGACCACAGACATGGAGATTACCTACTTTTACTGTGCTCTCTCCTCATTCTGCTCTCACTTGCCCCTTGTCCTGAAAGAAAGTTAAATTGGAGGGACTTATTGCCAAGGTGTCTCTTCACAAAGAGAGCTCCAGCTTTTCCACTTCTCACTTTTTGTTCTGACCTGGGAGGGGCATTCTTACTAATGTAACTTCAGTATGTGAGTTTTAAAAATCTTATCAAAACTTGGTCCTGGTCAGGCGCAGTGGCTCACACCTGTAATCCCAGCACTTTGGGAGGGTGGGGTGGGCAAATCACCTGAGGTCAGGAATTTGACCAGCCTGATCAACATGGTGAAACCCTGACTCTGCTAAAAATACAAAAATAAGCTGGGTGTGGTGGCATATGCCTGTAATCCTAGCTACTTGGGAGACTGAGGCAGGAGAATCACTTGAACCCGGGAGGCGGCGGTTGCAGTGAACAGAGATTGTGCCACTGCACTCCAGCCTGGGTGACAGAACAAGGTTCTGCCTCCAAAAAAAAAAAACACCTTGGCCTTGACACTGACACACCCTGCTGTGCGCCTCTGATGTAGTGAGGGGCTTCCTGGGGCCAAAGAATGAACAGGCTACTGACATTCCTCCCCTGTGACCTTTGACCAGTGGTTTGCCAACAACTTTTATGCAATGCCAATTCCTTGTGGTGGGAGAGGGTATTTTTAAAATAAGACATAGTCTTTATATCCAAAGGTTTATAACTTGGTTTGGTGGGGGGTACTCAACATATATTTTCTTTTTTTCTCCTTCTTTTCTTTATTTTCTGGCTCCTCTATCAACATTTATAGTCTTGACCAAAGATTATTACATAGCAACAAATGCCAAATTAAAACATCCAGGTCACAAAATTATTCTCTCTGGCTAGAATTGGCAGCATGACTATTTACAAAACCAAACATAGAATATGCATACTTATTTTTCTCATTTTACTTTATTATTTTAATTTTTATTTATTTTTAGAGATGAAGTCTTGCTCTATCACTCAGGCTGTAGAACAGTGGCCTGATCATAGCTCACTGCAGCCTCAAACCCTTGGGCTTGTGATCTTCCCATCTGAGCCTCCCCAGTAGCTAGGACTGCAGGTGCACACCCCTATGCCCAGCTGAGTTTTCTTTCTTTCTTTTTTTTTTTTTTTTTTAGAGATAGGGTCTTGCTATGTTGCCCGGGCTGTTCTTGAACTCCTGGGCTCATTCTCGAACTCCTGGGCTCAAACAATCCTCCCACCTTGGCCTCCCAAAGTGCCAGGATTACAGGTGTGCACCACTGTTCCCAATTCTTTTTCTTATTTTATTATAGAAACCATAATAGATGTAAATCATCCTTTTTTTTATGTCTTTGTGGCAGGATCCAAAGCATTCTTAGAAGAGAAATTCCTCCCTGAGGCAATGAGATGGTCTGAAGCAACAGGTTGAGAGTCACTCCCTCTTCACCACCTCCTCCACATTTTTATGGAAGTGTAATAAACCTCGAATAATACCAATAAAGCTGCAGAAGGAAAAAGGAAATTAAGAATGGGTAATATTTCTTCCTGTAAAAGAGACAGAGACCTTCACCTGCTATCTGTTTCCTCTAAAACCATAAGTGATGACCCAGACAATGAAAGAAGCTATCTACACACACCGTTATCCTCCAGTGTGGTCTTACCGGAACTGGGTGAATCCAGGTTTAGGTGTTCCCTACACTTTCTATAGTGGTGACAGCAGCCCTACAAAAAAAGGAGGCCGGCACCAAGTGAGCAGTGACAGAGAAGTGACTTCAGAGTTTACACAGTAAAGCCAAAAAGAATTGGCACAGTGACAGCAGCAGTGTTAAAAAAGAAAAAGAAAATATGTGTTTAGATGATTATAATGGTAATTACTTTGATATAAATATAATTAATTGAGTAAGTGTTAGAGCTGGGCCATGACATAAATGATTTTGAAAGTATAATAGCATGGCTACCTAAAAATAAAGAGGCTACTACTTGGAATTAAGAAAGCTATTTTTTTTTCTTTCCAAACTATCTTTTTTTCTTTTTAAGACAGAGTTTCACTCTTGTTGCCTAGGCTGACGTGCAATGGCATGATCTCAGCTCACTACAACCTCTGCCTCCTGGGTTCAAATGATTCTCTTGCGTCAGCTTCCCGAGTGGCTAGAATTACAGGCGCCTGGCACCATGTCCAGCTAATTTTTTGTATTTTTAGTAGAGATAGGGTTCCACTAAGTTGGCCAGGTTGGGGTCTCAAACTCCTGACCTCAGGCAATCTGCCAGCAGCAGCCTTCCAAAGTGCTGGGATTACAGGCGTGAGTCACCACACCCAGCCCCAAACTATCTTGTTAAAAAAAAAATCTCAGGAGTTGAAATGGTCTCTATTTGTTCCTATGCCCATTTCAGTTTGTCAGTTGTGATGATTGGTCAGATAATTAACTCATTACCCTTCAGACAATCTTTAGTGTGATTTTATAAAGAACCCAGAAGGTGTGGGGAAGAAGTTAAATGAGACCAACTTGAAGGCAAGTCATTCAGTAACTTCACCAGAATGTAAGCTTTATGAGGGCAGGTAATTATTTGACCAGCCATCACACTGACCAGCTGAAATTATGCGTGATAGAAGGAAAGTGTTATATAAGTGCAAGAGAAATTGCAGTATCCAGAGGTTGTTTTCTTTTTTTAAAATTTGCTTAGCTTTCTTAAACAAAAAGTTATAATATTTTCTTAGGAAAAAAACAACAAATTTACTTCAGGGTATAAATTTCTCTCAACGACCTGCACAGAGGAAATGATTATATAGATTGAGGCCGTTTTCCTGTGGCCCATTATTTCTGAATAGTAAGAATCATTTAGAATAGGTTGGTTGATCTTATTTGCCTGGCTTGATTAAACATTTCTTTAGCAATTATAGAGTTACATGATGCTGTAGTGTATTTGGCTTTCTTTTGGCAGGACAAATGTTTGGCTTTGTTTCAGAGGATAACCAGCAAGAATTTGCATTGTAATGCAATCCTGGCTTGAAGAAAATAGTAAAAAGTTATGAAATAATGAGTAGCTATACACTTTCAAAATTCTTGCATTCACAGCTCAATAAAAGAAGTGGAGACTTGAACTAAGGGTTTGAATTCTCATAACCACCTGCAAAACATACTCTTTTTTGTTTTTTTTGCTCAGATTTGAAAAGTTAAGTAAACAAGACCTTGGCAGCAGTAGACAAACAGCATTCTTTTGGTATCCACAGGAAAACATTTGTACTATCCACTAGCACCTCCCTTTAATAGAGAAATTCTAGAAGAGTTGCCATCTCACTAGGGGAGGAAATACGGAGCAGCAGAAAAAACAAATTTTGGGAGCAGTCAGATGAAACCCAGGGTCCCTCAGTGCTTGTCAACTGAGGGATCTTGGGCACATGACGTAACCACGCTGAGCCTCCTTCTTTTCATAGCTGCATGTGGAGTGCGCAATACACAGGGCCAGTATGCTCGGTTTCAGCTTTAACTACCCCTTCCTCTTGGCCAATGGTGCTAAAAACAAGAATATTGGGCTGCACATCAGGCACAGCGTCAAGGACAGTGAAAAGCAAGGAGCTCCAATTCCGGTCATAGATGATGTCTTAGCTAAATCTCAAGCATTCAAAGCAAAGTGGGACCAGACAATTATCTGGTCCATTCACTTAAATGACTTAAGAATCCCTGTGTAAAGGAGAACATGTTAAAAGATCAATGAACTGTGAAGTTTATTCCTGGCTTTCTGGATGACTTCTCTTCCACTCTCGCTAGTTGAAAGTTGTGTAATTATTTGCAAATGATGGGAAGATTTGAGACCCTTAATTTGTGTGTGTTTGTGTGCGGTGGCAATGGTGGTGCTGGTACAAGGGTTTAAGGAGGCAGAGCTGTGGGAGGGAGTGGTGAGGAAGAGAGGGATGCAGAGAATCCCAGCAAAGAGAAGTCAGTGCCTGATGGCTTGAATACAGGTGCAATTACAAAATGTGGTCTGAAGTTATCAACACAATCAAGCACTTTGCATCTGATAATCCTGACACCTTTACAGGCATTACAGAGATTCTCTCTGTCTCTTTCTCATCTTTCTTTCCCTTCCTCCTTTTTCCCTCCCTCCTGCCTTCTCTTCTCCCCTTCCCCTAAGAACTACAGATACAGATTGATACAGGTTTGTCACAGTCACACAGCAAATCAGCAGCTCACACACCAGTCACCTGAACCTGGGATCTTCTTGGCAAACATTAATAAAAGATTGCTTCTATCATGGTTTCTTTCTTTATATGAATTTAATAACAATGTAGAAAACTTCCTTTTCTTCCATTCTCACACACACACACACACACACACACCAACTTCATCTGACTCCTTGGAATGAGACATTATGTCTCCATCATTGGCTGCATCTTGTGAAGTTTTACCAAAAGCCCCTGTTCCTGTGTCTGCCTGACAGGTTTGCCACATGCTCCCTGGAGAAGGATGAACAATGTGGATGGAGCTGCTCCAGGGGCCATTTGTATCTGCCTAATGAGTGTGCTCGTCCAATCAAATTCTGTCTGTCTATGTTCCCAACCCTCTTATCTCCCCACCTTGCTCGGTTACCCCCACTTTCCTCCTCCCTTAAGCCAACCTGGAACTTTAATTTCAATTTAGCCCTTACATAATGTATATTTCTCCTTGCCCTGGGGGCAACCTACTGGAATAAGCTCTCTCTCTCTCTCTCTCTCTCTCTCTCTCTCGCTCTTTTATTTTTGAGATGTAGTCTCACTCAGTCACCCAGGCTGGAGTGTAATGGCTCTATGTAGGTTCATTGCAACCTCTGCCTCCTGGGTTCAAGCAATTCTCCTTCCTCAGCCTCCCGAGTAGCTGGGATTACAGGTGCTTACCACCACGCTAGGCTAATTTTTGTATTTTTAGTAGAGATAGGGTTTCACCAGGTTGCCCAGGCTGGTCTCAAACTCCTGGCCTCAAGAGATCTGCCCGCCTCAGCCTCCGAAAGTGCTGAGATTACAGGTGTGAGCTACTGCACCCAGCCTTACGCTATCTTCTTACAGCAGCAGCAAGAACCTGCTTCAGTCAGGGACATGGAGCTAAACTGTGCTAATGAACTACATTCAGGGAAGTTTCTTGATGATAAATGTACTTCTTTCTTAATTGGTTTTTAAATCACAAAAGAAGGCTTATTTTTTTTTTTAAAAAAAGAAAGTATGTAAAGTAAAAAGTGAAAATCCTCTATCCTAGTATTTACTTTGCAGAAGCAACTGTTATCAGATTCCTGTGTATCCGTACAGAATTTTCCCATTCAATATAGATAGATGCATACATTATTTTTGATGTTCTCTAAAAAGTGGACTCAAATTATTCATGCAAATTTAAAATTTCCTTTTTTTTCCAGTTATAGGTTGGCATAAAAGTATTTGCAGTATTTGCCATTACTTTCAATGGCAAAAACTGCAATTACTTTTGCACCAACCTAATATTTGGGCTCTCTGTGCCTCAGTTGCTTTCTGTAAAATAGACAAAAATAATAGTATCTCCCTTGGGGTTGTTAAGCTTAGAACAGTGCCTGGCACATAGGAAAGTAAGCTCTCAGTAAACTATTTTTATTATTGTTATAAATTATTAACAGTCATCTACTGATTTACCTTAGATTGTTTTAAATTTTTCATTATTATAAATAATGCTGTGATGAAAATCCTTAATTTCATCTTTGCACATATGAGCAAGCATTTCTTTTGGACAAATTCCTAGAGTTGGAATTCCTGGGTTGAAGGCTATGCACATTGATGAATCCAACTAAATCACCTTCTAAAATGTGTTCCTTAATACCACAGATCACATCCACAGCCTTCTCCAGCTCTGAGCACTATCCCTACTGTCCAGTTTTCCCTTATGTGGGGGAAGTGACAGTTCATAGGAGGCATTTCTCTTCTTTGGTGAGGTTATCCATCTTGCTACACATTTAGTGAGTATTTGTATTTATTCTTCACTTCTTTGATTATTTTCTCCTATTAGGATCTTTATTTATCTATCTGAAGAATTTTATTATATACAATAGGTACTAACCATCATTTGCTATAAATGACCAGCTGTCCTCTGCCAGTTTGAACCATCCATAACATCATACACAGTGCTCACTTTCAAGCATCCTGCATCCTGGAGGAGGGAGCCATCCTCTAGCTAGCATTCCATTCCAACTGTGACTGCATCAGGTTGTTTCATTGCTCTGTCAGACCAGCTGTTCCAAGAAGGATAGCATCTGATGTGACCAGCAGGTTCCACGGTCATGCACTCACTTCCAGGCTGCTGTAAAGCAAATTCCTTTACTTTGCTGTAAATTGGCCCCGTGTGATGTTACATGGGATCTTGTGATGATTAATTTAACACTGTGTAAGCCCTTAGATAGTGGTGATGGCTAAGACCTTGCAGGCAGGAAGGGTAAACCTTTATCCAGAAAATGTAAAAGTGAAACACTGCCCCTTCCAGGATAGAAAGGGTTCAGTGTAGTCAGCTTGCCACCAAATGGCCATTTGGTCTCCTAGAGGGATGGTGTCAAATTGGGACCAGCTTTTGTCTATGTTGGGGGCAGGATGGATGTCCAGTAGCAGCAACAGCTACATGGCAAGTGGGAGCCCATGCTGTTGGGCCCATGCACAGTCTCCATCCCTGATACCATTGGGTCAGCACTGACTGGGGTGACAGGTGACAGAGTTAGCTAATATCACATGGTCATGTCATTTGGTCCCCTTAATTGTTTAGCAACTGTTTCATGTTAGGAGCTTCCTACTGGGTGTTAACTTGTGTTACAAAAATCTTCACCCGTCATGCCTATTTCATGTGCCCATTCATATGCCATCTTGTCCCCAGTCTTATAATTTTCCAGCCCCCACTCCCAGGCCCTTGACCAGCTGGCCAAACCATTTGTTCCATGTATATCCTAACCTTGGATTGGGCCACTCCGGTTTTCCACATAACATGGACAATCAGTGTGCTCCCCAAAGCCCTGCCCATTGGGAAAATTTCCCCTTGTCACTTCTAAAAGGGATTATACTGCCAATACCACATATCTGGATTGTACCCATGTATGAAGCCAACCCTCTTGTGAACTCAGCTCTGTCTGTTTCCTTCTCCATTAGCTTAAGGACCCCTCCACTCTGCCTAGCAGTGCTGGGTGTGAGTGGAGGGAGAGACATAAAACACCAGCGTGGGTCACTGTGTCTGGGGTACCTGTTTCTGTGGCTGGTTTATTCCTCCTGCTCCTGCTCGTGCTTGGTTCTGGATGTTCTGCTTCCTTCTTACTGTATAGCTTCTGCTTGCCTGACCTTAAAACTTGTGTTTTCACAAGATCCTCAAGTTACTTTTGTGCCTGTAACTGCAGAGCAGCACTGGATAGTGGCAGTCAGACCCAAGGAGGGGTAAAAGTGATAGAACCCTCCAGACAGAGGACACAAGCAAAGGCTCCAGAGTGAGAACTATAGCAAGAAACCCAAATGGGAAAATGGAAGGGATCATGAGCCAATGCTGGAGACTAGATAACCTAGGGTGCAGGTGCCATCTTAGGAATTTGGGACATTGTTCTGCTGAGATGAATAGGAAGCCATTGAAGGGTTTTAGGCAAGAGTGTAACATGATGATTTTGTGTGTGCATCTGCATGTGTGCATGCCCATAAATTCATGTATATCTTTGGCTTCAATGTGCGAATGGTTGGAAGGGAAGCAAAATGAATGCAGGGAAATCAGGAGGGGATTATTGCAATAGCCAGGGGAGAAATGAAGGTAGCTTGGAGCAACATAGCAGCTATGGAAATACAGAGAGGAGAGGCAGATTCAGGAAGTGTCTCTGAGGTGGGATTGACAGGATTGTGTGTCTGGATAGATGTGTGCACAAAGAGAACAGAGCATCACAGATCATTTCCCCATTTCTGGCTTAGCAACCTGTGGATGGCTGTACAAACAAGATCTGCTTGGGACACATTTGAGGTGCCTTTGAGACATCCGAGTGGCAATGAAAAGCAAGAGTTGGGTTTACAGAGCTAGAGCGTAAGCAAGAGAGTCAGCCATGGGACTAAAGGAGGTCACCCACCAGGGTGAGAGCTTTGGAAAGAGGACCTGTTGCTCTCTTGAGAATTCCAACATTTACAGAGGTAGGCTGGAGGGGGAGGAGTTGGCAAAGGGACAGAAGGACAGCACAGCTTCCAGGGTGACCCTTTGCAATAGAAGCAAGTCTATGTCACTTTTCTGCTCTGCAGCCAATCAGATTAAAAGCTCAAGTCCTTATAATGGCCCCCACGTTCTACATGTCTGCTGCCATCCCTGGCTCTGTGCTAGCCCCACGGGCCCCACTGCTGCTCCACACACAGGCAGGTGCACTTGCTCGCAAGAGACTCTGCTGTAGTGCCCTGTCTCCCCAGTAATGCTCTTCCTCTAGATACCTGCTTGGCTCACAGCCTCCATCCTCATGTCCTAAGCAGGGCTTTCCCTGACCTGTTCTAACCACAGCCTGCCACCTGCTCCATCATTCTCCATTGGCCTGAACCTACTCCAATTTTATTTCTTTCCTTAGCACTCAAGCATTAAGCATACTCCATAATTTGCTTATTTGTTATTATCTTTAAAATTGTTCTGTCTCCCCTTACCTTAATAGGATCTTCCCAAGGACAGGGATCTCTGTCTGTTTGCTGATAAATCCCAATTGCCCAGTATAGTGCCTGGCACAGAGTAAAATGCTCTATAAATACTTGTGGTATAAATGAGAAAATCTCTTAAAGGGAGATATCCATGTAACTTCTCTCTGCTACTAATGGAAATGGAGTTTTTCCCTGACTATGCCTTGCTATTTAGTCTCCCTTTGGGGCTTCCATAGTTTTGGAAAGCCATTGATTGGGACAGGTTTCTTGATTCTCACAACTTCTCAATCTTTCCCACATTTTCTATTTCTCTCCACAGATACTTTAAAAAAAATTGAGGTGGCCAGGCGCAGTGGCTCATGCCTGTAATCCCAGCACTCTAGGAGGCCAAGGCAGGCAGATTGTGATTGCCTGAGCTCAGGAGTTCGAGACCAGCCTGGGCAACATGGTGAAAACCCATCTCTACTAAAATACAAAAAATTCGCAGCATGTGCCTGTAGTCCCAGCTACTTGGGAGGCTGAGGCAGGAGAATTACAAGAACCCGGGAGGCGGAGGTTGCAATGAGCAGAGATCGTGCCACTGCACTCCAGCCTGGGTGACAGAGTGAGACTCTGTCTAAAAAAAAATTGAGGTATAATTCACATACCATAAAACTCACCTTTATAAAATGTACAATTCAGCGTTTTTAAGTATATACACATGTTGTAAAATGATCACCACTCATTCTAGAGCATTTTCATCACCCCCAAAATAAATCCCATAACTGTTAGCAACCCGTGCTCCCAGCAGCCTCTGGCAGCTGTTAATCTACTTTGTATCTTTGTGAATTTGCCTATTCTGGATATTTTGTATAGATGGAATCATGCAATATGTGGTCTTTTGTGCCTGGCTTCTTTCATTCAGACAATGTGTTCAAGGTTCATCTATGTTGTCACATGTAATAGTACTTTATTTCTTTACAAGGCTGAAAAAACTCTCTTGTATGGATATACCACATTTTATCAGTTGATGGAAATTTGAGATGTTTCCACTTTTGGGATACTATGAATAATGCTATGAACAGTTACGTACAAGGTTTTGTGTGAATATATGTTTTTAAATTCTCCTGGGTATATACCTAAGATTATGGTAATTCTATGTTTAACTTCTTTGTTAACAATGTTTAACTCCTTGAGGAAATGCTAAACTGTTTTCCACAGTATTTACACCATTTACACTGCAATGGATAAGTGTTCCGGTTTCTCCATATCCTTGCCAATACTTACTGCTGTCCATAATTTTGATTATAACCATCCTCGTGCATATAAAATAGTGGCTCATTGTGGTTTTGATTTGGATTTTCTTAATGATTAATGAGTTAAGCATAGTTTTATATGCTTACCCATTTATATATCTTCTTTGGAGAGATGTCTACTCAAATCTTCTGGCCATTAAAAATTTTATTGATACTTTATGCATATTTATGGAGTACACGTGATATTTTGTTACATGCATAGAATGTTAAATGATCAAGTCAGGGTATTTAGGGTAAAAAGAACTACCATACCATCCAGCAATTCTTTCCCTATTTTTAAATTACTTGCCTTTTTATTGTTGAGTTGTAAGAGCTCTTCATTTATCTGGTTACAAGACCTTTATCAAATACATGATTTACAAATATTTCATCCTATTCTGTGGGTTTTCTTTTAATTTCTTGATAGTAATCTTTAAAGTTTTTTAGTTTCCATGAAAACTTTGGTAAAAGTTTGCTATTTTTTTCTTTGGTCCCACTTAGATACAGTGTCTGTATTCACTCTGACAAGAGGAAGGTGATAGCAGAAAGGAACAAAAGAAAAAGTGACAACTTCACAGTTCCTACTAGTGATGAAATTATTTAGAAAATTGCCTTTCACTAGGTAGTATAATTTCTGTTGGTGGATATAAGCCAAGTATGAGTCACATGCAAGTCATCATCTATTCCATTTAGCTGGATGGATTGAAGTAATGGTGAATATCACCCTAGAGGAAACCAATTAGTGTTTATAACATTGAAAATGATTTATAGATTGCTTAAGCATATCTATCAAATCTAAATGGAATACCCTGAATCACCTCCATAGAAAAGCAACACTGTGGATGATTTCTGAACTGCGGAAATTCTGTCCTTCAGATCTAACATCTTTGAGCAGAGATAGGACAGATTGCCATCTGGGAAGAGGCACGCCATTTTCTCCAGAAGTTTGCATTTGATTTAGATGGGTACATTCCAAGGAACATAGGATCCAGGTTCATCTCTTGGAATCTAGAATAAAGACAAATTTGGATGTTCAAACCTGGGAAATGTTTGTGACTTAGGTGAAAAACAGCAGAACATAAAGTAGGCTAAACACCAGCAGAGGGCAACCAGGCCGCGACAGGTCAGGGAACAACAGCCGGGGGAGGAATGGGGAGCTCCTGGGGTTATCATCTCACGCTTGAAGACAGCCCAGCAAAAAGTGGAGTGGGTCTCTGTTTCTCCAGAGTAGAGGCAGCAATTTGTGGGAGGCTTAGGGAAAACCATGAAGGATACCACAAAGAGCCAGTGTGAGTGGAAGATGGGAGGGGCTCTTCCTTTGGTCTAAGTCAGGGGGGTAACTGTGAACAGCATGACTTTCTTCCACAATTAAAAACGCTGTCCCTTAAAATACCCAAGGAGGGTAGAAATGTCTGCTTGGCAAGGGCACTGTTGCCAGAGGGGACGGGTTCCTGCTAGCACACTTTCCTGGTGCCTGTTTGGGGCTGGGGTGGAGACAGACTGTCAGAGGGGCCTATATTCCTGGCCTGGGTATCCTCGGTTCAGGGCACAGTTCCTGAACTTCTGTTCCTGACCGAGGTATCCTAGGAAGGGAGAAAAACAGGAAAGGAACATAAAATTGATGGGAATGAACCTTCTTTTGTCAAATGGTATAGAATGGAGTGAAGCAGGGCAAGGCTGATGAAAAAAGGCAACCTGAGGGGCACAAGTTCAAGGGCTCCCCTGTGCATCTGAGCAAATGCCCCCAAGTTTCCCATCACCTTTTCTGGCAAGAAAAGCCACAGTGATGGGTTCATGAAATCTTACCACAAGAACAGGGGCAAAAAATCCAGAATTTTATAATTGCTTTTTTTCTGCTGGGTAGAACATACCATTTTTGTGAACTTGTCTTCACAGGCCATCCTAATCTTCTCCGGGGTCAGTGGACTATTAAGCCTCAAGGGTCCACGTAGTCCTCTTTCCCGTCGCGCTGCACTCACCGCATCATGGATAGCGAAAAACACGGAGCATCCCAGGAAGACCCCCGACTCTCCCAGACCCTTGAAGGGAAGCACGCCAACTAGAGTATTCCTCTCTCTCTTACTCTACTTATGTGTGCCTATTTATAGTAAATGTGCATGGATAAAAATATTACATATGATATATGTGGGTTTTTGTTTTGTTTTGAGACAGAGTCTGGCTCTGTCGCCCAAGTGTGGCACTGGAGTGCAGTGACGCCATCTTGGCTCACTGCAACATCTGTCTCCCAGGTTCAAGCTATTCTCCTGCCTCAGTCTCCTGAGTAGCTGGGATTACAGACATGCACCACCACACCCAGCTTATTTTTGTATTTTTGGCAGAGATGGGGTTTCACCAGGTTGGCCAGGCTGGTCTTGAACTCCTGGTCTCAGGTGATCTGCCTGCCTTGGTGTCCCAAAGTGCTTGGATTACACGCATGAGCCACTGTGCCCAGCCCACGTAAATTTTTTCTTTAAAAAAGTAATTTAATCTTTTGATCCAATATTCCCATTCTTAGAATTCTATCCTAAAGAAATGACCTACATACAGAAGATAATTATTAGTTATGAAGATGATTATTGCAAGGTGAAAAATCAGATAGAAACTGATGACAAAAGTAGTTCATGTTAGGTTCTAAGATTTGGAATATTAAAAATTTTATCATGATGTTAGATTAGAATTAAAATGTTTAATGAGAATTTTTCTTCTGCAATCCTAGTAAAAATCCCAAACAGCCAAGAGATGAATGTTGCCCCCCTGTCACCCAACAGGCATCACATAAACATGCAAATTTCCCCATAGACCGTAACTTACCTTAGATGAATAAAGAGTATTTGAGTTTTGAGAGGGAGGCAACAAAGAAATGTGCAACTGTGTGGGCATGTCACAGATGGCAGGGATTTTATATTGGTCTGGACCACGAGTGTGCAGAACGCCCTGGGGAGAATAATTCAGTTCCTCTATAGTATAAAGTCCCATGCCTTGAATAAATGCACCTTCAATCTGAGGCAAGAACAAAAGAAGAATTTCCACATATGAGAAAACACAGTCAACAGTAAGTAACATTTCAACACATGCTGTCTGTTTGAATTTTAAAATTATAGTTTAAGAGCATATTCAGGGTGTCTTGGAGCATGTCACTGAAAGCTACCCTAAAAGCCATTCTAAACATCGTGTTCAGCACTAAGTTCAAAGAAGTTCAAAGTCAAAGGACTTGGGTTCCAATCTTGGTTTGGCCATTGAAATGATTGCTCAGGAAGAGTCTTCACAGAGACTGGAGCCTAAGCACCCTCTCCGCTTCCCCCCCCATAAGGCAGATGAAACTCTCTGACTGATGTATCCACAGATCCCAGGGCACTAGTGAAAGTTAGAATTCCATTGTCTCAACGCAGCTCCTTACCTGCAAACTGGCTAGCCTCACATCTCTGGACTCTGATTTAAGATGAGTCTTTGAAAACTCCAGACCATTCCCACTAAATGAAGTCTTGTCTCTAAAAGCCTCCTGCCCACCCGTGGCAGTCCCCGGCCCTCTTCTGTTCTCTGATGCCCACCTCCTGGTCCAACCCCCACCGCCACACAGGCCTTGCTCATTGTCATCAACCCTGGCCTGATCAGCAGCCATGAACAGGCATGCTAAATTCCATGTGTTTCTGTAGGGTGACTTCCTCCATTCTTCTTTCACCTCAAACATCATTTCTCGTTCTTTCCTTGACAACCTGGTTCATACCCTCTTCCTCCTTAAGCTTCTTTAGACTTCTCCACACCATAGATTCTTCCCATTCACCAGGAACACAATGTTAGGATGGTGGGGGCAGGGAGGGGACACTAGATGGTGCCCTAAATCGGAGTTAAAGAGCTGAATTCCTCCAGGTTTGAGACAAGTAAAGCAAGTATGTGAAGATTTCAGGTGGGTCCTGTGTCATTGGAGAGTGTGGGACTCTAAAGGTGTGGCCACTGATTTTTGCCTCATGGAAATGCAGATCCAGTGTGGGCACATTTTGTGTTTTCAAGAGAAGCTAGATATTTATGACTTTCCAACTATTTCAAATTTAAATTTGAAAATGGCTATGGGTGGAATCCAGCCCTACAGGCTGCCTATCGATAGCTACTGCTCTGATGACTTGAGGCTTATTATTCCAACGTGATTTCAAACTCCTTGAAGCTGAAGCCCACTGTGTGGCTAAGGTTCAGCACTGGGCACTAACTCCACTTATGTCCCAGCAGTTTGGAGCTCATCGGTCACCTCTAGACTTGGTCTTGCCTCACTCATGCTCCCCAGTCACAGATTGTATGTTCCTTCAAAAACTACCTAAAACACCTTTATTTCCTTCCCCCTTTTAAAGAGCAAGACATTTGAGCTCTGCAGTTGTTTTGAATAGAGTTGACTAAAGGGGTAGAAAAATAAGAGGATGAACTGAGCCTGACAGAATGTTCCCCCGCAGACCGCACTGCACATTTGGTTTTTACAAATACAAAATGAGACACATCAGTTCCGCATACCTGGCCGATGTCAAGGGCTGGATTTATACTGCAGCCAACATCCATGACAATGTCTGTTCTGATGGTCTAGTAATAATAATAAAAAAAAGTTAAAATGTTTATTTTAATGAAGAAATATTAGGGAGAAGAAGCTGAGGAACACTTCCTGCCAGGCTGACTTTGGTATAAAGCCTTTCTTTGAACAATGCCATTTCAGAAGAGGCAACAAAGATTTTATTATATGATACAGTTTATTATGTAAAACTTTCAAAATTATACAAATACTCTTAGCCTACTGAAGCACTGTTTAGTTTTTCCTTGGAAATAATAGGAGAAAAAAAATTACTTGATTTGGATTCAAGCTGGATGATGCAACAGTTTGAGTTTAATTCACTACAACAGATATAATATATGACACAACAAAAGAAAACATCTATGGCTTTCAGGATCCTAGTTGCAAAGCGTAATGGCTAGCACACAACCCAACATCCAGGTACAACTGGCTGAGGAATGTTTACTGAACCACACAGTTTGGGGTGCATCCACAAAAAAGTCTTTGAACTGTCATCTGCTATTCTAGACTCTTCATTTTGCGGGCAGAGGAGAGAATAAAGTTGACACTACAACTTGTTCCTGATAACCCACAAGTGAGGAGGAGTACAGCAGGCCCAGTCAGAGTGTTAGTAACACTTTGCTGTCCAGCAAATCTGTGCATTTTTAAAAAATGTGATGTAATGGTCTCTGCCATGAAACAGATTGTACTTATAATTACTAGTTGAACAAAGGAAATCCAAGAGTTTCGTTGTTTGACCTGGGACTTTCATCTAACATTTGAAAATTAGATGATCTGGAATGTTTGACCATAATAAAACTTCAGGAACTCACATCTCTTATTTAAAGACACAGTGAAGTATAAAATCCGCTTTGACACCAGTCAGCAAGACTGGCCTTGCAGGAGATAAGTGGCCTTAACTGGAGGTGAGAGAAGAAGCTATGAAGTCTTCAGTGTTAGTGAAGGTTCTGCTTTCAAAGCTGTGGGCTTAGGCTGGGTGGGCTGGTTCATGTCTCTAATCCCAGCATTTTGGGAGGCCAAGGCGGGCAGATCACTTGAGGCCAGGAGTTCAAGACCAGCCTGGTGAAACACTGTCTCTACTAAAAATACAAAAATTAGCCAGGGGTGGTGGCACATGCCTGTAGTCCCAGCTACTCAGGAGGCTAAGGCATGAGAATCATTTGAACTCTGGAGGTGGAGGCTGCAGTGAGGTGAGATCGTGCCATTGCACTCCAGCCTTGGCAACAGAGCAAGACTCCATCTCAAAACAGAAGAAAACAACCCATAAAGCCATGGGCTTTGTGCTGTGTGTGTTTTTTGTTAGGGCTGGAGAGAGTGGGTCTAGGTTGTGGTAGGCTGTCTTCAAGATGGCTCTAGATGATCCTCAACTCCTGGTATTCACATCCACATATAGTCTCCTCCTATACTCTACCATGGCTAACCTGTATGACCAATAGGCTATGGTGGAGGTGACAGTAATCACTCTGATATTAGGTGATTAAGCTGGGTTTCTGTCTAGGGTACTCTCTCGCTTGCTCATGCTCTCTCTTTTTCTCTTGGGCTGGGCTTTCTGGAGGAAGCCAGCTGTGATGTCCTAAGGACACGTAGGCAGCCTACAGAGAGGTGTCCACATGACAAAGAATGGAGGGGCCTCTGGCCAACAGCCAGTGAGAAGCTGAGGCCTCCTGTCAACAACGCTATGACAGAGGGAGGTGGAACAGGATTCTCCTGTCCCCATTGAGCTTGAGATGACTGTCGCCCCAGCCGCAGCTTGACTAAAGCCTCATGGAGAAATCACCCAGATAAGCCACTCCTGGAGGCCTGCCCCTCAGAAGTCATGTGAGCTAATGAGCATCCACTGTTTTCAGCACTAAGTTTGGGGGTAATTTGTTGCATAACAACAGATAACTGATATTTAGATGTAGGTTCAAAGTAAGGAAAATTTTGCTGGAATAAGGGCAATTCTATCAACAGGGGAACGGCTGAGAGCCAGGCCCCTGGGGAAAGACCCTTGTAGAATGTCACATTGTGGCTTTTGGCCTAGCAATGACACCCACCTGAGCTGAGATTTCTCTTTTATGAAGGCATCTGATGAGACTATATGGCACATCTCTTAAGATCATTCAAATAAGTTAAAAGAAATTGCCTTAAAATTTCATACTAGGCTAATTATCACCTTGTTCTTAGATCTTAACAAGGACAAGGCATATATAGGAATGACTAAGAAAATCCACATGACTAAGTTTTCACCAACTTTTGCTTTGAGAGAGAAGGGATTTAGAAATCACTTATATGAGCAGGGCACAGTGGCTCATGCCTGTCATCCCAGCATTTTGGGGGGTCAAGTTGGGCAGATCACTTGAAGGCAGGAGTTTGAGACCAGCCTGGAAAATATGATGAAACCACATCTCTTCTAAAAATACAAAGGTTAGCTGGGTATGGTGGTGCAGCCTCTAATCCCAGCTACTTGGGAGGCTGAGGTATGAGAATCGCTTGAAGCCGGGAGGCAGAGGTTGCAATAAGCCGAGATCAAGCCACTGCACTCCAGCCTGGGTGACAGAGTGAAATTCTGTCTCAAAAACAAAGAAACAAACAAAAGGAAATCAGTTGTATGAAAGAACCCTCTTCCCTAGTAGTGTAGGACTGCTACTCTAACACAAAAACTATGCTGAGTGATCGTTGTTTTGCCCTAGTTCGAGGTAACCCTAAAGAGATCCAGTCTGAGTTAGAATCACACAGGTTAGATACTTGAAAAGGCAGATTCAATAAAGGTGACTATAGTTTCAGAGATTAGGTTGACTATAGTTTAAAAAAATACATGCTGGGGGCTTATTAAATGAAAACTTAAATCTGATCACAGTCTAAGAATGCAGGAATAGAGGATATTTGTAAATATCAAGAATTAGAGTTTGCTTCTAGGTACATTTTGGAACAGATTATTACTAAACTGGTAGCTTGGTCACGTGACAATTGTGAGGGTATCACAGTCCCATTTAATGCATCAATGAGCATTCATTATTATTGACAGTGACCAGTAAGTGGCTCCTTTCACTCCCGAAGGCTGTGGTACAATAGGAGAAATTCTATGAGTCTTTGAAACAAGAGAGAGAGAGAGAGAGACAGAGAGACTGAGAGAGACAGAGGGAGCGAGAGAGAGAGAGAGTGTGTGCGTGTGTGTGTACATCTCTTCAAAGCATCCCTTGAAAGCACAAGGACACTCTTAAATTATCTAAAAAGGAAGCCAGCTCTGTGGCACAATGGGTAGTGCATTGGACTTCTAAAAAGCAAACCTAGCTGAGTAAAAGACATCAAAACATGGCCACTGACTGCCCTGGGCTGGCTTGGTGCTTGTTAGCAGATTACAGATGCCTATGAAATCCTTCAAGAATGTTGTATCTTGGCCTTTCTCATAAGAGGTCAAAATTGCTTGTTGTGCCAACAGTCTACATGAAAGCCCCCTTTTGAGCATATCTGTTTCTTCATGTGGTTTCTTTCCTGATTCCATTTAAAAGGGCTGGGGAAATAAAGAAGACAAGTCACCAGTTGTTTTCTGTGGCAGCAACCAGACCACCAAGGCAACTGTGGGGATTCTATTTTCTTCTGGTAATCCAGGCAAATCACCCTTAGGCCAAATGAGTGTTGCCACTCACTCAGCTCTCCTCAGATAGATGGCATCTGTGGAATTTAGGTGCATCCTAAGTGCAACTTGAAGGCCTTTCCAACCAATACTGACCTTATGATCCCCCGTCAGGCAGTCTATTTCCACCTCGGAACAGGCAGCTCCATAAACAAAGTATTCGAAGGGGTGGCCTTCGCCTTTCTCCCAGTTCATGTCTGACTCATAACCCCTGGAGGAAACAGAACTCTTGAGTGTTATTAAGTGATCAAGTCCTCTAATTGCAGACCATGATGACTAGACAGACCCATGAGGAGTTATGCAAACCACAGGAAAATACTTGTACAATAATATGCCAGCACCTAATGTATGTGCAATAAATGCATTGAATAAATATTTAGTTTTTTCTTTTAAAACTTGCTTTGTCTAATAAAAACATCTAACTACTCCTGACTGGTGCCTCCTTACTTAGCTTCTTACTTCAATGAATGTCCATCTTACTGCTTTTAGCTAATATTGGATCATGTAATTGTCATCAGATTTGGGGAACTCAACCTTCATTTTACACCAAATGCTGTTTCTAAGGTGCGCATTTGCTTGCTTTGTCTATCTGGCTCCAGTATTTGCCCCTGTGTGTGAAGGATCAGGTCCCACGACCCCCATTCTTTGCCTCTACTCTGGTCTCTCACCATCAAGCTCCATGGCCTGCTCTGTTCCTAACTAATCTTTAAAAACATCAAATAAATATTAATGGTAAAAGAGAAGCAAGGGTCAGTAGCTTGCAGGACTCTCTACCCTCTCTCCTCTGCTCCCCTGCAACCTGGAGGTGGCCATTACAAATGCTTCCAAAGCCTGTTCCTGACAGGCAGTCAGTGCCCAGGACTCCCACGGCAACAGCAAAGTGACCAATCCAGGTAAGGCTCTACATCACCCTGCTCTCAGACAGCTTTCCCTCTCCATTAAAATAATTTAATAAACTGTTTTCCAGATTCAGTGAGTTCCTGTTGTTTCACATCTTAATGTAACATGGTTATGGTCTAATATCTTTTTGTAAATCCTGAAGGTGTAAAATGGTATCTATCTTGTGGTTTAATTTGCATTCCCCTACCTTTGTTTCTTAAGAGATAGGCTGTGTTTCCAACAAAAAGTCAACCACTGCTGAGTATTCCAAGTACTAACCCCAGAGAGCCTTATAGTACCACCCACTATGATTAGAATCATCAGTTCAGCTGAATTTTGTGTGCCTATTTTCCCTAACAGAAATCTTTCTGGATATTAGCAGTTAAATGTTCTTTATAACCGTGGGTAAATAGAAGGTACAAAGTCAGCATTTGCCAAATTGCAAGGGAACTGAAACTTTTCCTCAGCATACCACTGTTATCTTCCATAACATGTGATTGGAGGGAGGATTTACCTGAAGTATCCAACAGCTGAAAGACTAATGCTTTCATTAAAAGCAGTCTGCGCCTGTGAAGGAAGAGCATAGTGTGATGCAACAAGGATGCCCAAAGAAAGAATCACTCAAGACTTCAGTTTTAATTTTACCCCGTGTGTTAAATAAAATTACCAGCAACAGTAACTAGGAAGGACCCAGATTAGTCCATTCCTTTCTGCATTCTCCATTTCCACAGGCATTTGTGGTTCACAGCTTGTAGTTGTTTGTTCAGCACATACAATTGTAATAAATGCCTGCCGTGGTACGCTGCAGACTGGACTAAAGTCATCAACACGTGTTCCACTTAGGAAGAAATTCACTCGGTCATCCATAATAAATTTCCAATTAACATGGGACATTTTAGAAAACAATGGTTGGTTGGCTGCTTAATTAATTTTAATATCAGGTTCCTGCTAGTCTATAGAGTAAGGGTTCATTTTATAATTTATAGTTATGGGAATTGTCAATTCTTTCTGGGCATATTTGTTTCAGTTAAGGGGAATAATTTTGTTAAATTGTACCATTTACACCAAAAGGTCTCTTGACGCGGCAGTGCACAGAGTTGACTATTATGCAGAAAAATGGGGGTTAGGTCCAAGTCCCCAAGTCTATGAATGAAGGTCAGAAGTGCATCAATCATTAGAGAAGACAGTGGGCTGAATGGCTGTATTTCCTGGTGGTAGGGGAGTACTCCTCACGCTGCACCTCTCTCCAGCTTTCTCCAGCCACAGCAACTCAGCTTATTGGACTCAGGCAGCACAAGGGAGAGGACAGAAACAAATATGCCCAGGAAGCATAGACAGACGTCATAAATATGAATTATAAAATGAGTCCTTACTCTGTGGAACAGCAGAAACCTTTAAACATTTCCTAAGTGGGATTCCTCAAATGCTATTTCCCCTAGACCTGTACTCGTAAGGTTGCAAAAACTGACATTCTAGAATAGCCAGCGTGACACACGCTCCCAGCTTTTATGGATATTCATTCCACAACTTCTGGTAGTTGATAACCTATTACTTTGAAAAGTTCGTTAGTTGACTTTAGAATGTGTCTCCTTTTCCAACTAGATTGTAGGCAGATCAAAGGAAGCCGTTGAGTATTTCCATTCTACTGAGTACCTATTAGTGGATGAACATATGCCCATTGGCCTGGTTTTCTATTTCTAAATGAGCGCTTATATGATTTTTACTTTTACAGAATGGTTCTACTATTGTTTTTCTATTTTAGGAACAGTAAAACCCAAAGAAGGAGAAAAAACAGATGTAATGTTATTATCCAGACAATCCCTAGGTTCCATAGGATGAAACATTAATGAATTCTAGATTAAAACAGGAGTGCTGGCAGAAAAACCATCTTTCTCGCTAACAGACAATTTTCCCAGATGCATGAGTTCCTCTACTACATTGTGATAGGATTTCCACACGCTAAGAGCCAAAGGGCCTTTTACTTATCATTATGCAATGGTGGTACCTTTGCAAATGCCCTTTCTGCAGATTTTAATTAAGGCATATTGTTCCTACTCTCCTCCCACTCCTTTTTCTTCTAAGATAAAATACAGAGAACTGTTGATTCTCACCCAGTCTTTCCAAGTTCCTTTAGGATTCTTGCTGATGATGGGTTCGAGGCGTTTTAGAAGAGTTTGACAGGCATTCTAGAAATTATTTTTAAATGAAAATGATTATCCTAATTTCATGCAAACATCAAATTCAAAACAACATAATATGTACCATTCCATAGGCTTATCTAAGAGGGAACATGCAAAAATAAGAAACCAACCCTATATGAAGGTGATCTGAAAGATTTCATATGAGTGTGTGCACATGCGTGTGTGTGTGTGTGTGTGTG